>NW_015091123.1:785111-844358 GCF_001431845.1 Calidris pugnax | reverse complement strand
CCCCCCCCACCCCCCCCCCCCCCCCCCTCACAGCACCATTACTTACCTGAGGCAACAGTTCCCCAGGGAGCCAGGACCAGAGTCAATACTCCACACCCCACTACTATCTCATGAGAAAGTGGTGTTTTTCCCCTTTCCTACCTTAAATACCCGCCGTCCTCCACAGGTGGGGCTGGGCTGAGGGTGGGCCTGGGCGGGGCTGCTCTCCCCAGCCCCATACAAAAGGCCCCCGCGCAGGTGGGCCTTGCTTGTTTGGAGATGATGCCCATGTCCTATTGTTGTCTGCTTTTGTTGCCATTGAGCCTTTCCCTGCTTCTTCTGGTCTACAGGTACCTATAGCATTGCTTGTAGGAACTGTGGCTTAGCTGTAGCTTCTTATTTCTTTCTTGCTTGTTTGTTTTTGGGGGGGGGTGCACAGGTAGGTCATGTTTCAAGTCAGGCTTTGGTGAAGCAGCAAAGGCTGAGGCTAATGCCTTAGGTCCTCTCTCCTGAGGGGGCAAGTGCAGCCCTGCCTCAAAGGTCAAGCCCAGCATCATGCCCTTGTGTAGTGCTTCCTTTTTGCCCTTGGCTCTTGGGATTTCTCCCTTTAGCAGCACTTAAGGCTGGGTTGCTCTGCTCTGGCTCTGGTTTTCAGTCCTGGCTGACCTCAGCTGCTCCTATGCAGCAGAAGGCACCTGGATGAGGAGCTGAGCTTAATGGCTTAGGCTCATCTTGAGCTGTGCTCTCTGGTTTCCCCTCCAGTGCTAAGAGGGTACAGAGAACAAGGAAAAAAAAAATCCCTCAGGTTTTAAAAAGCATCACTTTCTTGCTCTTTGGGTCTTTCTAATGTATTATTTTATCTTATTTGCTGTTTTTATCATGCTGTAACCTGGTGTGCTTCTCAGCATCAAAGAACATTGCTTTATTGTGACATTTTCAAATGAAAACTACATGGCAGTAATAGCTTTCCAAAGAGTGTTCGTTTAGCTTGGCAACATTTATGTGTGGCAGGGAGAAGAAGGGGGGAAAAAAGCCCCCAACTCCACATAAAACTGGTGCTTTGAGCAAAACTCTATGATGATTATTTAGCAAACAAGCTCCTCTATTAGAATGGCAGAGAGGAAGATTGCATATCTAGACTAAATTACACTTTACAGGGAGATGGCACAGAATGGCTTTCTGCTGAGGTTATGCTTAAATTATAGCTGTTGCTAAAGCAAACAGCTCACAGTTTATATGTGAATTTGAATTATGCATCCAGGAGGCAGTATGTTTATGAAAAAAAATAAGTCAAGTCAATAGATTGCTAAATTGCAACTATGTTTGTAATGGACAAAAATAACTGTGGTAGTAGGGCATCAAAAATGAACAACAAACATGCATTATTCACTGTTGTCCAGTACTCTTAAGAAAAACAGTTTGGCTCTTGAACACCCTAGGAATCATTGCAATGATAAAATTGCAAGGTAACTAGGTAAGTTTCTGACTCTTGTGGGTGTTTAATGTTTTATTTGGGACCTTCAGTGACTTAAAGCGGCCAAATGCTTTGCAGAAATATGTTCATAGATGTATATGGTGTGATGGTGAATGGTTCAGGATTCTAGAGGTGTTACTGTAGTAAGGAGACTTGTTAATTTCCATAAAGTAGTGTAGGTAACCAGTGTATGGATGTAGATGGGAATTTATTACCTCTGTTGTATAAGCTGGAGGCAATGCTTTCAGAACAGGATAGATTGAAAATTGTAGGCAATCCAGGAGAGTCCTGGAGTGCATTGAGGATAGCTTCAAGGACAGGTGGGATGGGGCTCTGAGCAACCTGATCTAGTAAAAGATGTCCTTGCTCATTGCGGGGGAGATGGACAAGATGGCCTTTAAAGGTCCCTTTAGACCCAAACCATTCTATGATTCTATGAAAATACTGGTTCATGGAGTGCTGTGTGACACATCAGAGTCCTAATGCATGTAGGCACTTATTTTTTTTATGTCAAGGTGCATGACACATTAAGAGATTTGATTTTAAACCTGGTTTGAATTTAGATGTGACAGCTGGGGCAGCCCTTCCTCCATCTGTGTGCTCCACCTCTCTGTGTAGGGTATGGTCTCAGCAGCCAGGAAGGCAGATACGGTTCAGCCCCTGGGCTGTTAGTCTACGCCAAAAAAAAGATCATCACTAAGTAGTGGCTGAGGAATTGCACATCTGTTTTGCTCTCCTAATAATACAGCAATGGTAAGTCCTGCTGGGGCTGTGGGTGAAGTGTGAAGGGAAAGTCCCCCCCAGGGACTTTGTGGTTGAGGTCTCCCATGAGGGACCTCCTGGGAGATCTGTCCTTGTGCTGCTACTAAATTGCTCCTTAGAGTTGCAGCACTGAGCAGATGCTGAGCAATGCTTCGTTAAGTTCATAATGCCTAAGTGTTACAGTGGATAAAGGTAAACCTCAACAGTGGATCCCTTTCATGTGAAACCATTTGCTTGTTTGCTAATACTGTTTTTCTTGCCGTCTTTTCATAAAAATGGGTATTTTTCCTGTTCCAAGGAAATTGTCTTTGTTATTTTTTCCATTGTTATTGATGTCAGTGGAGCATATAAAGTCTCTAATGAAGATCAAAATAGAATTGTTCTAGCTTTTTTTATCATTACAAAGGGAGAGGTGTAAAAGACAAAGATCCAGGCTTTCTCTTCCTGTTGGAGAGGAATCGTGCTAAGTGGAGTCCTAGAAGAGACCATGGGTGTTCATGTACTGCATATTTACTATGCTCTGTCTAATTGCTTTTAATTGGAAGTACAAGCCTTAAATTTGTGATCCAATAACTGTAATGTTGGAATTGTCAGGATGTTCTCCTCACCAGCCTTTTTATTAGAACTGAAGTAAAAAGATAATGCAAGATTCAGTCAAGCATTTTCTCAGTAACATTTCAAACTGTCACTTAAAATGTACAAACATTCCTGAGCAAGGGAGATTTTTTTTTTCTACTCCCATCCTTTTATTCCTTTGTGATAACTCCCCTAACAGTACCTTTGACAGCTGAACATGGTTTCTGACTTGTGATCAAAACCACCAGAGAACTCAGTCAGTTCCTCCCCTTGTCTTGCCCTTCCTCCCCCTTTTTTGTGCGATGCCAGCCCTGTGAAAGTCAAATCTAATGCTCCCACTAAAAGACACTGGCTATCAAATAATTACTTATTTATGCTATCATTTAGTTAATGCTTTATTATCCTGGGAACAGTATTAACCTAGCTGAGGGGATGGGGGAAGACTGATTGAAATGTATAGGAAAACTGTAATCTGCAAACCGAAATGTGAAGAAATAGGAATATAACTGGTGCGTAAAGGAAGCAGTGACACAGTGCAAGGCTGCAGAGCTGCTCAATAGCTAAAAATGTGAGAAGGTGCATCTCAATACCTTTAAAAGCTCATTATTAACTTTAAGAAAAGACTGTTTTTAAAGGAGTTTAGGATGTTAAGAATGGGTAAACAGATCTTCAGTCTTGCACGTGCAGCTCTCAACGTTAAAGCCTTGAAAGCAAGAGCAAGAAATGGAAGATGGAGGCTGCCCTAAATATGTTCTTGGAATACTTAGTTTGTGGAAATAGATCTTGAATGGACATTCAGGAGGGCTGTCTGTCGTTCCTGGTTTTCCCACAAATCTGAGCTGTAATAAGCCAACTTGGAACTCTCAGGGAGGCATGTGCATATGATGCACTAGGTATTTTTTTTCCTGTCTCTAAGGACCAGCTTCATATAAAATGAGAGAGGAATTGCAGTTGCTCAGCAAATGCATGTGGAAAATTGAGGCAGGTGCTCACAAATGGAGAACCAAGAACCGGAGCCAGGAGAAAGAAAATGGCAAATTGAAAGCATATGCAAAATGTAAAGGGTGGTGCCATGTAATTAGTATAATGGTAGAAATTGAAATGCATTAGGTATCTCAAACGTGGGTATGTAACATATTTGCACAAATTCTAGCTTAGTAAGTTACTCTTCATTAAAAAGTGATGAAGAGAAAATAAATTAAAAGAAGAAAAATAGGGGGGAAATGGATGAGTAATAACTACTGCTGGACCCGAAGGAAGTCTTTTCCCTCCTACTTAGACACACATTATTTACATCCTTATGAAGCTAAAAGGTCCTTCTGATTTATTCCAATAGAAATCCAAGCAATAGAAATTAAACTCCCTGGAGTGTCTCCCAGTAGTTGTGGCATCGTGTGTGCTGAAAGGATCCGTTACACACCTGCCTTCCTAAAGAAAGTGTAAGTAGGAATAATGGGAGCTTGTGTTCAGCTTCGCAGAGGCTCCTCCAAAGAACTGGAGTGTGAGAACACTTGCCCACAAGCTACACCAGAGTGAGGTTTCCTGAGCTCTTACATCTTAATTAGCTTGTGGTATAACACCAGAGAATAGGTCAGAAGGACAGAGCTATTTCTCAGACTTATTACTAATACTGGGCAGGTTTAGTGCATTGTCCTCTTGGGGAGGAAACGTGCTGTATTGAGTGTGGGAGAGAGTGCAAATAGAATTGGGCAGTAAATCTGGAGATAAATTACTCATGAAGATGGAGGCATCCCATAACTTGTCCATGCATAACAGAAAGGTTGAGATAAATAAGGGGATTTTTTTTTTTTTCCAGGAAGAGGTAGAAACTGAGAGAAATAGGTGGAGGAGATGTGGGATGGCATCTCAGCAGGCTGTGACAAAAGGGTAGTTAGTGCAACAAAGCATTAACAATGACTAGAAGTGAAAAATGAGTCCTTTGTCATGGCATTTGCTGGTGTGTTGAGCTGTAGACGGCCAAATGACATGCAATGGACCATGTTTGGAGCTACGTTTACATTCTTGGAATACTTAGTTTGTGGAAATGGATCTTGAACTGACATTCAGGAGGGCTGGGTGTAGTTCCTGGTTTTCCCACAGATTTGGGTCAGCTGGGGAGAAACACAAGTGCTCTCTCCCAAGTTTCCCACCTACAGTTTTCAGTTCTTAGGCCGGTTTGTTGAAAGAACAGCAATTTGGCAGTCACACTGCATGTGTGTCTGAGAGAGACCGTTTCTTACTGGGGTAAGATAGAGCATCTGCAGCAATGGAGTCGGACTTTGTGCAGAGATAGTAGTTGCTAATGAAACACAAACAAAAATAAAGGTGGATTGGTTTCAATGGGGGATAGGATATAAACAGCATCTTACAAAGAAAAGCACTTGGGATTGTGGAAGCAGAGTTTGTGAATAATTAAACTCTCAGCTCCTTAATTTTCTTGGTTTAGTTAAGAACTTGCCTGTCGTTGTGTTACCAGTGAAGAATTAACTCTGAGGTGCTCATATAAGCCAGTATGATGCTTCAGGCTGCAGTTGTTATGATTCATAGTCTCTCGGTCCCAGATGTTGTGGAATAACTGATATGCTGTCACGAAACAAATATGCAGATGTGTATATTCCTGAACAAGCCACGAGCAAACGCAGCCATAGTTTTATGTATGCTTGAACAGAAGTGCTATTGGATACTGCCAAAAAACCTGTTGCATTGAGATGGAAAATGTTTATATTTTTTCCAAAAAGTTCTCCTGGAAAACTACCACCAAAATGTTAAGAAATTAGTTTAGAATAGTAATCAATCTCTTTTATTGTACAGCACCAAACACAAGGAGGCCAAAAACCTTTTTGGCCTTTCTGGATTCTACTATAATACAAACAATAAAAAGGAGTAATCTAATTATTCATTTCTTCCCTTTCCTTTTTGAGATATAAAATACCAACAGGAAAAAGGGGGGGAAGTAAGAAAGGACCTGTAATTGTTTTACAGAAGCTATTAAAATGTGCTATTAAAATAAGCTTAATGAATAGATATTAATATCTGGTTAGGGCTGCTCTGACCTCCTGTCTTACAGGTCCCATTTATGTCTTGTTTGATGAAAGTTCTCTGAGACTGCAAAGCAAAAGGGCAAACTGATTTATGAACAAGACTTATTGTTGCACTGGCAGATTTGTATAATGAGAAATATATTAAATCTAATGAAGGGAAAGCGTGCCTTTCCAAGGCAGTAACTTTCCACCACGATGAAGTGATTCAATGTCCCTCCATGGATTAATTCAGACAATGCAGTAAGGCATGTGGCCACTGTTGCAGCCTCTTGCACTAATGACAAATGTTAAGCAATGTTGAGTATTTGTTTACTATTTATAGTTGTGGTGATAGCAGGATGAGGCTCACTAAGGGATGAGTTAACAAGTCTCCTAGTGCTGCTGTCCCTCATGGTTTTGTTGGAAGATGCATCAGAGCCTCTGTCACTATATACAGGAGACTGTTGTGTTGTTCCATTTGACAAGAATTGACTGTAGGCTGTATCTCTTCAGCTGCCAGCCTCTACAGATTTAAACTCTGCCTGCAGCCCTTTAGTCATGTGTTCATAGTCCTTAAAGTTTAGGTTTGGGGTGGGAGGGCAGGGTGAGAGTTGTTGCTGGCAGTATATAACGGTAAGGAATGGGCAAGAAGCAGCAGCATGAACAAAATTCAGAGCCAGTGTTTTCAGAGCAGACACTTCATATCTTGGAAAAACTCCCCTAAGGCTGGAGACTTTTCACTTTCTGAACAGGAGTGTGTACAACCTTATCTCTGCGTGCTCTATAAATCAGTGTAACTCCATTACCTTCAGTTTAAATCTAGTGGTACTTTGGCTTGAGGTCTGCACAGTCTGAGCTGGCTTGGCTTGTTCATGCCTGAAAACATAGCTCATGGGAAGAACCTGATGCTCTGAATTGAGGAGATTGGTGGAAGAGATCAGGATGGCTTAGTGTATATGGCCAACGTCAAAAGTATATCTGTCTTCATTTAAGGTTTGGACTTTGCAGTATTGGTCTTCTGGGTTGATCAGATGCCTGGGACTGTGCCTGAAATAATGTGGCTGCCTTTGCACTCTTAAGAAATGGTCATGCTCAATGTAGATACACACCCTTAGTATTAAAAGCTTGAATTTGAAACCTTGAAGCCTGCTCTCAGTGAAGTGGCAGAGCACCATTTAGGCAGCGGAGGCTGCAAGTATATCCTGGACTCTCTCTGCTGTGAAATATTGAAGAGGGGAAAAAAAAACCAAACAAAAAATTAAAAAGCGGGGTGTAGTGGAAAATTTTTCCCCTCCCACCCCACTAAAAATATTCATTAAACAGAAGGAAGCTTGTGGAGATGGTGGAAAACAGGGCCAAAGAAGCCAAACATTGATAAACTTAATTAAATTTCTAATGAAAACAGAGGCAGCCTGTGGTGATTACTCTGTGTAACTGAGACTAATACACCAATTAGGCTAATTCATCCCCTGGTGCTCCAAACACAGTTATAAACTTAATCCATACTTCTTCTCACATGTCAACAATTGATTTCTTTAGGTTTGGAAGCTCCTGGCTTGGCCATGGAAAGCAGCAGATACTTGTTCACCGGGGAGATGCTACACAGGAACAGATAATGTCCTGCTGGTTGTGTGTTGTCCTCTAGGGATTCCCTCTTCTTTCTCATAGTCTTTCACGGGAACCCTAATCTGCACTGAACACTTAATGAGCCTAGTTCAAGATATTATTAATTAGTGAATTCAGCAGTTGGAAAACATTATCTTTTGGAACAAAGGCACAACGGATGGAGAAATTCCTTATGTCTTTGGGATGAGTGAAACCTGCACCAGGTGAAGCTCAAACTGTTTCTGTTGGTCCTGTATTTTTGGACCTGATGTTGCAAACCTGACCAAAGCTTCAGGCCCCTGCAAAGCAATTTGCACCAGGACTGAAATAGTTTTTTCCTAATGTGTGATAGAAAAGAATAATGGAGGATTGTTCCTAATGTGTGATAGAAAAGAATAATGGAATAATGGAGAATAATTCATTTCTTCCCTTTC
Organism: Calidris pugnax; assembly: GCF_001431845.1. Lineage (NCBI taxonomy): Eukaryota > Metazoa > Chordata > Aves > Charadriiformes > Scolopacidae > Calidris > Calidris pugnax. The sequence goes on along the minus strand of NW_015091123.1, from coordinate 836,508 downwards.
CTTTTTGAGATATAAAATACCAACAGGAAAAAGGGGGGGAAGTAAGAAAGGACCTGTAATTGTTTTACAGAAGCTATTAAAATGTGCTATTAAAATAAGCTTAATGAATAGATATTAATATCTGGTTAGGGCTGCTCTGACCTCCTGTCTTACAGGTCCCATTTATGTCTTGTTTGATGAAAGTTCTCTGAGACTGCAAAGCAAAAGGGCAAACTGATTTATGAACAAGACTTATTGTTGCACTGGCAGATTTGTATAATGAGAAATATATTAAATCTAATGAAGGGAAAGCGTGCCTTTCCAAGGCAGTAACTTTCCACCACGATGAAGTGATTCAATGTCCCTCCATGGATTAATTCAGACAATGCAGTAAGGCATGTGGCCACTGTTGCAGCCTCTTGCACTAATGACAAATGTTAAGCAATGTTGAGTATTTGTTTACTATTTATAGTTGTGGTGATAGCAGGATGAGGCTCACTAAGGGATGAGTTAACAAGTCTCCTAGTGCTGCTGTCCCTCATGGTTTTGTTGGAAGATGCATCAGAGCCTCTGTCACTATATACAGGAGACTGTTGTGTTGTTCCATTTGACAAGAATTGACTGTAGGCTGTATCTCTTCAGCTGCCAGCCTCTACAGATTTAAACTCTGCCTGCAGCCCTTTAGTCATGTGTTCATAGTCCTTAAAGTTTAGGTTTGGGGTGGGAGGGCAGGGTGAGAGTTGTTGCTGGCAGTATATAACGGTAAGGAATGGGCAAGAAGCAGCAGCATGAACAAAATTCAGAGCCAGTGTTTTCAGAGCAGACACTTCATATCTTGGAAAAACTCCCCTAAGGCTGGAGACTTTTCACTTTCTGAACAGGAGTGTGTACAACCTTATCTCTGCGTGCTCTATAAATCAGTGTAACTCCATTACCTTCAGTTTAAATCTAGTGGTACTTTGGCTTGAGGTCTGCACAGTCTGAGCTGGCTTGGCTTGTTCATGCCTGAAAACATAGCTCATGGGAAGAACCTGATGCTCTGAATTGAGGAGATTGGTGGAAGAGATCAGGATGGCTTAGTGTATATGGCCAACGTCAAAAGTATATCTGTCTTCATTTAAGGTTTGGACTTTGCAGTATTGGTCTTCTGGGTTGATCAGATGCCTGGGACTGTGCCTGAAATAATGTGGCTGCCTTTGCACTCTTAAGAAATGGTCATGCTCAATGTAGATACACACCCTTAGTATTAAAAGCTTGAATTTGAAACCTTGAAGCCTGCTCTCAGTGAAGTGGCAGAGCACCATTTAGGCAGCGGAGGCTGCAAGTATATCCTGGACTCTCTCTGCTGTGAAATATTGAAGAGGGAAAAAAAAAAAAACAAACAAAAAATTAAAAAGTGGGGTGTAGTGGAAAATTTTTCCCCTCCCACCCCACTAAAAATATTCATTAAACAGAAGGAAGCTTGTGGAGATGGTGGAAAACAGGGCCAAAGAAGCCAAACATTGATAAACTTAATTAAATTTCTAATGAAAACAGAGGCAGCCTGTGGTGATTACTCTGTGTAACTGAGACTAATACACCAATTAGGCTAATTCATCCCCTGGTGCTCCAAACACAGTTATAAACTTAATCCATACTTCTTCTCACATGTCAACAATTGATTTCTTTAGGTTTGGAAGCTCCTGGCTTGGCCATGGAAAGCAGCAGATACTTGTTCACCGGGGAGATGCTACACAGGAACAGATAATGTCCTGCTGGTTGTGTGTTGTCCTCTAGGGATTCCCTCTTCTTTCTCATAGTCTTTCACGGGAACCCTAATCTGCACTGAACACTTAATGAGCCTAGTTCAAGATATTATTAATTAGTGAATTCAGCAGTTGGAAAACATTATCTTTTGGAACAAAGGCACAACGGATGGAGAAATTCCTTATGTCTTTGGGATGAGTGAAACCTGCACCAGGTGAAGCTCAAACTGTTTCTGTTGGTCCTGTATTTTTGGACCTGATGTTGCAAACCTGACCAAAGCTTCAGGCCCCTGCAAAGCAATTTGCACCAGGACTGAAATAGTTTTTTCCTAATGTGTGATAGAAAAGAATAATGGAGGATTGAAGTGGTCTCATCCTTATTTATAAAATGTCTTTGGGTAGCAGTTACTGAACCCCAATAGAAAGACAGAGGTTCAGAACTGAAAGAACAGTTTGTGTATTTGTGACTGTATCAGGATAATGGCCTTTTGTGATATTGCAGAAGTTTCAAGATGTGTTTAAGCTTTTGACACCTCTGCACACAGATAAATTCTGTTGCATATGGGAATTAGATAGTAGAAAGGTCAGAGACTGTTTGATGCCTGTTCTGTGTATCCTGGAAACAAATCCTGGGCAAAATAGAAGGAAGAACAAACATTTAGCAACTTTGGCTCCGTTGCCTGTCAATAATGTAAACTTAGATCAGCTAGTTAGATACAGTGACTGTATCAAATAAATACTAGCTCTGGCAATTAGCAACACTTAATTTTGAAAATGAGCTAATATAATCAATTATGTCTTTTAATTTGCTAGACAGTATTTTACAGGGCTTAATTTTCTGCTACTACACCTTTCAAATTATCTTCAGGTGCTGTTTTGAATGTCATCATTGATGCTTATTCTGAAACTATTAGCACTGAAGGTGCCCCCCACATACACAGCCTCCTCCAGCCACCCACAAAATAAGTCAGCGACCCACGGGGTGGAAGAGGGTGGCAGAAGATGCCTTGGCCCATGATGGAATCCGGCCTTTTTCCGTGTCATCAGAACTTTTTGGTTTCCAGATCAATGGGTGTGAATCTGTTCTGCTGCTCTATGAAGCACGTGTCTGGCATGTTTTATTTTATCTCAACCTGCTGAAGGATAACACTATTTCAGTGGGTTTTACATGAGTAGATTAGAATTATTACCAGCAGGAGGCTATGCGGTATGCAGATTGTGAATGGCATACACTATGTATGCGTGTATTTTTCCCCCTCCCTCTCTCTGAATCAGATAAGCTGTGCTGAGCTGACTTGGGCTTGCAGAGTTTGGAATCAGAAGTTCAAAGAGAAAGCTTAAATTTAGGAGCTGCTTTTTAGATACGAATCACATACTTGGCTGAACTATTGACCTGCTCGTCTAATATTTTATTCATAGCTGTGGCTAGTAATAGATGGTAAATGCTAGTCATGGCTTTCTCTTTTCTGTTGTGTTCCCCCAAGCAAATGTAGTGTTCCTGGCAATTCGGCAGAAGGGAGGGATGGAGAATGGCTGAGTTTTAATGGTGATCCAGCTGGGGAGAGGTATTTATGCATCCAGGCTTTGCATTTTTGGTTGCAGTTGATGAATCTTAATGGAGTGGAGAAACTCCAAGCTTATACTGTCAGTGTGCTCAGGGCTTAAGTGATCTCTTGGCAGTGGGTATGAATTCTTTGCTAGGTAAGATTCAGGGGGTTGAAGAGGGCAGTTGCTCTGTAGCATAGGCTACAGCCTTAGGATGATCCCAATTTTGTTTTTTCTTCTGATGAAACTCCCTGTTCTTGGGAAGAATTCTTCTTCCCTCCAATGCAGCTTTCCTGGCACGTTGTCATGCTGTTCACTGGTCTGCAGTGAGGGTTCAGAGACAAGCAGGACTTGGGGTACGCCACCCACTCTGCAAACACCTCCTGAGAATAGATTATCTCTGAATTTATTGGAAAAAGTTAAGCTCATGTTTCTCAGTTGCTGGGGAGGTGGTAAAGAAGCTGCCTTCCCTCTGTAGGGATGGAGGATGGTTCAGTGATCTTATATCTATTGTACACAGTATCTCATTCCTCTTCTGTTTCCTTCCCAAATTGCTCAGTCTGAGGATGACACGAAACAGAGCAGTCTTTTATTCCTTCTTACACAGTTTGGGCTTGAGAAATATAAACTGTTCTCTTTGGTGGCACTTCTCACCAGCAGGCTTTGTTCATGCCTGGCCTAGGCAGAAAAAAAATGCATTTAAATCAAAGCAATTATATTTATGCAAATCTAGTGAGTGTGTGTTTCATTTGTTATTTGCAATTGCAAAAAAGCTATGGTTGAAATAAGGGCCTGTAGGCATTGCTGGTGTTCAGTTTGATTCCCTTGAAAGGAAAACATGCTTTAAAGCAATGTGGTCAAGTTATGGCCACACACATGGAGTCACTTTATTGAGGGTCTTCTCCCTTTCCTCTTTTAATCAGCTGTGCTCAGCAGCAGACCTAAGCAGAAATCCTGAGTGGGTCCACAGCAAACTTGCTCCATGTTTCCAAGCTTCTTGTATTAGGGTAATGAGGCCATTTCCTTGTGACATGGAAACCTTTCCTCAAACTTCCAAAATGTACATAAGTCAGCCGCTATTCAGGTAGACCCATCCCAACCTTGAGCTGCTTCACAATCAGCTGCTGAAGTCAGGAGCCCAGATTTGAATGTAATAATAATTTTAGTCAATTTACAGAACTAGTGTGATTTCCTAAAACATGGGAATTAGCAAGTCAAGCCCAGAGAATTGAAATTGCCCACAGGCTGACATGCTCTGAAAGAATTCAGTAAAACTCCATCTAAAGTTAGTGAGAAACAGAACACAGCGTCTATTTTTATTATGACATCCTTAAGGTCAGACCAGCAATGGGGAGTGGAAGAAATTAAAAGGTAGTTTCTCTGAAGACACTATTTTACAACACTTTTTGCTTGTAGCTTGTTAATTTTCACAGCAGAGTTGCCTTGGGATGTGAATTAAAGAAACAGATGAAAAAAGTCTTGTGCCTCTAACTGTACCGAAGGCCCTATGCATACTCCTGTGCCTTTGATGAGAAACATTAAACATTTTTAATTTAGCACATCAATTTGAAAATCTAATTTTTTTAATGCTTTGTAGCAGCAGACGCTTTTCACGGTGCTGTCACTACCATAGAAGAATTATGAGAAACTTGAACCGCGAAAAGTAAATTAGAAAAATCTCATTTCAGTTACTCTAAAAAGAGGGGAAATTAGATTTTGATTAAAATCACTCACACATACAATTTTAGGTAAACTAATTTAGCAAGACTGACTATATAATTTTTTTTTTTGCTTGCCTCTGCGTCCTTTTAATAGCAGCTGCAGTGGCCTTGTACGAGCATCTTCTGTAATAGCCAATAGGAGGGGAAGAGCTGTTGAGGGTGGTCTTTTCCTTGACCAGTTGTTTTAAGGCTACGAAGAAGAGCAACTTGTTTAATTTGTCAATGATAAGTCAATAATTAAGGAAAATAGTTAAAATTTCATTGAAGTGTGCCATATTGGGTATTTTCTTATCAATTTACTTAATTAACTATAAGAACAATCACAGTTAATTTGAGCTGCTCAAAATTCTGGTACCATTGGAAGGAGTGTAATGTTTTGACTTTGGGGACAGCAGTGATTTCCAGAAGGCACTCACACTGTCTGCTTTTTTTTCTCGTTCACGTTGATTCATGAACTCTGAATCAATACAGTATGATTTTCCTGAAATATATTTGTCATTTTAAACTATTGACTGTAAAATGACAGCATCTAATTTTTGCCCTACCATTTGTTTGAAAGGTGCTTATTGAGAGCTGCATTTGATTTTTTTAAATGTATTCTGTGGTTTTAGCTTTGATATGGGATATCAATTATACAGCCTCATTTATTTTGTCTCCATGCCGGTGGAGTTAAGAGGCAGGTTTTACAGTGCAACTATCCGCAATGTTTGCAAAAAGTTTTTGTATTGTTGTTTTATTGTTTCTGTACAGTTCCTACGCTTCTTAGTGGTTAATCTTTGTAAGTACTTTATAAAATATGTAACTGAGTTATAAGAAGATGTGGGAGTGGAGAAAAATGTTGAGGCTCTGGATTTGTACCACGAGTCTCTGCAGCAGAGGATGAGGACATGGGAATCCCAATCCCTGCACTTTTCACTAACTCTTCCATCACATGCTCAAGGAGCTGGCTGTCTCCTGTTGTGCATGAAAGAGGATGAGACAGGAAGAATGCTTCACTGACATTAGTGTACAGTGGTTGTGGAACATCTTTCACTAACTCCAGTAACTTTTTTTTGAGAGAAGTGGTGGGTAACTGCAGACAGCCTGATGGGATGGTGTGACTATGCACTTCTGCATTTCAGGCTTGTAGAAGCAATAAATGTTCAACTGAAAAGAACTGATTCAGTACACTGATTTTGTGCACTGTCAGTAGCTTCCGAAGGTATTATCCTTAGCACCCAAAGAGGTCTCAGTGGGACCAAAGTGCTCTGTTGCATGGGATTTGCACAGGGGGACTCAAGCCCATGTAGTGCTGCAGAGCATTCTGCCTGCACTGTTCTGTTTCCCTTCATCAGTTACTCAGATGCAGTAATAAAATATGTACTTTTTCCCTGGATGGTTGGATCAACTGAAGTCAGCTGGCTTTTATCTCTTTTGCTTTGATTTAATTTGAATATCCTTACAGCAGAAATGCTATGATCAAAGATGAATTGCATAAAGTGCTAAATGAGTTTATTTGGTCCTGATATGTATGAGCTGTTTGTATGGGTTTTTTTTAACTCCAGACCTGAACATTTGTGAGAATATACAAATCACAATTTTTTTGTTTTATTTTAGGGACCTATGAGGAGACTGAGGAGTGAGACATGTCCCTGAGGAGAACTTGAGATGAAATATTGTCTGTGTGGGGAGTCGAACTGCAAACTCTGGTGCAAAGGGAGTGAAGTGGGACCAGCCACAGAGGTGAGGTGACATGCCCTCTGCATTGGCACGCACAATGACACCAAACAGAGCAGTGTCAGGACCAAGCAACAGCATAAAGCATCGCAGGGGGGAGAAGTGATTGATATGCTAGCCCAAAAATCATAAAGATGATATAGGATAAGCTTTTATACAAGAACATAACCTTAAAGATGACAAGGCCAATTGACTCTGGATCCCAAACCAGTTCCTCTCCTCACCCTAAGCTTCTCATCTGTGCAGAAGTATGAGAACTGTTATTCTGTCTTTTTAAATCACTTCTATTAAATTATGCTTTGCTCATTTGCATCTGAGGGAGCAGCACAGTCTCCCTGTGGGTAAGTTTTCAGCTGGTTGGACTCGGCACCAGGATCTTAAATAGAAGTATGGAATTTGCACCCCTGGTGAACCTGCCCCACAAGTGTGATGCTCAAGCCTTTTTATTGCTGTAGCTTTTAAATTGTGGATTGCTGGCATTGTTTTTCCCCTCCTTCACGATATGCTTCCTTTTTATTAGCTTGTTCTAGCCTTTTTAGTATATGATTAAACTATTTGGTACTTTTATTGCAAGATCCATAAAATAAGTAATTTACAAAGAACCTTAAAATCAGTTTTATTTCAATAATAACTATTTCCAGTGTAATGGTTCTGGTATAATTGTGAGTCAAGTGAGAAAACTGACCTCTCTGTATGAAGGGTACCTTTGATACTTGAGCTGATTTGTACTATGACCACATGAATGACCTGAGCACATTGGCAATGGCTGAAGATTTGATGGTTAAGTAATTTTTGTGGGGCGGCCACACAGTCCCAGCTGAGGCCATATTTAAGATCTGATGTCTCATCCTGTTTCCATGTGAAAGATGACACGAACACCTTCTCAGACCCTTGTGTAGCAAAAATCAAGTGCTTAGTTTTAAGCTGGTGTTCTAGTCAACCATGTACATTGAGTTTGAAGCTGTATTTACTGGTAAGAACCTGCTTGATATATTTCCTAATTAGAGCTAAAAGTAGGAACAGGCTTGTGTGTTTTGAGTGCTATCTAGGTCCTCAAAATAGAGGAGAGAGATGAAATTTCAACTGGCATGTAGGCTTTGTACAGGTCTTCAGCACTGGGGAAAAGATCACCTGTCTGTATTGCACTCTGATTTAACTAATACTGTGTTCTCAATTTCCAGCCCCTAATTGGGTGTGTGATTCACTTGGTTGCTGAAGGGACTGGCTGATAACTGCAGAGAGGGCTGGACTGATCAAAAGTGATAAAAAGGTGGTGCAGGTGGCAGGTGTTTGTGTCTCTAATGAAGGCTAATGGGGGGAGTGCTGGGCTGAGGGCAGGAGCTGTTGGGGTGGGCTGGCAGCCAGTGTGAACCTGCCCTTGTGACACTGAGGGTCACTTCATTCCAGCAGGAGGTCCCTGTTGCAGCCATAGGGGAAAAATGTATCTAAAAGTTTGCAGGAGGAAATAAAAGTTGGAAGGTGCCTGCGTGGAGCCAACAGAAGAGGTAACATCTCGACTGCGTGGTGGGTAAGTGATTGCTCCAAGTGGCCTTAAAGCTGCAATAGCTGCTCCCTGATGCCAGGGAGAGAAAGCTGTGATTTAGTGTTAAGGCCAAAGTTGGGAGATCTGGCGTCTTTTGATCAGAACATTGCTGCTGCTTTTCTGTATGTTCCCAGGGAGAAATCACCGTGTCCTAGCAAATACTGCTCACTGGAGAAGGTCAGAAAAATTATAGCTGTTATGTGGGAAATAACTTAAAGGGAATAACTAGTTTTCTATTTTTCCTATGGGAATTTTCTCTGGAAGAAAAATACTATTTCTCTCCTCTTTTCCACCTTTCATTTGTTTTCATCTTTTATTTTTATAAATGGAAAAAGCAAAGGGACAATTGACTCAGTGGAAAATAAGAAGCTTTGTTTTTCTATAGAAAAAGTAGATGGCAACAAGTTAAAATGGGGGGGAATATTATTCAAAAGGCTTTGTTTTCGCAGAGAAAGCACTCCTAGTAGGTTTGCCAGGTTTTTAATTGCTTTTGGTGACTGCTGTATAAAGTATAGTAAACAAGTAGATGTCTTCACATGGAAAAAAATCCTGTGGTCTCTTGCCTGATGCATTGTCTCCTCTAGGCATTGGAAAATATTGGAAGAATGTTCCTTGTTTTTTTTTTTTTACATTAAAATGGTTTCTTAAGCTTCCTAAATCTAGAGTAGAGCACTTTCTGAGAGTGTGACCCAGGGTACTGGTGGTAAATGGCTGTGTCCCTCTGTGGGGGGAGGTTGGGGCACAGCCCAGCCATACACCTGGGCCTGGAAAACTGGGATTACTCCCAAGTGCCTGGTCTGGAGCAAATGTAGTGGCTGTTCCCTTGCTGCAGTGGAGCAGGAGCTGGTCTGGCAGTACCTTGTGACTGTTTTGCAGGACACGGACAAAAGCTTCTCCATCTGTTTTTTATACTGTCTTAGTTTTTTTCACTGGGGTGTCCTGAGGATATAAATTATAAATTAATCGGAATACCACACACACTGAATCTTTCTCCCTAAGCAAATGTTGCCAGTTGGAGACCATCAGTGTCCCATTATTACATGTGGATGATCTGAGCTATCTGTGGGTTTGCCAAGGCTGATATTTATGTCCTTCCTTCTGTGTGTGTTTGGCCAGGAGTGCACGGGAGCCAGTGCCCTTTTCTTCCTGCCCTGCAGCCCTTTTCCAGACCAGTGAAATCACACTCACATGAGGGTGCAGCCAAGCACATGGCTGGAAATCATGTGTTTGGCAGCTCCTTTCATGCAGGGGGGGTTTATTAATGCCAGCTGAATCCATGGTGATAGGCAGTGGATGTGGGGATGCTCCATGTGAAAACCACAGAGCTGCCTACTGCCCTGTGTTCTGCTCACGGGTGCTTGAGAGCTCACTGGAGAGAATCTACCTGCCTCCCAGTTTTGTATTTAAATGTAGGTCCTAAACATGAAATAAGAACTGTAATTGGTGAAAAAAAGAATTTCTTTACTATATATCTGACTGGCAGGAGGTTATAGGCTTTAATATGTTGCCATCTATCCCAGCTTTACTCCCATGTGCACCTTCCGAAATCCAGAGTAAGGCTTTCACTGAGTGAGATCCAGGAAGCATGAAAATGTGAGAATAGTCATACTGGTAGCTGTCATGAATAATCTTAAATCTAAAATTACTATTTGCTATCAGCACTGTTAATCTAACTATGAAATCCTTCAATTAGTATCTAGAATGATAAACTAATGGTCTGTGTTATAGTGATCCCTGATCAGAGGCAGGCTGAGCTCTTGTGCTCTCCCCCAGAGAAGGCTCCAAGTGTAACACAAGGAGCAACAGCTGGATTGTGAGGCAGATGTGGGGAGGGGAGTCAGTGAGATTGCTGTGATTAGTGTGGTAAGTGGCAATCACAGCACACCAGCTGCCTTGTCACTTCCAAGGCTTTTGCAGTGTGCTGTAGCTGCTGCAGTGCCTCAGCCCAGGAAAGTCCCCACCATCTGCGTGTGGACCTCGGGCTTCTCTTGCAGCAGAACCAGAGCTCACCTGTGGGAAGCAGTAAAAGATGTTCTGCAGTGACTGTCTGCCAACCTGAGACACTTAGGGCTTACCTTCTGTGAGGCTGATGCGGTCCAGAGCTTTATTAGCACTCATGGGATTTTGAGATGCCTTCTCAGTCCCAGGTGACCCATTTCTCCACTGTTCTATCTGAACTCAGTCCTGACCTGCATGCTGAGGCATCATTTCAATCTAAAGGCAGATGCTGTTTTTCCCTGATTGCCAGATTCTTATGATGTTATAATGTGCCTGATAAGTGTCAGCAGAATGTGTCCATCTGGCCTCACTTGGTTTGATAAAGTGGTAACGAACTGAGATCCAAGTTATCTGTAGGGAACACAAACGTACCCTCTCTGCACCCATGGCAGGGTGCTGCTCTAGTGTTTCTGCTTAAAAACATTTGATCCATTATTCTCCACCCATGGGTAATGCAGAGGAGCTCTGTGTGTCCTGGAAGCAGCCTGTCTTGAAGACAGGCTATCTCAAGACCTTGGTAGAAACCTCCAGGTTTTACTGGGGCTTCACCAACAACTGACAGCTCATTTAGCTGTAGTTGTACTCCTGCTCACAAGCCAGTGGTGTGAAAAGATACTGAGGGCTAAAATGAAGCCAAATTTTTCATTAAAGCACATGAAGAGATTTCACGTGTGCTGTTTTACCAGCAGAGCTGTAAGGATAGTAACTTTTGTCGAGAGAGCAACCATTTCAACCATTGCAGCTATTTTGATAGTGAATCTTTCTATAATCCAAGTGCTGGTTCCTTCCCTGGTGCAATGACACACTAAGAGGATGTGGGGGGACAAGGCAGGGTTATTTCTGTTTTACAGGTGGGAAACCTGAAACATAAGGGAGATGCTGTGACTTTCCCCAAACTTAACAAACTGATAAAACCTACCAGACTTCAATGGAGACATATCCATTTTTACAATTACATTCTGGGAGGCGAGGGCAGCTTCTGACTGCAACTGCCTGATGATGTTCTGATTTCAAATTTTCTTGCTCACTGTTGGATGGAGGGAAGTGGATGGAGGCAGTGAAGCTGCTGAGGGACTGTGTTAAATGTGCCCGTGTAATTACAGGCCGGGGAAAGGTGATGGTTGAGAGCCTGTAGTCTTCCAGCACATTTAATAAAGATCTCTTTCCTGCTGCAGCAGCTAGGGCTGAGGAAATGGTGTTTGCATATACTTGATGTTTAACCTGAGAGACCCCTCACGCCTGGCACTTTATGTGTGTGTGTGTGTTTGCTGTGAAGGCTGCAGAGCAAGTCAGCTTAAACTTCTCTCCCCGGAGCAGTTCTCTCCTCAATCTGCTGTGAAATCCAGCTGGATGGATATAAACACAGGAGGGATTTTTGCATATGAGAAAATACATCAGGATGGGAAGGGAGGGATGTGCAAACCTCCTGACGGGGAGCTGCATAAATTATCTGTTGAAGAGCTAGGCTTGGCCATCACCATTACCTGAATTATAGGTCTTTAGTCTGAATGGCTTCAAAGCAAGCTATGGTTTTGTGTATTACCCCTTCATCCTTTAATATTTAGAAGATGAAAGGAATGATTTCAAGCACTGATGGAGAACTTAGGCAGGAACAGAACATTCTGTTACTTTATTGTGTAGAGAGAGGATATCTCTTAATTATGGTAGAAACTCTGAACACAACTCCATAGAAGAGCTCATTTCTAATGGCTTAGGGGATATGCCTGGGGATACATTTACCTGTGTCTGTTCTGACCAATTCAGGCTAAAAGCAGGACATACCAGAAGGCCTGTGGTCCTCAATTTTTCAGCTCAGTTTTTGATCTGTTGGACAAGTCTCAAGACAAAGCTTTGGAAAGCTAGCTAAAAACGATGGGTGAAGTTAATTTATAATTTTATTAATAATTGCAAATTACTACTCTTGATTTTTTTCAAAAGAAAACACCTAGTAACAATAGCAACAAAGCCCCATTTTGGGGGCTTTCTGGTAGACCAGAAAGCAGCTCTTGTGAGGCATAACAACTGTGTACGATGCCAAGGAGAAATGAGAGCTAATAAAATGCAGAATATACATCACCCATTTACATTTATTGCACATTAAACCTCGGCACACACAAAAGATAATGACAGATGCAAATTGAGAGCACTCAAACAGTGTGTCTGTCGATGGGGGACGGGCACGGAGCCAGAGACCCATATTTTCAGCAACCACGTGTTTTGCAGGAGGGTCAGGGAGGAACCAAACTGCAATGCAGGGTCTGCTAGACTGCAGGTTAACCTCGCTGGGGAAGTGTGCTAGCACCTTGCCTTCTGTTTTGCATCCAGATTTATTTGCAGAGGTGTCAGTGAAGCCAAAATACCACCTTTGCAAGCCTAGAGTTCTGATCCAGACACCCTGTCTTGGGCAAATCTGGCTGTTCATTGGTGTTATGGGAATCCCAGCTGAGGTCAAACTCCTGTTGGACAAATGTATACGAGGCAGTTCCTAGCTAGAAGATTTTGTTATAAATAGACAATTTAGGCAAAGGAGTTGGCATCTCCCTACCTCAGGTGGGGTGACACTGAGCTTTGATGACACATACAACATCCCACATGGAGTGTGTGGTAGGGCTGGAAATTACCTTCCAGTGTCCTGTCCTTATGCTGGTGTATTAACAAGGCAAAATTTACCTGCTCTAGGAAGGAGCTGGCTACTTCTTTCTTTTTCCTTATACTGTGTATTCAAACTGTTTACTCTTTTCAGATCACTTCTCTTTAGTCAATCAGCGTAAGAGTCTGCTCCTCTAAAGCAGAAAATCCCCTTTTAGATGGGAACAGCAGAGCAAGGTGCAAGTTTCTGCACAGCTGGAGCATAGCTATGGTACTGGAGCAACATCTGGGCTGAACACAAAGCACTTAATATTATAAGCAAGTGAGTTGACAGGTGTCTATCAAAGGAGTCACCTGGACAATCACCCAGAGCTCTGATCCTTGTCCAAGTATTTACTTTGAAGAAACAATGCTGGCACCAGAGACTGAGAATGTTTGTCTTCAGCCTTTCTGTCTCTCCCCCTCCTCCTGTGAGTGAATTGCTACAGGAACATTTTGCTGCTTCCTTTGCTTCTGCTGTGCCAAAGATAAACAGCCCGTCAGCGCGATGCTGAAAAGGAACGGAGAAAGGGGGCTGGAAGTAGTTTAATTACCAAGAGTGCTTGTTTTGTGTACGGTGTGATTGCTTCCTATGATACAGTAACTTCTCTTTCCCTGTGCAAGCATGGTGTTTCTATTTATCAGGATGAAACTGAAGCAGCAAATTACAGAGGGAGAAGGAGCAACTGTATTGCTCTATTTGTAAGCAGAACTGGCAGCGTGTGTGGAAGAGCAGCGGTTCCTGTTGGAAGGCTGTTATGGATTTTTCTCTCTGCAGAATTCCAGGGAAGAGCAGCGGTTCCTGTTGGAAGGCTGTTACGGATTTTTCTCTCTGCAGAATTCCAGCTTTGGCCCTTCCTTGCACTTCCTGGTCTTAATCGGATTTTAAAAGATTGCCCACGTTCTTGCCAAGTTTGGAAGAGTTGGCTACTATCATTATATCATTATATTATCATGCCCCATTAGGGCAAACTAAGACACAGCAAGATTTGTCTGTGAACATCAGTAGTTCCCATTTTTTTCTGATTTTCCAGCTTCAACACCTTCTCAGTATTGAGTGGACAAGGAAGCTGACTCTGCTCTGGCTCCTTGCAGGGATCTCTTGGGTCTGGAGCTATTCAGGCCTTGAGGTGTCATGGGCTGTACCCCAGAAAACCCATTTCAGTGCGTCAATGCAGAGACTGGAAAGATGCAGGGCAGCCACTGGGTTCTTTGGCCCTTCCTTGCACTTCCTGGTCTTAATCGGATTTTAAAAGATTGCCCACGTTCTTGCCAAGTTTGGAAGAGTTGGCTACTATCATTATATCATTATATTATCATGCCCCATTAGGGCAAACTAAGACACAGCAAGATTTGTCTGTGAACATCAGTAGTTCCCATTTTTTTCTGATTTTCCAGCTTCAACACCTTCTCAGTATTGAGTGGACAAGGAAGCTGACTCTGCTCTGGCTCCTTGCAGGGATCTCTTGGGTCTGGAGCTATTCAGGCCTTGAGGTGTCATGGGCTGTACCCCAGAAAACCCATTTCAGTGCGTCAATGCAGAGACTGGAAAGATGCAGGGCAGCCACTGGGTTCCTCTGCCGGTTCCCGTGCAGCACTGGGGTCTGTCATGGCAGTGGTGGGGGGGAAGGATTCTGTTTACATTAGGTAACATTTCTTTAATCACCTTTTCCGTTTAATTTTCTGTGCTTTGTGCTGCCTGCTAGGGATCGTTAAGCAATACTCTAGTTATCGCTGCATATCACTTAGTGTGCTTTGCTCTAATAAGCTTTTGTAAATAAAACCCGGAGAGATGAAAAGGCCAATGCCTGATTACGAGCTACCAATTTTGTCTCATTAAGTTCTTATAAGGGGAAAAAAGTAAATAGAATCTTTATCAATCTCATACACTTACAGCGCTGAAGAGAGCTTTCCACTTTCATTAAGGAGGATGCTGAGAATAGAGATGCATTTCCAGGCACTTTTGGCTTATGAAGCTGTTAAGGGATGTTTTACTGATGATCAGCTTTTACTTCAATCAAAGATGAGAAGGTAAAGATGGAACCAAAGGAATTGTAAAATATTTATATCCAGAGGTTTGAAGAGGCCAATACACCATGATACAACATTTTCACTCTTCAAATGTATATATTGGCAGTGTTATGGATACTAAAAGAGAATAGCTTTCCTGCTGGAACTTTCTGCATTTCCATTTTGGTAGCTGTTTACGTAGGATAACCAGCGAATGTGGAAAAATATAATACAGGAATCATACGTAATTAGGTTTACCTGTCTGCTGATCAACATGAACTTACCTGCCATTTTGTATTTCTTTTCTACATCTACAGTTTAAAAAAAAAAACCCAACTGGAATAGATTTTATCTGTTTCTGTCTTTTATGATTCACACTTTCTTGAATGTGTTAATCATTAGTTTAAAGACAAATTACTGTTGTGGTCATTTGGCTAGTCCAGTAAAAACATCCATAAATTTCACTAAGCAAAACTGAAACCCAACCTCAGCTCTTTACTAGATAAATATCTTGACATGGAAAGCCTTCCTTGTTGCAGGTATTTCCCTAAAATTTGGGGTAATGTCTGCTCCAAAGTCTGCAATTGGAAAATGTTGGCCAACTATGAGCATACCCTGGAACTTTCATGGGCAATTTGAAATTCAGACAATCCTGATGGATTCTCCTCAGGGGCAAGGCTAGCAGTCTGCAGATGTATCCTTGCTTTGCTAGTTGTGTTACTACATTTCTTCTAATCCACTGAATACAGAAAATCCCCCATTCTTCATCTTCCGTTATATAGTCCCCTTTTATCTTCTTGCACTTCCACATTCCAGCTCCAGTGTCCTTGTGTTTCCTTCCTTCGTGACGAGAAGGAATTCATTCATCAGACAAATTCGTGAAATAGATGAGTAGAGACGGCTTAGTCAGCTAATTTCTTGTGGGCGTCACAGCACAAGTGGATGATTTAAAAAATTATAATGGCATTTTCTTTTGGAGGAGATAGTATGGGATTTTTCTTTTCACTTTTCATGTGTCTTAAGTTCTATTTAGTCTTTTTTTTAATCTAGTCTTCACAGCTTTGACCTCTATCCTTTCATGCTGTTTAGAAACAAGAGCAATCTTCCCCACTGGATATAATGGCAAGGAGCTTAACCTTTGCCCCTTCCTTTAAATACTGAACAGAAATCATCCATTAACATTAGCTGAATGAAACCTGCACTCCCTAAAACTGCTTGGCATTATTATATTGACATTTCTGACCTCAGTTGATATTTGAAGCTTGACCATTTTTCTGGCGTGCTGTTCTCTGCGAACGGCTCTGATGCACTGCGTAAGAACTGATCTTCAGTCCTCTGCTCCTCAGGAGCTGGGGGTGTCAGAGGCACGAAGTAACTCTTCCAGTTTGGAAACTGGGCACTTTGCTTTCTTAGTTGTGGTGCTGGTTGGGTTTCCTGCATGGTGGCATCACGGGCGAGCTGTCTGCCTGCTTTTCACACTACACTCTGGTCATAATTACAGCTGCTTCTCGCTGTAACCACTTTTTCCCCTCATTGGGCTGGGAAATGCCTTTTTTCATTCTGTTCATGAGCTTGGATGGTGCAAGGTGAGCTCTCGGCTGGTCCCAGGCTGTGGTCTCCAATGCATGAAGCTGCTGTTGAAGGATGGGAAAAGGTTTTGTGAACCAGTGCAGCTTCAGGTTCTTCTGTGACTGGTGGGTACTCTGGATCTGAGGAAGGACCTAAAGGACATGTCCTTCCAGTCCTTCCATTTCTGTGAAACCCTTCCCAAGGCTGCTGGACCAGGGATGCCACACACACACACACCAGTCAATACCTCCAGCTAAAAGCGAGCTCAGCAGTAGGAATACAGATGCCCCAGATGTGCTGATGGCAAAGGCATACATGCTGGTGTCAGACTTAAATATGGCTTAAACAATACACAGCTTCAATTTACAGGAAACCTAATTTAACGTGTTCTTTAAAAAAAAAAAAGTGTATTTGTCATAAGTGTATTGCCCTTAACAGTAAATGCAACAGCACCACCTTTGGGTGCTGGAAGAAAAGGCACTTGGAGCCACAGCTCTTTTCCCCCTGTTTTCCTCCGTAGCTGACTTATCTGCTGCATTGATGAAGATTTAATATGAATAGTAAAAGTGGGGAGGGGGGGAGGAACTGCTGCAGTACTGAAGTAGCCTATCAGAGGGTAGAAGCAATGGCAGGTCCATAGCTATCGTGTACATGATGTCTTGATGCTGGTAGGCAGATGGTGAGCACAGAATGCAGGGACAAACTCAGACTTTGTAGGCAATGCTAGGACCCAGAGTCAGGCTAGAGTGTGGGGTTTTTTTTCCCACCTCTAATTCTTATTTTTGCATCTGGCAATAATTCATGCTAATGTTATGCATTTTAATTAGGAAGATGAGTTCTGTGAATCAAGCGAGCCAGGTACTATTTCCTCTGGAAAAAAGGTGTTGAACCTTTCACTCTGGCTTAAGGCATGTGTGTGTGTGTCTGCCTGTGACTGTGTGGGGTGGGCTGGTGTGGGTACCCCGGCGTACGTGAGGGTTGTGCTGATAAGTGGCTGAGCATGTGCTCTGAGCTCTGGTCCACGCTGTGTGTCCGTGGCAGGCAGGTACTGGTGCAGGCAAGGGCTCCTCTGAATGTACCTGAATTCCTGCAGCTTTCACAGTGATGTTGGATGTGGTTATGTGCTCCTGTACGTGCTGATGTCTTGCTGTGTGTGCACAGATATTTACACTTGGTTAAGACCAGTCCCTATGTCGCTCTGTGTGAGCCTGTAGGAGTGCTCGCACAAATAGTAGTGAAGTTTAAAAAAAATACAAATCCACTAGAAGTAATTGGATAAATTTATTATCGTCAGTGCATTTAGAAAGTGAGATTTGTGACCACAGTATCTCTTCCCCCGCAGAAACAGAACAAAAAGCCCCAAACAACCAAGTAAATGAAGTAAAAATGCTGTTGCTTTTATATGTGGAAGGTGAAATATAAACGTTGTTAGCCCTTGCTCTTTCACGTGGTCTGAGAGACTGGAAACTCGCTAATCACAGGGAGATAAGCCGGAGAAGTGTTGCTAACAAGCCTTCAAACTGACAGCAGGATTTGGCAGGGTTGCTGTACTGCTGTGCTGAAGGTCTTTAAACTTTAGGGGTCATTATCCTCTGACCCTGGAAAAAAATTCTACCAGATACCCGTGTGCACTGGCTGTACAGTTCTCCCTCCTAATTGGACACACAAGTGTGCTGAGGAGCATCTGAGATGGCTTGACGGGCTATCTGCATAGTTACCTCATGTCTCTTTACTTTACACCTTTCCAGAACAAGAGAACAGCTTGTGCCGTGTCTTTCCAAGATGGTCATCAGCCTCCTCCCAAACTCGGGATGCCACTCAAAAAGCTCCCCTGGGCTCCAGCAGGCTTTAAGCCAGACCTGGCCAAATCCTCTGCTTTTTGTAGGTGTTTGTGTCAGTGCAAGTACGACCCCAGCCTTGATCCTCTGCACTTCATGTTCACGGGGTCTGCAGAGATTAGCAACCCACAAAACACCTCTTTGCATTTCATGTTCACATCCAGTCCTATGAATTGGTCCCTTTACCTTCAGGCTTGGTATTCCCGGGAGTACAGTCCTGCAGCACGATTATCCTGCAGTCTGCTTAGCTTTCAGCAAGGTCACTTCCTCACCTTTCTTCCCTCCTCTGTCATTCCCTCTTCCTATACTCGCTTTGATGCGATTGATTTCATTGCTGTTCCTCAGCTCCCCAAAGGGTTTTTCTCGCGTTGTGCCAAACATGCTGCAGTCATGCACCTCTTAGCAATTTCTGGCTAGGCTCTCGTTAAGACCCTTTAATTGAAAAGGTTCCTAAGACGTAGCACTGTATGCATGTGTAATTTGAAATATCTGTATTTTTTTTCTCATCGTTCACTCGCATATAATGCTGAAAGGAATGGAATTAGCGAAGTGGGATTTGGCCTGTTCCATCTCCTTTTCATTCCCTTCCTCATCGCTGAGGCAATGGTAAAAAAAAATAAAAATTGAGGATCTGCCCATTTGCAGCCACAAAAGGGGATCAGCTCCCGGGGGTGGAAAGGACAAAACCCGGATTTGTATTGGTTCATCTTACTCTGCTGCTGCTCTGTTCTCTTCCCAAGGGGTCTGACACTGGAAGACTGAGCACAGCACTGATTCCACAAAAACTTGTCTGATCTACACTGTGGTCTCATCCACATGTTGTCAGACCTCAGAGTCTCTTTTTGAGGCCCAAAGAGCACTTTTAACCACCTGCGGCTCCTCTTGGAACAGGCTGCAAATGCAGAGCAGTGTCTGAGATCAACCCCCTGAGACCACTTGCTGCAGATACCTTGTTCTTCTTTGGAAGGTCTCTGGGGCCGTAGGCTCTTGGAGGTCGGGGTAAGTTATGCATTTTTACAGATGAGTGCAAAGCACTGTGCAGGTGATTTTAAGTCCCTGTGAAAAATAACGTGTAGCAGCATTGCCACACAACCCCATCCTGCCAGGTGCTGTGGCTTCCCCAGGGAATGTGATGCTGCCAACTCTCTCTGACCTTGGTGCTTGAGATTTGGGTGGCACCGTCGGGGAGGCATCTCTGAATATGGGTGCTCTGGATCAGACCCTTCATTAGCAGTATTTTCAGATCATGTTCATTAGAACCAATTATTGGCTGAATTATCGATAAAGGGTGATGGCGATGGGTGACTGAGTGAACAACAAGTGGGTGTATCTTGAGAGTTCCCTCCTAGAAAGGGAAGGGAGGACAGAGCAAGAAAATGTTGCTACTTCCATAACATTCCTTTAGGGGAAAAAAGAAAGCAAATGAAGTGGAATAAAAGCTGCAAAATGGAACACCCCTGACAGTTCGCTACTGAATGTAGTTTTTCATTTAGAACCAAGAGGGTGGTTCATAACGGGGGTGGAATGAGGAGCACACAAGTGTAGGTGCCATCCCAGGGAGATTTCAAAGAATGTCTTGAATTGAAGAATTTGTGCGATTAGCTGGAATTACACAAAGATGCACAAACAACCTTGGCAAAATGGCATGAGCAAAAAGGGGAAAAAAAAAAATATTCCGCTGCTTCACAGTGTCTGATGCTATTTTGTCTTTTGATGTTTGTTTTCTGCACAGTGCCAGCAATTTCTGTCATCTCTGGTGCATGTTGCCAAGTCTATTATTCGGGATGATTCCTGCTTTAAATATTTTTAGCAGCAGCGGATCTTTAATCACGGGGAAATTGTTTTCAGGAATGATTGTTTTATGTGCATCCAAAAGCAAATCTGAAGGTCTAGTCCAAAAGCGTTTGTGATCATCTCGTAGCCAAGGGACAAAGTGGGAAGGATGGGGCAAACTCAAAGGCCATTAAGGAGAAGGATGTTTCATTTGGATGAAACAACAAGCTCTGCCCTCTGCTCAATCCGTAGGGTGCTTTTCACTGGTAATGATAAATTCACTCTGTGACCAGAGGAAGCAGTCCACCCTCTGCTATCCATAATGCTGGAAATTAAGTATTTATCTGCAGCATGTTTGTGATGAGCTAAGTAAATTGTAACTATAGAAAAGACTTTTTAATGCTCCACTATATCCATTGTTCTTTTTAAAAGCAGCAATGATTTTTTTTGATGTTTGAGAATTAGATACCCAGCTGGTGGAAGTCCGTATAGTTCCATTGACTTCACCTAAGGAAACAGCAAACCGGAGAGCAGAAATGTAAAGTCAAGCTTATTATTTCATCCCTAAAATCCTAGAATAGAATTTTGAAAAGTCCTATTAAGAATTTAAGAACTGTGGCTTTGGAGCTAAGTGAGACGTTGACCTTGAATTTGTTCCCTCTATGAGGTAAATCTCACCCAGGATCTGCTGGTATTTGAGTACAAAGCTTCCAGGAACTTTACTGCTGTGTTTTGGTGTGTGTGTGCTAAATACCTTTAACAATGTTACTTCAGAATCAGAGGCTTGAAGGTTCAGATAAGCACATAAAACCTCAGATGATTATCTGAATCAATTTTGGAATGTAAAATTAATATAAGAACTTAACAAGAGCACAGCTTTCCTAACAGCCTATCTGCATGACTCCTATCGATTATTATTTGTATTAAGGAAGCACCTGTAGTTGTCTACTGAAGTTAAAAGCAGGCAGTTATCATAGTTGGGCTTAAAATCCATAGCTGGGGCTTGCAAGCTCAGAAACACGCACACAACATGTATTCCTAGGGACTGCTGTGCTACTGGTGGGGCAATAAAGACATTTAGAGCTTGTTTGTACAGGTAGACAAAGAAAAAACTAATTCCAAACTAACTTTCAAAGTGGATGAATTGCATGACCTTAAATTGTGGTGTGGACAATCTCAGTCACAAGGAAAAGAAATGGAATTCAGATGGAATTCAGTTGGTGTGGGGGATGTAGGATTGGGAAAGATGGAGTTTCATGGCATCGCAGTGACTGCACAAGCTCTTCCCCTGGCCCAGGGGCAAAGCAAAATCCCAGTGAAGCTGATGTTTCTCTGCACACTTGGGATGGGCTAAGAGCCTGCACGCAGGTGGTTCCTGGCTGGTGGGAGGTTATTAAGTCAAGGTAACTTGATTGCTTTCGATGATACCCATTCTCTCTAGATGGAATTAAAGTTCCTTTGGTTATGAATGTGTGTGGCCCCAGGAGGCTAAACGTGTTTTAACTAAATCATTCTGAATTCACATCATTAGTTAATTAGGATCAACTTTCCTAGGTATCTCAGTATTGTACAGGAAAACTGGGACAGAACAGGGAGACACATTAACCAGCTCATTTGTTAGCCAAGGCTGTCTTTTCTATCATGCGACTAGTCAGTTTTCCACAGTGTATTTTAGTATCTTGCTGTTGGTCCTTCTCTGAGCTGATTGGATACTGATAGGAACAGAATATGAGACAATAAGGAAGAAAACCCCATAAAATATTTGTGTCTTTCCACACCAAGCTGCTGTTCGAGGTCCACTCTGAGTCCTTTTCTCAAGTCACAGGCGACAGGACAAGAGGAAATGGCCTCAAGTTGCGCCAGGGGAGGTTCAGGCTGGATATTGGGAAAAAATTTTTCACTGAAAGGGTTCTCAGCCATTGGAATGGGCTGCCCAGGGAGGTGGTTGAGGCACCATCCCTGGAGGTGTTCAAAAGACCGGCTGATGTGGTGCTGGGAGATATGGTTTAGTGATGATGCTCCTTTTTTGTTGTGTGGGTGTCTATTTTTGTCAGTTGGGTTGACGGTTGGACAAGATGATCTTTAAGGTCCCTTCCAACCTAGAAGATTCTGTGTACAGACACAAGAGTGGGTTCTTAGGTGGCCATGGGTACGTGGTCCATCTCTGGACTCTGACACTTGCTGTCTGGGCTGTATCATTGAGCCCAGTTGTATTTGTGACATCCCCAGCGCTGTCACCTCTGTGGAGCGCTGCCTCTCACCCCTAAGCTCTTTGGCACTTTACTCCCAGTAATGGTAACTGGGGCAACGTGTGATCCGATGGCTGTGACAAGCCAGGGAGCAGTCTCGGAGCTGCCCCTCTTGAACTGGAGCTAATCTTTCCCAGCTAGAACGCCGTCTGCTCAGAGCTGGCCATTTTACCTCGATAGGAAATTACAACTACTGACAGGACCGCATTAGTTACAGTAAATTAGCTTTGGTAGCACTCGTAGGGAAACAAGCGTGCAAACAGGCTCTGAAGGAGCTGAGCTGCTGCTGGCTGCCTGGATTGAGATGGGATGGAGTGTGGATCCCCATCCTTCAGTACAGTGACAAAGGGCTTTGTTTTAACTCGGGGCAGCAGCCTGCGCCGCAGAGCTCAGGCTGACCCGGGAAGAGGTATTGCTTGGAATGGAAATTTACAGTGCAATCAACTTGGTAATTTCTGAAGAAAAGGAATTGAAAACTAGAAGAGTAATTCCTCATCTCTCTTGCAGAAATATGTAGGAGTCAGTTCGTTCTGAGTTATTACAGCGTGTGCCAGTCAAAAGGAGTGTGTGGAACAGGCTAAAACGAGGCATATTATATTTGTTACTGGTATTGTTGCTGCAGTCTGGCATTCATTAACCAGTTCCTCAATGGCATAGACATACCTGCCTCAGGAAATTAATAAGAGTGTGATTGAGACCGTCTTCTGGGCTCCAATCAACTCTAAGTCAAAATTAAATGTATCGGGGAGAATTTAACCTTAGTAAATTGTATGTCCTGGGTGGTTCCAAACATATGCTTATGCCTTGCTTGGAAATAAGGTAACATTTACAAAAGTGGATACAGTTGATAGACCCGTTTGGGGGCAAAGCCTGTTGTTTTCCTTTGTCGTTGTAGGACTGTTTTCTTGTTAGGCCTGTAGGCACTGCTATAATGAACACAAGGGCGTAAGGTACGTGCAGAGCTGGGGTGCTGTGGCTGCTGTGGGGAAAAAACACCTCCTTGCTTGAAAAATAGTCTGGTGCATATTTGTTACTTAGCCCTGCAGAGAACCTGTATGTGAAATATTGGTACTACTGGGCCAAAACAAATGTATTTCAAGCTGATGCTAAATGCAAAACATAATCATGTACTTGAAATCTAAGGTGCTGTATCCATGTGTCAAGAGATGAGTAATGAAATTGGCCCCAAGAGCATAATTCAGTACTCATTAGCCTCCTTGCTTTCATGATTACACTAATCCAAAGGAGGAGATGGCTCAGGTAATCCTACAAGTGATCTTAAAAAAAAAAGTTTGCTTTTAAATTTGTTATAATTTTGGATTGAAAAGAAACCTAGTAATTAAATACAATGAACAATCCCAAGCAAACCTGAAACAAATCAAAATGTTTCTTTTTTTAGTTCCTGCATCCTTTTTCCTTTCCTTAATGTAGCGGTTTCTCTGTAAATGCAAACAAATGAGACAGGCCCCAAGAAGGGACTGCATTGTTTGCAAATGAGCTCATACAATGGGATCCATGGCTTGCTGACCCCTTGGCACTCTGGTAACAGTTAACTCCAGATAAGTATAGTCATTATAAAGCCTAATCGAGAGGTAAAGGACTGATCTGGTTGCTTTACCAAGTGGGCTCTGATATGATGAAGGATGTCATGGAAACTCAGGTCACTCCCATCAGTTTTGTGGCTGCTCAGCAGGAAGAATTCCTGGCAGTTCATCCCACAAAGCTTATGGTGTGGGAATGGGCCCCATTGTGGGAGAAACCTGGAGCTGGAAAAAGGTGTCCTGCAAACCTGCTGCAGAAATCCAGTTTCCTTCGTTATGCTGCTCTTGCAAATCAGGGCTTTCACAGAAACCTGAGGGAGTCTGCTTCTGTGGGAGTGCCACACACCATTTGCCTTTCATTCTTTCTTTGTTTAAATCACTTTAGGCTCCTAGTTAGGAAACAGACTCGTAAGACTTACAGCAACCAATCTCCCACCACCGAGAGCAGATAGCTATGTAAAATTTACTGAGCGAATACTTCTGGGATTGCAAGCTTTTAAGGATAGGCAGGAGATATTCAAAGTCTCCAAAGGGATTTATAGTGTTGCCAGTTTTTGTGATTCTATCAGTACAAGTCTCTCAATATTTACTGTTTGTTCTTAAGGCTGCATTTGTTGCAGAGACGTGATCACATGTGAATCTCAGCATTATGCACTTGTTTCTTTATGAAAAGGAATGTGTCTAACCCTTGTAGATTTAGAAGAAAAATGGGGCATGTGCCTTACCTATACCCTGGGGCAAATAGAAAGAAATCCAAGTTTGAACTTTTAAGATATTCCATAAATTTAATCGGGCTTTTGTATTTGGAGCTTTTGACACACAATAGCCTTAGTCGAGCTGTGTGCTGCCTCTGTCTCAGTTTCCCCATCTCTACCACGCCTGAGGTAAATTGCTGTCTTGTTAGTACTGTGACCCCTCCAGAGGAAAAGTTTTCTGTTTGTTATTAAAAGTCACTCAGATGTAAATGCCTATATTCCTAATGCTTTATGTATGCTTACAAATCTGTACCAGGGGAATATGATTCAGAATCTCCAGGACCCACCGTTTACCTCTGAGCTGTGATGGGAGAGGGATGCAGCAGTGCAGTTTCAGCCATCTCCTCTCCTGCAGAGCCAGAACTGCACATGTAGAGAGGCTTTTTCAGAGATGTTCTCCCTCAGTCTGTACTTCTCCTGCCTTACAGCCAAAGCAGATCTACCTCCTGGCTGCTGCTACCCAGCCTCATAGTGTACTAAGCCACAGATCTTCCTTTACCCTCTGGCACCTTAACTATCTTCTCTAATGTAATTAAAATGATAATTATTCCCCATCCAGAACATTTCTCTTACTTATAGTCTGTGGAAGTATTAAAGTTGATTAAACACATATGCTGCTGGTAGATAGTGCCTCCAATCACATATGGAGTGATAAAGGGTTAGGGAAGGGAGGACACAATAGAATGCAATCCTCTGCTAATGCAAAAGAAAGGGCAACTGAGAAAAGCCGAGTCTGTAACAGAGGGAAGGCTGCATTCAACAAAAAGACCTCTTTGCATAAGGTAGGGCGAAGGCAGGAGGGAGAACAAGCCCATAGAAATTTTGTCTGAGGGAGCTGGGAGAGGGTTTCTTAGCTCTTTACCTGGCAGAGGCCAAACCTCTGCACTGCCAAACCCCATCCCTCAGCCAGGAGACAGCCCTCATTTCCTGCCCCCCCGGGTGTCTGTGCAATCCTGTTGCTTGGTTTCAGTTTGAGGTGCACATGCTCAGTTTTGGGTGAATGCAAATGCAGGGAGATGGTGCACACAGGCATATGCCAGATAAATCTGATCCGTCTATATTTGTCTGTGTACCCATATGTCTAGCCATCCATTTATTCCTGTATTTATTTGCTGCTGTCTTAAATATGTCTCCTCTCAATCCTGGTAGAACAAACGGAATCAGAGGGGCAATATTATTAATGACTATTTCAGGGTGTGCTTTCCTGCAGACTGAAATGGTAAAGCAAGGTCTGAGGTATATATATGCAAACACCACCCTATCTGACAGAGCTGGCTTGGGGCTGAGAGCAGGTTGGTGTTGGCACCGTGACATTTTTCCCCTCGGGAGCTCCTGCGTGGGTACAGGAGCCCTGCACCCATCTCAGGTACTGCCCTGTCCAAGACCCACGTGCTATGAATAACTGACAGTGGAAACCCACGGCAGTTTTGGGCCTGAAGAACACTCTGGAGGAAAGTTTGCAGGGTTTTGTGGATAAAGAGAAATTCAGTCTCTGAGGCTTTCAAAGAATTTTATTGAACTAGTATGAAAACTAATACGAAGAAAAGCTATTTCCTCATTCCCTGATCTCCCAGACTAGACACAAACTGCTGAAGGTGGCCAAGTTCCTCACCACAAACAAGCGTTATCTTTATGTATCTTAAAAGCATTAGTAAGACTGCGAGGCAAAAGGGACAGAAATAGCACTTGCTTTCACAGTGCAATTGCCTATATTCCATCTGGGGAAGAAGTGTGCGTTTTCTAATTTGCAGAAGTCACAATCTAAAATGCTTTAAAATGTACTCTCCCCCCCACCATTTTCCACCCATGGAAAAAGTGCTGAGGTAGATTTTTCTTTCCCCGTAAACAGGATGTGTTTTATCGTTGTGGTGGGTACACGGCACACTTTACAAAGAAAAGAGAGTGGAAGTCAGAGTGAGAGAGAGAATGACAAAAGCTGCACAGATTGAATTTGCTCCCCTCTATACTGGAGGGAAAGAATAGGAGCACGTTGGTGTGTAACGAGGTCTTTGATCGTATGAAAAATTGGAGGAAGCTGCAGAGGTAGGGGCAATTTTTGAATACCTAACAAAAAAATTGTTTGGTGCTGCTCAGTATTTATTCCTTTCTAATCACTCCCTGACTACTTGCTTCTCTTCTGCTGCTGTCAGCAAAGTTTCACAGAAGACCCAGGTTCCTTTTCTTGCTGCTTCAGGGACAAGGGTGCGTTACTTGGGCTGTGTATTTTGTAAGGGTGAAACTACTGAAGCACGGGTTTCCATTTGCCCACCTTCTTGACCCATACCTTTTCTGCCCACGTAGCCTTCTGTTAACCTGGCTGTACCTCAGGGCTGTTTATTTTTTAATGTCTGTCTGCATGGTACCCTAGCACAGGTCCAGAGTCTGTAGCTGCAGCTGTAAAGAACAAATATCTAGATCTTACTGCCAGGAAACAGCTTACCCTCAGGATTCCCTTCTGCAAAACTTACTTTTTCCCTTTCCAGAAAAAGCCACGCAGGGTTTTTCCCCTAAGGGAGGCCATGGCTATCCATGAGAAGCTCAAATGTAAGGATGCAGCCTGTTATTTATTTGTGCATCCAAAATCTCCAAGCCTGAGATGCGGTTTAGATGAGATCACACCTCGGAACCAGGTCTGCATGCTCCTGCCCTCTCCAGTGCTTTGCCCATCGATGGCTACAAATTAGTGTCCCCCACTCTGAGAGAGGCCCTTGCAGGGCGTGTGACACGGCTTTGAGTCAGCCTTTGGGTAAATTGGAAGCTCTTTGTGACCATCTATCTTGCTCTGGTGCATGAATGGATGATGAGTAGACCCTGTTCTAGCTCATCCTCTGCCCATCCATCATCCACCCTGCCACCCGCTGTCCCCTTAATGAAGGGAACGGAGATAGATGAGAGCCAGACAGACAAACAGACATTGGCTGACAAAGGGATACGCTCCTGGATTTCACTTCTCTCAGCACCATAGAAATAAGGGATACATGGAGCTAATTGAGCTACTTACCCTTGATGGAAACTATTCCAGTTGGTTTTTTTTTCAATATTTTTTTTTCTGAGGGATTTTCATATAAGAATTAACTTGGGAACAGTTAGACACACATTTGTGGGGTTGTAGGTAAAGCAGGAATCATTAGCCAAAAGAAATTGGTGGGAATGACTCATTCTCTGGAATACTGCTGTACCTCTGTGGTACAGCTCCTCCAGCGTGGCACACAGAGACAGGGTGATGTCTCTGTACAAGCAGGAGAACCCTGTACCTTTATGCCATACTAATGTGTTTGTGCAGAACCTAATGCAGAGGTGATTGATCCCTGGCAAGGCCGCAGTGGCCCTTGGATCAAGCTTGTATTCACAGAATGAGACATCTTCAGCATTAATTGTACTCAGGGCTTTCATGGCAAGTAGATCTTAAAGCAGTTTGCAAAAGCAAACAGTCTCTGGTACCCTGTCCCTCGTGCTGTGTTGGTATGTCACCCTGTGCATGACAGTCAGGCAATGGAGATAATAAAAAATATCTCTATGGCACCTTCTCATTTCTGATCTCAGATTAACACTGCCTACAAGGAGGAGCTCTACCCTTACATTTGGCTGTTGTCAGAGAAACAGTGACAGAGCAGTAATTTCCTGACAGCCTTGATGGCCTTATCTCTCCCAGAGAAACCTCTACAGAGTTTCTCGTAACCCAAAGAAGATTTGCTCCTGCGCCAAGAGAACACACAAGAGGACGTGTAAGGGCACCATCTGGAGCCCCCCTGCTACAGTGGTATTAGAGACATCCAACTGGAAGGACTGGCAATGAAAGTGCCATTTGTTTTTAGAAGGGAAAATGGAAATTCATTATCCTGCAGGAGGGGAGGTGACACTCCATGTTCTTGCCCCGGATGCCAGTTCCAGCAAGCAGCAGAACAAACCGAGCGTAAAACTTCCCAAACATTTACATTGATTTGGAAAGTTGCAGTAGGAGAGCCGCCGTGTCTCCATCCTGTCCTGTCTGCCTTTCTCCTCTCCTGTGGAGTTATTTCAGGCCAGCTCACGCTGAGAGTTCCCTGCTGAAGACTGCTGCTGCCCTCGTCATCCCTAATGCATATTGACATGTATTTATCTTCTAGTGGTGATTACCAAGAGGAAGCAGTCACTACCACGGATGCTCGGGGATTCGAGGCACCAGCCTGGTGAGGATGCAGTGGGTGTTTCTGTGGGGCACACACAACCCAGCTGCAGACTGCCAGCGCTCTGCTTCCAAGCAAACTCTGCCCATTGCCACTGGCAGCTTGCTCTATGGGACGGATGGTGTGGTCAAGGCATAACACAAAAGCGGTAAAAATCTGTTGGAACCTGCTGAGCCACCTGCGGATTGTAAAGTGTGCCTGATGATACATCAGACCAGACCTGATGAGAAGCTATTGCATTCAAGTTGCACTGTGTCCTTTGGAGACGGGGAGCGGACTCCCCAGGTGGAAGCAAATACCTGATTAACTCTGGCACGATGTTTGGCAGATCTGCAGGGCCCTGGGAAACAAGAGGAAGACAAAGAGAGGGATCCGTGATCAATAATTAATCGCCACACTCAGTGTTTCAGTGAGAAACGATTATACTGTTCCAAAACTGCCTTTTCTTTTTCTCTTCTTATTCAAGTTTTCTCAGTGTTTCTGTCCATCAGATCCATTTTCTAGTGAGCGTCGTGGCAATGACTGTGTTTTCAGTCCTGACTGGGCACCGATGCTGTAATAAACACAAATATCTTCCAGGCCTCTGATCGCATCCAGGATGAAGCTACATGAGCAGTAATTGTCTCCCTGTGTGCTACTTCTGGATGCTGCACACCGGCTGCCATGAACTTACCAGCTTGTTTGGCACCATCCAGGCAAAGCAAGTGCACTGCCAGTTCTACTTCTGTATCTCCTTTGCCAGCAGATAATTAGACCTGCACAAGGTGGTCCTGGCAAACAATAGGATACTCACCTGATGTAGCAGGAGATACAGGTTACGTTAATTGCAAGATTTGGGAATTTTTCAACCTACACGGATTCTCCCCCCTCTTCGATGAGGATAATGTCTGAACATCTCACCAGCTCAAATGCTTTATTTTACTAATGGTGCCGTGAGCTAAACAAGGATTACTCCCGATTTGTAGGAAGAACTGAATCACAGGGGGATCAAATGACTTGTCACAGGGAGTAGGTGGTGGCACTGGGAATGAATGTAGTTCTGATGCCTATCAACTATTTTGATTAAACTCTCTGGATCTGGCTGCACATGCTTATTGGTGACCTTTTAGGAGTTTTGCCTCAGAAGCAAGTGAAGCTGGCAATTTTTCACTGTTTCAGGGTAAAATCAGATGATATTTGTCATTGGGTCCCATTGTTTAGTCACGCAATAGGACTTTTTCAGCATTTAAGGATAGTAAATTTCTTGCACACAATGTCCCACAAGCACAGGGGATGGAAAGAGGCAAATCTCCCTTTGGCTTGAAGTGACTTTCTCCCAACCCATCTTGCAGCACCAGAGTATTTGAAGGGAACTGGAACCTTGTTTAGATCACGAGGAGGTAGGTGCAGAGAGGGGTAGGGAAGGCTGCAGTGATTTTAATATCACGTTATGAAGGAAAGAGAAAGGTGCCTTTCGGCTGAAAGGAGAATGGGGAAAGACAGCTCTCCCCCTCCCTAAACGAACCCATCTGCAACACTTCCAATTTGGATCCAAATAATATCTGAGGTTTGGGATTCAGCAGCAAACTAGCTTTGAGTCCTTAATCCCAGCGCCTGATGTTTGGGGGTGTTGGGATTTAGAGCTAATTAATTCAGCCACCTGTAATTTTTGCTCAGATGTGCTGTCTGCCTTTTCCTTAGATATATCATATGGTTTGGAACCTGCAGACAATGCTGGCCTGAATCCTAATCCCCCATACTGCTTATTTTTAAAAAATCTTTCCCTTATTCTTTTTTTTTTTCCTGACAGTTTTTCTTGTTTCTTCTTCTTTTCTTCCACCTTTCTCCTGCTGCTGTCTCCCTCATCTGGGTCCTTACTCAAAAAAAAAAAAACAACCAAAAAAACCAAAAAGTCTGACATTCAGTAAGTGATTGGGCTCTGCATGAACAGGATGGTCATGTTCCCTTCAGGGCTGTCTGCAGAACGATGCTCCCAGTGCCTGTCCCAGTCTCCCCGGCTGGTTTCATCCACGCACAAAAGCTTCAGTGCTGAGTGTTCCTGTTGGGAACAAGGCTTCAGGTGATAAATATTGCAAGATCTAGAAAGCCCAGGAGTCCTGTCCTGATTTCTTTCCCTTGGCAGCGAAAGCATGGAAGAAGAATGAAAAGATAATTAGTTTGGAGTTTTCAGAAATGAAATGGAAAAGGTTAGTTCATTCCCTTCTAACGCCAAGTGAAAGCTTGGGCTTAAACTGTCCAGGCTCTAAGGTCCCGCAGCCAGCGAATGTGTCCGCTCGCTTGTTCCCAAAGCACCCTCTGCTCTTTTGTTCCTGTAAAAATAATGCCTTGCAATAACTAAAGCTGGAGTCAGTTTTCCCACATCTGTAGAGCCCGGAGCTGTTATTTTTTATGACTGCTTTTCATATTGCATTAGTGCCAAGTGAGCCTGGGAGCCGGGTTCTGCTGGGTGCCGCGGCGGGAGGCAGCTGCAGCCCCAGCAGCTTGGAGCCCGGGGCTCCGGCCAGGAACAGGCTCTGGGCACTCACACAGAGCTTAATGGCTTCAGTGGGAGCTCCACGCTGAAGAAGGGCCTCTCTTCACATTTTATGCAGGCCCGGAGGCTAATGAGTACATGAAAAAATGAGGAGGGATGGAAGATGTCAGAGCAACAGGAACAAGATAGTGCTGCTGCGTTGATTACCTTTACATCCAGCTTTTTGGTGCCTAATATAGATGCACTAAACCAATCAACAGTACAAATCTCATCTCATCCTCTGCCCAGCCGTGAGTTTCTGAGCTAGTCCGTTTGAATTTCCAAATCCCCACCAGATTTACCTTGATTTTGCAAAGGAAAATGATCAGGCTTTGCAGGATTTCCTAGTTCGATCTCTGTTTTCCCAGGCTGTTAAGGATGACTGGTAATAAAACTTCCCCTAAGCCACGTTTGTCATTTCACTTTACATAAATTGGTAGCAAACTTGAGAAAATCCTACAGCTGCAAGCCCTCCGCGTGGATTGGAAGTCTGTCTTGCAAATGCATCCTCCTATTGCCTGGTAGATTCAGGTGTATGAAAACCCTCCTTTGTCTCCTGCTGCCTTGCCAAGCACCAGCTTATATTCCTGTCTCATGCAATCAGGCAGCAGAGCTGTAGTTTCTGGTGCTGGCAGCTGTTCATTAATATTGACATCCATGCTTGGATCCGTCTTAAAGACTCGGGTGATACTGGCCCGTTCAGACTGCTAATTCATGCCACCACCATTTCTCTTGCAGAAGTCTCTCTTTTGAAGGTAGGGAGAGGCCACCCAGGTTGTTTCGATTGAAGGTCAGGGGACATCTGTGGTGGTAGCAACAAATAGGCCAAAAGGACCCTAGAGCTCATGGGCCATTGCTGTTTGAATGAGATAAAGTTATAACTATTTAACATTCCTGGGTGTGAAATTAGAGTGATCACATAATCTCCTTAGTCTCTGACTACAGGTCCGGCATGGGAATATGAATCTTAATTGGTATTTTCTTATCAATACACTCAAGTTGAGGGATTAAGGATAAGGCTCTTAATACAACCTGAATTTTTGGAAGATGCTTCTGATTTTAGTGTGATCAAAGAAGCATCGTTTGTGCAGAGAGAGCCCGGGGAGGAGGAGTGTAGGAACATGAACGTCCATCCTCAAGGTGCACATACTCTGCACACTCAGTCCCAGTTCCTCAGCTCACCTCACGCCTGATGTACAGCCTCTGCAAAATGTCCCAAAGAATCAGTAACACAGACAGGTAGGAAATGCAAATGCGTCGTCACTTGGTCTCCAGGTAGTTTTTTAGGCATTTTATTGGTGTGACAGTGCTTTAAACGATGTTCCATAAAAAAGATCTGTGACCATGTGAATAAATACACAAAGGAATCCTGTTGATTGCTCTATTTTTATTTGCCATTTAAAGTTAAGGGCACGGTTAAAAACTTTGCTGAGCAGCGATGATAAGAAGAATCCCTTTAATGCATACCAAAAGATGCGTTACAGCCGCACGTCGCATCTCCTCCGTCTTCTCCTCAATACAGCATCATGAATCACTGTGTTAATGCTAAACTCTTGCCGTCCTACCAGATGAAGAGTGGCAGGTGTAATATATGTCAGCCCCGTCGCAGAGCCCCAGCTGCTGGCTCTGTCAGGGTGACCCGGAGCAAGAGCCGGATGTGTGGATTGGTGTGTTTTCCTCCGATTAAGCGTGAACTCGGGGCTCCTTGGAGTACATTAGTGTGCAGGAATGCCCTCTGTGCGAGACTGCCTGCCAGCACGCATCCGTGTCCATCTTCATTTGCAGTGAAAGGCAGAGGTTTGTACCTTCTGTGGTAGTAAATGGGCAAATAGGACTGCAGTAACCAAATCTGCAATTCGCTTCTGTGGTGGGAGCTCTTCCTCTTTGCTCCCTCCCTGTCAGCTCCAAGTTGCATTTCTCTCTTCATTATGTCAGCTATAACTGTATATCTCAGCCCTCCTTCCCTGCTCCCCCTTGTTCCCTAGAGCTTTTCCTGTGAAGTTCTTGTATTTCATTCCTTCTTAACTGCAGTTATGTCCTCTGCCTGACCATCAACCTTAGAAGTTGTATGGGTACAAGGAAATACTGCTGCACAGGGGGATATTTCCATCACCTCACTCTCTAAAACGCCTGGGTTCAAAGCACGTCTCCGTGGACTCCTCTCGTCGTCGCAAGACGAATTCCTCTTGTGAGCAATTCAGAGCCAGACGGAGCTTGGGAGCAGAGGCAGCTTGGAGTGAGGAGGAGCCGACGGTATCAGTTTAATAATCATCCCTTTGCGAGTGAGAATGTCTGTGCAGACAGCCCTGAGTGCAGAGATGATAAGGCAAGAACCCCCACTTGTTTTCATTTTTCATTGCTGTCAAGCAGGAAGATCACAAGATTTGGCCATCGTAGCGTACGTATACACACGCTGGGCTGTGTTTTCTCTTTGAAGGCACTTAGAGACTGGCAGAGCCACGGCCCAGGTGGTGGCCTGGTCCAGCCTAGGAATTGCAGTGGGTCCCATGTCAGCATGCATCAGGCCTCATTTTCCTCTCAAATCCCTGTATAGCAGCAATATTTACAATTGTATATTCGCACCTTGTAACCGGTAAAAGAATTGCGCTTTCTTTTCTCAGCTTCAGTGGCTGAAAGGTTAGAAAGTGAGGAGGGTATTTTATTCCTAGAACTCACGATTTTCCTCGTTATCCAGGTGGAGGTGGGGACACATGGAGGGGCATGACTGAATGTATTAAGGATGTCATATACGGAGTCAGTGGCAAACTGGGAAAAAACCCCATAACTTGCAAGACCGAATGGTATAAGAGAGACCAGAGGAAAAGCCTGGCAGAAAATGACAAACGCTCCCTTTCCAGGGAGCCAGAATCCCATCCAACTCACACAGCCACCAGTACTGTTCTTGGCACCGAGGTGTCAAGTCTCCTGAAATTGCCCTGCTGCTTAATCCTTCATGCCTAGCATAACATGATGCTTAATTAAATATACCGCTTCCCCTTCCAAGTAACGTTTTCGGGAGTAAATGGAACCCTTGGCCTCAATGAACGGGCCATTTTGTGTGTAGTTATTAGAGTCAGTTTGTGAGATGAGCTCGCTGTGCTGCCGCGATGGTTATTCTAATACAGCTGTCAAAAACAGGCTCTGCCCACATTGCAGAGGGGGAAGGTAAAGCTGCCTGGCCCCATCAGCATCCCCGCTCCGACCAGGAGCAGCTGGAAAAACCTCCAGCCCTGGGATGCAACGTGGCATCCCAGTCCAGCCCCAGTTGGAGCCTGATTATTCCCAATGAGAGCTATAATGGGCTGTTACACCGCTGAGCAGGGCTGCCTGAGCTCACCCGGGCTGTGCCGTTATCAGCCTGCTTTAAATTAACTTTTCTCCTCCGTGTGGTGTAGCATCAAACTCCTGAGCTCGGGAGCCCGGTGGTACCTGGTGCCTTCGAGCGAGGTATCTGTTTTTAGAGCCCTGCCAGCGTAGGGAAAGCGTGCAGGTGGTGAAACCTAAACCTGTGTGGGGGAAACAACAACAAATCTCTGCGTGGAGCAGAGCCATCGGGTTGTGGCTACAGCTGGAACGCCTGCTCGCCCACACCTCGGGCCAGCTGGGCATCAGCCAGGTCTGGAGTGGAAGCCGTGCAGAGGGGTTAGTGCCGTGCCAGCACCAGGCTGGGAAACTCTCCTGAGAGGCTGGGAATATTCCCCTGGGCTCAGCATTGCTCTAAAACTGGTCCACCTCTTCTGGGCTGGAGCTGGCTCACATCTGCCCGTAGCTGACCCTGTAGATACTCCTTTAAACCCAGCATTTGCACACCAGTTCTCTGTGTAACGGTGAATCTCACCCAGTCCCTGGGTCACTGTCCAGTCCCTAAGGTCAGAACCTGGTTCCGAGGAGTTAAAAGTCTATCCAGGAAACTTTGGGTGATCTGGTATGCACAGGCTCAGGCACTATCTGGAATAGTTCAGTTCAAGAGGCTGCACTTAATTAAAACTGCAAAATAGGACAATTAGCTGAGGCTGAAAATTTCCTACAGCCTCGGCTCAGTGTAACGGGTGTTTTCTAATCTCTCTATTTATCTTATTGTTAATCTGTAGCTATCAGTTAAAATAATTCTCCAAACTTTGATGGGTTCATTTGGAAACTACTCAGATAACAATGGAATCATTTAACTTTTCTTTTGTGTAGCTTAATTTGCCTTCACTTGTTTTTTTTCAGTGCTTGCCATTATTAAAGGGAGTTTGTGCTCTGATCTCAGGCCTGGTACTTTACAGAGGATGCTGTAGGGGAACCAGCACTGGCTTGGCTGGCAGAAAGGGCAGAATATCATTTAAGGCAGTTTTCAGATGCTCTAGTAACTCCCAGTTTTAGTCAGTTGAGGGAAAACAGGCAGC
Source organism: Calidris pugnax (assembly GCF_001431845.1). NCBI lineage: Eukaryota > Metazoa > Chordata > Aves > Charadriiformes > Scolopacidae > Calidris > Calidris pugnax. Next base: position 800,832 of record NW_015091123.1, on the reverse strand, counting down.
AGAGTCTTGTGCCAGGAAAAAGAAGTTGAGGTATGGAGCCTTTGATGTCTGAAAATTGGTTTTTCTTCAAAAGGAGAAAAAGCTTCTTGTCAGTTCACAGCTACAGTCACGGGCAGTGGTGCCTTTTTCCTGTAGTCACAGTTCAAAACCAGACTAAAAGTTAAAGAATAAATAGTGTGTAATGCTTAGTCGGTCACAAGGCATTACTTTAGGTCCATTTTCTGCTTGTCAAGCTGGGGGCATCTAATTGAGTTGGCACTGGTGGGAGACTGTATTGCTGGTTCGGGGTGTCACAAACTTCTGATGCATTTGGTATGAGCCACACAGCTCCTGTCACTCTGTCCCCCTGTCTGTCTGTCCCAGCCCGCCACGCAGGGAGGCTCCCTGGGCTCAGCTGAGATTTAAGTCACCCTATTCTGTCCCAGATGGCTCTGTTTGCCGGGTAACAAGGCTGGCAGTTGAATCATAGAATCATCTAGGTTGGAATAAACCCTTGGGATCATCGAGTCCAACCATCTACCCTACTCTACAAAGTTCTCCCCTACACCATATCCCCCAACACCACATCTAAACGGCTCTTAAACACATCCAGGGACAGTGACTCAACCACCTCCAATGCCCGACCACTCTTTCTGTGAAAAATTCTTTCCTAATGTTCAGTCTAAACCTACCCTGTTGGAGCCTGATAGAACTTTCTCCACAGGCCTCCTGTGGCTTCCCACTGCACCATCACCTGCAGAAGCCCTTTCTGCAGTCTGTTGCTCTCATCTGATCAATACTGATTTTCTACCCCTCTCTCTCTTCCCCCTTACCCCATCCCCTCTGGAATTAGGGGGAAATTAGTGTATTGGGTTCACCTGGCAATGCGTTGGAAGTAGGAGGGTGGGGAGTGGCTGCAGCGGTGGCCTCTGTGAGAAGGGACATGGGGCTGCCCCCATGCTGGTTCCAGACTGCTCCATGATGGGCAGGACACAGTTCTGGCCCATGTGCTTTTTTCTGTTTAATCCAGTGTAGAAGCTGCTCTTTGAGGCTGTTTCACAGCAGTTGCTGGGCAGGCAGAAACAGCCCCTGGTGTCTGCTGGCCTCGGGCAGCGCTCGGGGCTGTGATGGGGGGACCACAGCTCTCCCTCCCTGCCCCTTCTCGCCGGAGCCCTCCCGTTCCATTTTACCATTTGATTCAATAATCATGAATAAACTGTGGGAAGAGCTGCCCTTTGCAGTGACCCTTCCCGCACAAAGCTCGTGTTCTCGCTGAGAGCTGCATTTTTGTTTTTAGCAGGAGTTTTTAAGCACTCTAATTAAATCAGGGACCTGGTTTAATAATCCTGGTTGGCTCAGGCAGCTGAGACAATTCGTTCACAGTTGCTTTATTAATGCGGCAGTAATCTCCAGGTTGGGAGTTCACCTCTTTACTCATTCATCCAATTCTTTGGGAATGGGGAATGATTTTTAAAGCGGCACGTGCTCTGGCTGGGCAGGCCCAGGCTCCAGCCCAGTGCACAGAATGAAAGCACTTGCCCAAAAAGGGCAGGGGAGGATGGAGCAGGGAAACTGCACTGACAGTTTTCCATCAGGCTTTCACATTATACCACATTATTTCCACAGCACCGGGCATAGTTCAGGTCCAGAGCAAGCCCAGCACAAACCATGGCCAGGTGTTGAGCTGAAAATCACATTGTTCTGTAAGTCGTAAGTGTGTGGCTTTGGCTGTTGAGCTTACTGTGTGTGGCTTGGGTTGGAAATTATTCTAGTACCCTCCCTGTAAAACTGATATATTCAACCGGTGTCGGATGCTGTTTGCACTCACTAGGGTGTAAACCAGGAGCCGCTCGATGCAAATTGACAGCTACACCACATAAAAATTGGCACGAGCAAGAGGAGAATCAGTCCCCTGTGTATTTTCAAGGTGTAGAATGAAATGCCTTTCAAAATGCGGCATAATGTACAACCCTGCGAGTTTACAGGATGGTTTAATTTTTCTTGGTCCTCCAAAATACATAAGAAGATAGAGATATGAAAAGGAAAAATATGCATTGTTTGCAACTATATCACAAAGTGGCTCTAAGGCAGATATATTTTCTTAGATGACACCAGTTTCTTAGCAAAATATCTGACATCTCAGCTGTTGTAAATCACCACTGCTGTGTTGACACAAGTGAAGCTGCATTGATTTACACCAGCCGATGATCTGGTCTTTATTCATTATTATGACCTCAAATTAATCCCTCCGGAGAAAAACAGAGAAGTTGGGAAAGTTGGGCTAGTTTGTTTTGCATGTGCGTTCAGTCAAGACAACTTCCAGAAGCTCAAATAAAGAAAAAACATTCAAATGAAGCAAAGATGAGTAATTGACGATCACAACTGTGATTATAAGGTATAATTACAATTAGCTGCACAAGAGTGTTAATCATGAAAATAATTACATGTCAGCTGTTTCCAAAAGAAAAGGGAACATAATTAAGTGGCCCAAATGGGTGACAAAAACATAGAGCAGGAGTGAGAGAGATGGTGTTGGCAGAAGGGGAACAGGGCTGTGCTTAGAGGCAAAATCCACTGGGTATTTGCTATTGCCTCGAGACCTTCCAGGGGAGGAAGAACGGGGAGTCAAGCTTTTAGCTCTAATAATGGGCTGTTTAGGTTGATTGAGCCCATTCTACCACCACTAGAAAATGGGGAGAAAAGGAATCTCAGAGGTACAGCCACTGGATTTCTAATCTGTGTTAGGTTAGGGCTTTATTTCTTTTGCAATGGGATTTAGATCACACCAGTCCTCAAGTCACCTCTCCCTACTGGACTCCGCTACCAAATGGAGCTTCTTGGTTTGTCCCACAAAATAATCCTTGAGGCAGCCACCCAGGTTTTAGAAGATATTTATAGAGCAAATCTCTTTTATTTCTCATGGGGCTGTTTTAGCTGGCTGTACTGGGAGCTTTTGGTCCTTTCCCTCTTTTTTGCTTAAACAGTTACTTCTTGTTCCAGCTGGTGTCGGGTGAATCAAATATTGCAGCCTCCAGAGCAGGTCACTGTGCCACAGGGTATCTGTCAGAAAACCCAGCTGGCCATTCCCTTACACACACATCGTGAATTATAAAAAGCTCTCTTCAGAGAGTGAGGGTGGCAGGGTCCTGTAATTTATCTTGCGTGAAATTAGCTTGTTTGAATGGACTGGAAAAGCCAAACCATTAATTTAGAATAGCTTCTGGACTCTGCAGAGCTGCAATGCCATTCTACGTATCCACAGCCGTAAAAGTTATGGGATTTTAATACTCTTCCCTTTTTTTTTTTTTCTTTTTATTTTGTCCTGCTGCAGACTCAGTGCTGGCTGCTCCGCTTGCGAGCTTCTGAATGCTTCTTCACCTCACCAGTCACGTGTGAACCATTGAGTAAGTTTGCTCAGTGTAAATCCTCTTCTTTAAACTCATTAAAGTGTGCCAAGCCTCTCCAAGACCCATTTGACAAACTCCCCTGAGTAGCAAAGTAGTGTTTATTATGATTATTATTACTATTATTATTTTTCTCTCAGCTCCAGCTGTAATGTAAACACCATTATGTTTTAATTATCTGTTTGAAAAGGAGATTTAAAAGTGAATCCCGCAGGAACCTGGCCAGCATACACAATAGAAATCCCCTTGAGAGTCACTCCAGGAGGTGAAATCTGACATGGGAGGCATCAAAAATGTGCTGGAAGGGAGAGGGCTGAATGTCACAGCCATCCCCTACCCACAGAGTCTTTTGTCCCATGGAAGTGGGACCAAAAGCTGATGAATCACCCCCTCCAAGAGGGTGTTTTTCCAGGTGTGTTCCCAGCTGTGTGTTAGGGGAAGGAAGGTGCTGGCAAAAGGATGTTTTTCTACCTTTGGTAAAGGGATTGTCACCCATTCAGCAGAGAAGGGACCTGGGAACTAAAGGAGCATCATCCTAAAGACGAGGGAATGAAAATGCATCGGTTGCCATGGTGCCTCATCTCAGACAGGATGATAATAACAAGCATGAGATCACGCAGACGGCGTCCCCCTGCAGCCCCTGTGCGGATCACCAGCTGCAGAGCTGAAATTCTCAGCCAGCTTTTCACATCCCTTTTCTTCTTCCTCACTCCTAAGCCAGCTCTGTCCTCTGCCCTGTCACACCCTTCAGAGGGAACTAGGAGTCTCTGCTCTTTGCTGGTTTTCCTCCCCTTTCTCAAGCTTGGTTTTGGTTTTTAATGTGGAGGATTGGACTTGGACTGGTTTTTAATGTGAAGGATTTGGTGGGGAACGCTTGGACTCACCCAAGTAAGGAAACAGGAAGGATGTTCGGGATGTTCAACATGTCCTGTTGTCAGGACAGGTGACCAAAGGACATGCAAATGCATTCAAGAATTAAAAATGCTGCCAAAAGGAAAGGCACATTGAGGGAGTGAAGCCAGATCAAAAACAAGACAGAAAGGAATTGTTGCAAAACCTGAAAAACATCTCTCTCTCGCTTCTTAAGCTTGGAGTAAACTTAGCTTTGTGACCCTGTTCTCACACCCTTGCATTGGGACAGATCTATTTGCCAGCCCTCCTCCACAGTGTAATCACTCCACTGTTTAATGTTCTGCATTTTCCATTATCGCTAATCTCCTCAAATGAAAGGCAGGAGCCCAGGCTGCTCCTCTGCCCGTGCCAGAGCCCGTGTGTTCGTGTTAATCGCAGCCCTCCTGCCTGCCAGGGCCGTGGGAGCTGGATTCCCTCCCTCACAGCAATCTCTTCCCCACCGTCCCCTGTGTGACCGCGGGGACAGCACCTCTAGGGAGGATGGACCATTGAAACCGGTCAAAAGGAAGCAGTCTTTGAGAAATAAGGAGTTAAAATGTAAGCTGGGTTCCTTCTTTGAAACCCCTATCTCCCAACAAGGTTGACAACACTGTTTTGCTGCTTCAAGACATCATTGTGCTGGTCTCAGGCCTACTCCCTACATTCCTGCCTTCCTCTCTTGTCACTTGTCATAGCTCTGAGGAGTTGCAGGCCCCGTTTGTGGTCAGTCAGGCTACATTTGCTAGATCTTACCAAATCACGAAGGTGATAAATTGTTTGAGAGAACAGAACAAGTTGATAGGAAAGAACACCAGAACATGAAGTAGTAGCTTCAGCAATTTTAGGATGAACCAAGGTCACTCCGACCTTGCCAAGTACACCAAGAAGCTACCCAAATTAGGAAGAGTTCAGAAGTTTAACCTGAGGAAGACTCACAAGACGATCCCCCGCCCTGATGAAGGCACCGGAACTCCCACCAGACGACTCCCCAAAATGGAAGACTCTGCCTACATATGAATATGCATGTAAAGATATGAATATGCATGTCAAGATGATGTAACCTACACTCAAACTTGTATAAAAAAGCTGCACTGATTGCTAACCGATGGAACTCTTTGTCCAGGGCGGCCTGGAGAGTTCCCCAACGCGTTGTTAATAAATACCTCCTGCTTATGGACTTGAAAACTTAGTCTCTGAGCAGTTTCTATTTCGCCTTTTGGGGCAAATTTGGCATCACCATGATGCACAACAGGTTTCTGGACTCCAAAGCTCTTTTTCCCCTTCCTGCACCCCAGAGAGGGCAGCAGCCCCCCAAAAGAAGGTCCTGTAACATCATGACTTAGGTGTGACCGTAACACCTTAAAACTGAAAGGTTCCCAAAAACTTGGAGGAGGCCCTCCTGCCTCTCGCAGATCCACGCAGCTTAGAATTCCTCTGGGGGGAGTGACACTGTGAAGATGTGAGATGAGAATATTAACACCCCCAGGGCTACCAAATAAAAAAAATTGATTTTTAATAACTCTAACCATCTCTTCAGCTTTCATTAGTCTCCTCTTTGGCTTTATAGAGCTGGGCATGAAGAATATGAGGATTTGAAGAATTAACTGAATTAATGAGGGCTGATTATTAATGTTCGGAGCTCAATAAAAAAGGGAGAGAGAGAACTAAAATACAAAAAAATGAGCTGAAAATAAGGGTAATCTTTCATTCCCCCAAAATGAGATACATTGAATTATTGCTATACTTAAAATTGAAGCACCAAAGGAATGGAAATAAATACCTCCCATTAGCTATGGGAAGATCTGTGAAATTTGCTGCAAGCAAACGTCCAAGTCAGGGAAAGAGGATGATAACGAGGAAATGGTACCGAAGATTCTCGCCGAGGCTTTGGGCAACTCCTTTTGGGCCAGACTTTGAAAAAAACTCAGCTTCTGCATTGTGGCCGGGTCACCAAAGAACCCAGTGCTGCTGCTGCTCTGCCTGGGGATCGTAGGGGATCCTGGAGGTGGGAGAACCTGCTCCATAATCAGAAGCTGTTTAGGGGTTCAGCTCTAAAGGGTTTAGCATTCAGTCCTGTAAAAGGCCCACTCCTTTGTGCCTTTTGAATTCCTCATCTCCAATGAGAGCTGTACAGAGAGATCCGTTACTGTTCCCATGTGTTTAGGTTGCAAAATCTTCAGGAGAGGGTTTGGCTGTGGAAATCTGAATTTAGCCCAGGCCTACAGTCACAACTGCAGCACAGGTATCTCTAACAGCAATCCCTACCTCCCCTCCATCACCAACAGCAAGCCCTACCTCCCCTCCATCCCAAAGTCCTCACCAGCTTCGCCCTTATGAGAAAAGCAAAGCACTTAATTATCTGCATAGAAAGAAATGCAGAATTGACTGCCATTGCTCCTTCTCCATGGGTGGGATCGTCCAGGATTGTCAGGGCTAATGGTAATTGATGTTTCCTTTCACACCTGCTCTCTTTCCTGCTTTATTAAGCCTCTGCAAACACTGCTGTCTCTGGGGAAACAGTGGGAGTGGAGGAGGAAGCCTGTGGAAGAGAACAATTCCGGTTGTTCAGCACAGCGTTTTGCTAAATTGCATTCAGCCTCTTTTGCAGAGTAATAAAGTGTTGTCTGAAAGGCAGCATGGAGTTTTAATTTTCTCATTGTCAATGGATGCTGTAATCACGTAATTAACAAAGTGCGGGAGATAGTCATTTAAAGCAAGCCGAGGGAGCCAGGACATGAAGCAGATGCTCGGGGGAGTGGAACAACTTTTATTTGAGCTCTTCTAGACCTGGAGACCTTTTTAGTACTTGAAAGATGAAGGAATCCCATTTGGTTAACAGGAGGAGTTAAAAGGAGGAGTGTGCCTTGCCTTGCTACTTTATCCCTGTACTAACTGCAAAATTTGAGGGTTAGGCTTTCCCCTGCATTGCCCCAATCTGAGAGTCTGGGGGCTCAGTGAGGGGTAATTCCCAGCATCCAATCCACTGGCGTCGGGACAGGGATCTCTGTGGTCCTACAGCCTCAAACCTCCTGCTGCTTTTTTCTCCTGCATCTTCAAGATTTCTCCCTACCCCAGCAGTCCTCACCGTAGCCATTTTTCACAGCCACTGCACTTCTACCAAAGTTTATTACTGGTTGGACAGAGCCCTGACTGCTTTATGATACAACGATGCCAGTGTTTCTTCTGCTGTGGTTTTTGTGTTTTTCTCAGAAGTGAGCAAAAGGGCTTTTTGGACCAAATAGCAGCCGAGCTGTGCGGGTGTTGGGGTTGTCATGGCACCCGCGCAGCCGTCGCCTCCGTGTGTCGTATGGCAGTAATCAGCAATCTTGGGGGAGCCAGCGGGCGCTGAGACGTAACCGATAACTCCTCATACTCTGTGATCAGCAATAGGCAGCTGATGACTTTTTCAAAGTAACTCATAACCCAGGGCACAGACCGTGGGCACAAAGGCAGCCACTATGTCCAGGCAGCCCCGGTCCACGACCCCGGAGCCCCTTCTACAGAGAGGCCACAGCTCCTGTGCCCCAGCCCTGGCCTGGAGTTGGATTTTCTAGAGGCAAAGACACTCATGAGTGTGGTTGTCTCTCCTCCCTTCTGCACCAGCTCATCACGTGGCTTTGGCAAGCACCAAGACCACTCATATTTTTCATCACAAATGCTCTGTAAACACCCTGGGGCTGCTCCAGTGCCTGGATCTGAGTATGGACCAGGGCTTGCAGCTGCTGAGGACACCACCAGATCCTCTTCTCTGCCATGGGCTGAGAGCTGGAGAGAGACCAGGGTGTGCCTGCAGCCTCCATAAAGCATCCTCTTCTTACCCTCCCTCTTTCTATTCATTTGTAGATATTTTAGGGTGAGGAGATGTAAGCTAACCTGCAGGGAAAACTTTCTTCTTCAGTGGCTGTTGACCAAGGAAAGAGACTGTCTGGAGGAAGGAGAAGAGAGGTGCTATTTTTCATGCGGGAAATGCCTCCCTAAGTCTGGGAACCCAGTAAACAATTACAGCCATGGAAGGATCCCGGAGATTTAGAGATGCAGGAGTGCTGACAGAGGCTAAGCTTGACCCATTTATCTCTCAGCCCCTCTCAGCATATTTAGCAGCTGCTAAGAAGCACCTCACAAAATTGAAACCGGTGAATTTAAATGATAGCCTCTTCTGTTCTGGCTTTTTAATTTAACATCCCTTGGATACTCCCCTTCCCACTTTGAAATGTAGAGTCCTCTTCTTCTCCAGTGATATATTACACGTCTGTCCCCACCTCCACACCACTGAACTGGAAATTGTTTACAAAATGGCCATTACAGGTCTGCTGATGTTAATTAGGAGGAGACACCAGCTTGCAGGCAGGGAGTGCAGACTTTGGGATGAGTTGAGGTTCAGGGGGCTGGTTTGTGGACCAAAATGAGCTCAAGGAAACGCAGATAATGAAAGGTCACAGTGTTCCTCCAGATGTTTGCTGCTGTGAAGCTCCTTTAACTATCAGACCCCTTTTGAAGTACTTGTTTGCTTTATACCTCATTAACCGAGAAGGAAGTCACCCAACAGAGCCCATAATTTTGTGTGCCTGACCCGTGGATGCTCCGTACTTATATGGCTTTGAAGAAACCATCACGATTTGTAGTAGTATTTATGGTATGACAGTGTTTGCAGGCCCCAGGTGAGAACAAGACCTACAGTACAAGGGTTCTCATACATCCATAGTGAAAAATGTGTGAGGTGGGAGCTTATGGGCTTAAAAGCTGAGGGAGCAAACAGGCTGCAGGTATCTTATTGAGTCTTCAAAACATACTGGGATTTAATGGGGAACAGCATCCAGATCTTATAAAGGTTTGAGACAGAGACCACTAATGGAACTGCCCTTACAGTCAGTGGAGGCTTCAACACGTATTGGGATTTAATGCGGAACAGCATCCAGATTATGATTCTATGATTCTCTATAAAGGTTTGAGACAGAGACCGCTAATGGAACTGGCCCTACAGTCAGTAGTTGCAATTCTTGCATAAATCATCTCGGGGAGATGACGTTACTACTTGAAATGATACCCGTAAATAGTATGTGGTGTGCATCCCTCCCTGCTATCTTCAATTTAGGCATCGCGGTTGGTGGTTTGTCTCTCAGTGCCTCATTTAGTGTTTGGGGTGTAGGAACCAGACAAAGACCTCCAACGTCTCATTTTTACCCATAACACCACCGCATCTGCGCAAAATTGATGCCAGATTTATACACAAGCACAAATGCACAGGCTCGGTGGAGCAACTGCCAGTTTGTGTGGGAGTAACTAAAAGGAGCATTATTTCTGTGCCTGCTGCATGCAGACCCTGCTAAGATTTTCTTCGGGACTGTCACTGTCTGCAGTCACCCTTCCAGATGGGGGAAGAGGAAACCTTGCTGGTAGCTGTGGTGCTAGCAGCAGTGCAGAGCTTGTCTCATCTGCAAGTCACTGCTTGCACAGCCCGCAGCCACCCACAACAGTAATTATTCACAGCTCTTTAAATTCCTTTTGTACTGCTCCGCTGCAATTCTAAATCACTCCATCAGTTGTGACAGTTTATGAGAGCTGATGTGGCTCATCCTCTGGAACAGACAAGCGGGCATAGGAGTGATTATTCCATAAACTCCATTTTATTTTTCACCCTGTGTCTTCTCTGATCCTTAAGCCATTAAATATCAACTGCTTTTCTTTTTTCTTTCTTTTTTTTTTTTTTTCCCCTCCCTTGAGCAACTCTTGTCAGCAGGGCTGGAGCTCGAGTTGTTTTTTTCATAATACCCCAGTGTGTTCACAGCTCCACCACTCCCCCACAAATGACAGGCTCCATATTGTGCCAGGGAAAGGTAAATTGTTAAGTGCATTTACTTCTGTTAACAGAACAGTCGACACAGAGCAGCCTCCCGTGTCAGCTGCCAGGCAGCCGGGTGGTTTTGAAGCAGCTGTCACTTGGGTACCGGGGAAGGATAAACCACATTCTGAAGGGTATTTGCTTATGTAGCTCCTGGAAAATGAGAAGCCCTATTAATTAGTTGCTCCCTTTCCAGGGTAGGTGTCAGAATCAGACAAGAACCGACCAGTAAAGGTGGGAGCTGGAGCACGGGGCAGGAGGAGGAGATGGGATGAGGTGAAGGAGCTGTACCAGGGGTGATGCATCACCCCACTGGTGTGTTAACCCACGGGATAAGGTGTCCCAGAGCCAACCAAGGCCTTACAGGTAAACTCTAACGACTCTCCTCGGCTTATACCCACAGCAATGTGTAACAGGAACGGCCCTACTGAAAGCTAACAGGCTGTGCCAATGTGAAAGTCACTGAAGCCTAGAATTTTAAAATTCGTTTAAGTGCCTGGCAGCCCTTGAGATCAATGGCAGTTAGAGACTTACAATCCTTTAAATACAGCAGACCTCACTGAAAGCCAGTGAAGTCAGTGGAAAGATTCCTGTTGATTGCAACAGATATTAGTCTGAGATGGAAATGTAAGAGAGAATCGGGGAAGGGTTTGATGCAGCCCTGTTGGTTTCTTCTGATGTTACCCTACAGGTGGTCCCGGTCTCACAGCACATCTGCACAGCCCAGGGTTCTTCTTCAGACAAAGGGGCACGTTCAGATGTAAAACTCCAGCAGTAAATTGTTTCCAAATGCACAGCTAGGTCAAGGGAAGGAGTCAGCAATCCCTGGGCAGTTTTATGATCTCATTTAATTTCTCAGGTATATCAGTCTGTGGTTCATATAGTCCCTGACATATGTACTTGGCCAAAGCCTAGGAATAGGAGTGTGTGGGTGGTGGGATAACTCTGGACGAGACAGGAATATAGGCTTTTATCAGCAGAATGAAATCATCAACCCGTTATTGGTTTGAATTGCTTACCTTCGCTCTCCTACAGAGGCAGATCTCAAGCTGATATATATCGGCTGAGGATCTTCCTCGTGGCAGCATTATCAGCAGAGAGTAGAGTCCCTAGAAATGTGCATTAATCATCGAGGAGGAAGCATTTGCATCTACGCACGCAGCTGAATTTTGCCTTGAGGTGTGTCAGCTCTGTCTCCCTTTGGAAGGGCAGCTGTATCAGCACAGCCCAAGGCAGAATTCAACGAGACCGAGGTGTAAACGTGGCCAGGTCTTCCCCTCCTCACATTTATTTACAGACCTGGCCAAGGTGAGCCTGCGTTTCGTTTGATACCCTCACTGCACTCAGAAACACACAGGATTATTCCAGGCTTTGTGTTGAGGGTTATAGTCCCTGTCTGCTCCAAAAAACAGCTGAATGAGGCCACCCAAGCATCTGAAGAGGGGAATTAAGCTGTAAGATGGCTGGTGAGGTCCTGTAACACCAGGAAAGCTGTAATTTTCCTGCAATTGATTTCCTAAAGACAACTTGTGGTCTGTGTGCAGTGAAAGCTAATTTAAACAAGAAAGATGAGTCTTTCCAACACACCTTGATTGGCAATTGTGATAAATTCCTATAATTACTATTGACTCCACAGAGGGTTTTCGTTTGTTAAAGATGTTGCTGAAATGACAGCCCAGCTATGGAAAAAATTGGGCGAGGGGGAAAGTTGCACGAAATGCCTGTTTTTGCAGAGTTCCCTGAGCAGATCTGTGATGAGCCACCAGTTTTCCTTCTCTCTCCCACCAGCACATCACTTCTCGTGGTCAAATAATACACACTGAAGTTGTTTTGTTCTGGTTTTGGGCCAGGTGGTTTCCAACATAGTCATTTATTATTCAGTCCTTGTAGTGAAACATGGAGCAACGTGTGCTTGAGTCACATGGGTTTTAGTCATAGGAATAAAATATTTGCAAATGTGAACTATTTCACAAGTCTCTATGGTCTTTAACAAGCATTGAGAAATGAGAAATTTAGGAGTATCATCCAGAAATATTTTGATCTCATTTTAAAAAATCGCAAGTTTAACAATGCTATAATACATGTGGCATCTTCATCTTCTGATTTCTGATTCTTCAAGTTGCTCTGACTTCGTGTTTTCAAGCTTTTGTCATTCCCCTTCTGCTTTTTTTAGGAGAAATGGAAATTGTGATGGTTTTGCCATGGTTCAGCTGCTAAAATTGTGTGAAAAAATAAGATCTGAGACCCGTGATAAAATAGCAAAACCAGGCAGCATTACAACACCCCCCCAAAATTCATCAGGAGGTTTGCAAAGCCCTAATCCCTAAGGAGTCTTTCCAGATCTGTTTGAAAGTTATTCTTGCCTCAGAGCTTCCAGGACAAGAAGAACAAGGAAAAATGAAAACTGCAGATGGACTCTCTTAAATCAGCCGTGGCTGGGAGGGGTCCTGGGCTCTGAGGCGTTGACTTCAGCAGGATTTGGAAAGAGCCCAGTAGGAAAAAAGCTCCAGAGCTGTTTTGCTCCCATTAAGGAATGAAAGTTTGAGGCCAGGTCACTCCAGAGCTCCTGTTGGTTACTAAGCTCTTTTAACCAGCAGACCACGCGGCCGCTAAATTTGTTATTCCCTTCCCTGCTCTTCAGAGACAGCCCCGGAGCCCACGCTGGTTTGTAACCTCACAGATTAAGAAACACAGGCCTGGAGTCACAAAGAATGCCGGTCTGCATGGCCAAACCCAAAGGGACCAGGTATTTTCCCCCTGAAAAGAAAATGACATGTTTACATCCGCTATTTGTTTCCAAAAGAAAAGCAGTTTATAAGCGACAGACAGACAGAGGCCGCGTCTTCTGTGTGAGACACTCAAAAGCAGGCAGGAATCACATTGGCCACACTTAAACCTGCCTCTCTGCTTTATAAATTTTCATACCCTAAATTTGGCCAATTGTGTGGGTGTGGAAAAGCTCAGCCAGAAGCCGTGTTTCTCGCAGTGAGGAAGTGAGTGAACACAAAGCAACCGAAAGGGAAAAGAACAGCAGGTAAAATGAGTGCCTTGTAGGAGCCCTCCACTCATTACTGCGATGATGATTTGACTTGTGCACTTTTGCTTTTGGGCTTTTTCCCTCCTTGGAGACAGAACACTTAATGATAAAATAGCACCTTTGTTAAAGCAGAACTAATATTTAACAGCTGCAAAGCAACCCGTTCACGCTGGAGTCAGCTTCTTCGGTGGAGAAGGAAGGGGGAAATGTCAAGGGCACAGCAGGGGCTGCAGTTTCCTCCCAGCCTCCTCCCGGCTGCTTTTAAAGTGGGTTTCCAGATTGCTCATGCCCAGGTCCGTGGGCAAACTGCAGCTCCAGCACCCCACACGTGTGAAATGTCAAGGGCACAGCAGGGGCTGCAGTTTCCTCCCAGCCTCCTCCCGGCTGCCTTTAAAGTGGGTTTCCAGATTGCTCATGCCCAGGTCCGTGGGCAAACTGCAGCTCCAGCACCCGACACGTGTGCGTGGGTCTGTGTGACCTGTGCAAATCACGGCTGTGGACACGGTTGGCCACCTGGAAGTCGTGGTGTTACCTGTGTCCTCACCTGGAGCTGGGGCAGATGGGTCCCCATGGCCCTCTGTCTGTGTAAGTGGCACCACATCCACGTGCTAACACACCCAGACACACCTCCTTACACACGTCAACGTGCCAAGGCACGAGTTCCTACGTGCCTGCGGCCACCTTGGGAGTGCCCAGCCCTGCTCACAGCCACGGAGAGCTCTGAGCTTTGCTTCCCAACCCAAAGGTGATTGTGGTGTTACCTGTGTCCTCACCTGGAGCTGGGGCAGATGGGTCCCCATGGCCCTCTGTCTGTGTAAGTGGCACCACATCCACGTGCTAACACACCCAGACACACCTCCTTACACACGTCAACGTGCCACTACACAAGTTCCTACGTGCCTGTGGCCACCTTGGGAGTGCCCAGCCCTTCTCACAGCCACAGAGAGCTCTGAGCATTGCATCCCAACCCAAAGGTGGGCGGCCACCTTGGGAGTGCCCAGCCCTGCTCACAGCCACGGAGAGCTCTGAGCTTTGCTTCCCAACCCAAAGGTGAGAGCTGGGAACAGCTAAAAACCAGCTTCAGTCTGTCCAGCCTCTCCGAAACCTTCCCAAAGAAGCTGACGGGTCTCTTCTCTCACTCACAGGCGAATTTCTTTGTGGGGAATGAGCATTGAGGTCCCTGTTCAACGCTGTGTAATTTTGCAAAATTGCCCCCCTTGTAAAATGGCAATCCTTGGGATATCTGCTCTGGAGGAGGAGGACAGAGCAAGCTGGGTGCAGACCCGGAGCAGGTTGCTGAGCCAACAGAGGGAAGGAAAATGCAAGGACTTCCTACAGAAATGTGGCAAGACGTTGGAAAAATTTCAGGCAGAAAAGTTGCTGTAGTTTTGTGTTTCTGTAAGAACTCTGTGGGCAGAGAAAGAGTGAATGTCTGGCACTAAAGGACATTTCTGAATCAGCTCTTCCAGTGGTTCTTGAGACCACGCTGGAAGGCTCAGCACAGGAATGTAATGGACTGAGCCTTCAGTGAGGGTCTGCATTCGACTCTGAGACCTCTCTGCTGAAAAGGAGGGACTAATGCCTGAAGGCCCAGTTGTCTCCTTTAGATTCTCACTGGTTTTAGTGGGAATCTAGCACGCACAAGGGCAGTGAGGGCAGAATCAGGACTGGGAACTTGCTTTGCCCACTGACGAGGGGAGAGGCAGGCTGTGTTCCTCACCCCACCTTTCAGAAAGGTGTCTTGACTACGTCTTGCCAAACCAGGACTTTATTTTCACTGAGGAAGCTGCTGTGAACTTGGTCCCACCAGAATGTCTCAGAAATAACCCCCCAGAAAGCTCAGACACAGCTCTGTGTTCCAGTGTGAGAGAAATGGGAAACTGGGTCCTGCATCTGCGATGGGGAAAGACATCTTAAAAGATTAGTGTCCTTACCTATAGTTTGCCAATGTTTCCTGTTAACTGCATCATCCAAAATTAGCCCCTTTCCACTTCTTCCTTACCCACCTCCGTGCCAGCACAGCCCTACGATTCCCAGCGGGGTTATTTTGTGAAATACCCCATTTTAATGACTGGCAGAATCTGACCTGTCTTGTTGCTGACACAACACTTTCCTACCATTCCCACCATTCCTAAATGATCACAGCATTTCTGCATTATTGCGAGATAATGGCTTAATTCTCCTCCTTCTCTGGAATTCTAGGAGTATGTACACATATTCCAGATCTCTTCTGCATTCTAGCCAAAGCTCAGCGAGTGCAGTGTGTCTGTCACACCAGTTACAGCTATAGCATGAGTAATTTGGGGGAGGAGGGAGGTGAGGGAGCAGAAAAAGAAAGAGCTTCTCCAAATCCTTCAGCTCTTCACTTGGACACCGTGAATGAGATATTTAAATACGTTGCCCTGGAAACAATCAAAGAGGGGGTCTTTGTGTGTGTGTGTGAGTGTGTGTGTTTTAGTAATCCCAAAGGGGGTATTTAATTGGAATCAACCACAGCTTTTTAACTGTGTTTTAAATTGGAGAGAAATAAAAAGAAGAAGCTGCCAGAAAAGGAACATTAAATAAAAGGGG
>NW_015091123.1:754107-784749 GCF_001431845.1 Calidris pugnax | reverse complement strand
CCTCCGCCTGGTCCCGGGGGACTAAGCAGCTGTCTGGAAATTGCTCAGCACAGGGGAATGAGGTTTCTTTTCTTCCTTCCTTGCATTTTTCTTTGTCCGCCCGCGTCGAGCGGTGCCCTCGGAGCTGCCTCAACCACTTCCCAGCATCTCTCCTCCCTCCTGGACGCTCCGACTGGGACAAGCTGGTTTATTGCCAATGAACCCGAGATGTTATTTATTACTGTCCTGCAGCTTGAATACATTGGGCTTACCAGGGTTATTTTTGGTCCCAGCAACAGCCCCTCTAGGCTCGTAATTAACTTTTATTATTGTTAATGTTAGTATCGAAGTTGCTATTTAAGCTAAAGGACACTGTTAGTATAAGAGCACCCTCGCTGGGAGTAAACTTGTGCTGGAAATTAGAGAAAATTCTGTGCCTTGGAAAGACTGGTCTTGAACTAAGGGCAGTAGGAGAGGAAGCCTAACAGTTTTGAGAGGAAATTTGATGGGATGAATGAGATTTTATCTCAAAGAGCTGAACTTCATGGTCCAGAAGGTCTTTTCCAATCTCTTGCTCCTATGTTTTATGCTTTTTGTATTAAAATGAGATGTCGAAGGGTCTGAATTACAATGCAGCGTGTATTCAGTCACGCACACACAGAGTAGGAGCCAGTGCCTGACCCTTGTGTAAAAAGACAAGATTACATTTGAGATTAATTCTGCATGGACGGAGGTGCCAGTACGTGCACATTAAGGAAGGGGCATTGATCCCAGATGCCAGGATCAGCCTCTGATGTTCTGCTGCAGAGAGGGCCAGCACTAAATTAGCACAGGAGATAGACGGTGGCTGGGAGGAGTCCAGGGGCACAGCAAAAGGCAGGGACTTATTCAAGGTCCAGTTTCAGTCTTATTTTTAGACACAGCACATTTTCACCATCCTCTGGAGAGGAAACGGGAGAATGCTGCTTGGTCCTACTGCCTTTCTAAAGGGCTCGGATGACAGAAGAAGTTAGGAGGGTTTGTCATTATTAATAACCACCTATTGGACTCGTAAGAGCGGTTGTTTGGAACGGGGAATGCCCGGGGAGGTGAAGAAATCAATTCCTGTGGTGGAAGTGCTCTGGGCTTGGTACCATCCCAATGCACGAGGGAAGCAGTCTGGTGGAGATAAGCCTCAGAGACCCTGGCGCGCTGTCAGGAGCAGCTTTACCTCTTGGACCAGAAATTAGGACGTGCTGAGCTCCCTGCAGTTGAAATCATTACGTTTTGGCCAATATTCTCCCTTCCCACTTGGCTGTTCCTTGACTGGGTCTTCCCGTTTTCAACCACAACAGCTCCAAGCCCCAGCTCAAGTGCAGAACCCTCTGTTGCTTCTCTCTCCTTGTCACCAAACTCCTCCCTGCCACCCTTCCCCCCTTGCTCCCCCCACTCCTTGCAACCAGCACCTTCCTTGGAGAAGAATAGCAAGAAAGAAGATGTATAGCTGTAATAGATTTCCCCCACTGGAGTGTACATTAAATTTAAGGCTTTGCTGTGGACACTGAATGGTTGGTCATTAACGCACCTCAAACCAGCAGCATAAAACAATCCTCGTAAGTGCTACGGTGAAAAATGGTGGCAGAGATCAGAAGTGATCAGAATGCAGACGGGAGCTGCAGCTCTCGGCGTAAAAATGATTAATGAAAAATCCCCAGCATCCTTTCTTCTCTTTGCAAGGGATGAAGCGGGCGAGCTTGACAAGAACAACGGCTCCTCATGTGAGGAGGATAATAGCAGGAATGATATGTCTCCAGGAGATTCCCAAGGCCTCGTGCGCACATAATAAATTGCCCTTGTCACTTTTGGGAAACTTATGAAGAAAGATCACCAAAGCCAGCAGAAGCTGGTGAGGGAAAAGAACAAAAGATTCAACCCCAAAGAGCCCAGCCTTGCCTGGGAGAGGCGCGGGCTCCGCTCACCCCTCGCCTCCGTTTGCTCAGCAAAGTGGTTTTGAAGTGAACAGAAGGAGTTGGGTCCCCAGGCTCATAAAGTACCTGTCAGTGTGTGACGGCAGTAAAGCCAAGAAAGGGACTGCAAGATGCAGAGCTGCAGATCTTAAACCCCACGTTAGAGAGAGCAGAGGAGGCCACTGAAGTGCTGGCAGATGCTGGCAGTCGGGTGTCCAGGTGACTGGCAAGGATGTCGTGGTAGGTCAGAGCTTTGGCTTAGGAGAGCTTGATCTTTTCTTGAATTGAGTCAAATTTCTTACATGAACGGTGCAGATCGGCTCATCTCTTCCTGCCTTCGTTCCCTAATATTTCCTTTCTATGCTTCCTCAGCTACTTATTCAAATTCTTTGGGGCAGGCACTGCCTCCCACTGTACATGTGTGTCAAGAATATGATCCTGCAAATACAGCCCAGCCTTTTGGTGCTGCTCTGGTTCTCCTTTCAGCATGCAGTGCCACACAGACCGGGCTTTGTCCCCGAGAGTCTGCGCGAGCCCCCTGGAGAGGTGAGGGGGGGATTCAGAGAAGGGGGTCGCAGTGGAAAACCTGCTTCAATTTCCTGCTCTGCCTCCAGCTTCCACCTGACGCTGTAAATCACAGAAAGCAAGAAACGTGGAGATGGATGGACTTTGTGATGCTCGCCTGGTGCTGCCCAGAAGCACACAGGGACCATCTCACAGAGTGCAATCAACACAGCTCCGGGCGGCGATTTGTGCATATGCAGTGAAAGGCAATTTCACAGAGCAGGGGTCCCTCAGGCAGCGACTCAGGAGTGAGATAGTTTCCCTTGGTGAGTCATCTGGTAAGACTTAAGACCTTGCAAATGATCTCTGTGGATTTTTCCCTGTGTCACGCCCTCTGTATTTTAATGATGGGGATGGCAGCGCTCGCTGTTGTCCTTCTTTCCCCCTGGGCACCCGTTTGAACACCTGCTGCAGGTGGCTCACCCTCCCTTTGCTAAAGCACCATCAGCCTCAGCTGGGGGAACATTTCCATGAGTGCCTGCCAGGTGCCTGGAGAAGATAAAGGCAGGTCCTGGGTTGATGGCTGCTCTTTGGATCTCTGCCATAGCTCCAGGACTGGCTGTGAAAGGAGGGCTGGACGCTGGTAGGTAACAGTACCCCTTGGCAGAACAGGGATGACCACGGTCAAACAGATGCCACTTATTGTGCGTTGTTATTCCGCAGAGAAAAATAGAGAGGAATGGGGTTTTTTTTTGCTCAAGGACCAGCCCTGCCAGGTCTGGGAGGGGAGATAACAGCCCGTTGAGGCCAGGTTAGTGCTGTTGTTGGTGAGAAACCAGTTGTGGAGTTGGAGGAGGAGCTCCATTCTGCACCTTATAGCTGTGGGCAGTATTAAATCATCCAAGAGCCGCCACACAGCAGTGATTGCCCTCACTGGGACGACCTCACCTGGACACACTTGTTTACCTGCTGTCATAGCCTATTAGTCCCAGTGCTTTATGCAAGGTGGGCTCTGGCCTCCCAGGCTCAGCCCAGTTCTTCTCAAGGTATTTGCCTTCCTCTGTGCAGCGCTGGAATAATAGCGGCCGGTAGCAGGGTCATTTATTTGGCCTTTCGTGCTTCAGCATGATGGATGAGGATGCTGATAAATAGCTGCCTCTGTGAGAAAGTCTATTTTTGGCCCTTAGCTCTCATATGTGGCTGTATGAATTGTCTTCCTGCTCACCTGCTTCATGAACAACTGTTAAAGACTTCTGGATCTTTGAATGCTGTGCCCAGGGTTAAAGGCCTTACGCTGTGCCTTATGATAAGGGCTGGGGATTTTCTGCTGCCTTACTGTAAATAAAAGGGAGTTTCTTCCCTGCTTGCCATCAGATCCTTCCCGTGGGGCAGTGTCTCCAAGGAAGCCCCCCAGGCGCCCCTGGGGCTGCATCAAATCTTCCTGGATTTCACAGCCTGTTAAGTGTCCGGTCCCTTGGTATTTCCCAGCTCCGAAGGCTCTCCGTTCCTGAGGGACCGAGCTGCTGTAGCTTCCAGGCCAAGGAATTTCAGCTGCAGATCCCTCAGGAGAAGGGCAGAGGGGAGAACATCCTCATCAGTTACAGAAGAGTTGGGGAAAGGGAAGCTCTGGCACGGGAGCAGTGAGCAGGAGGCTTGGCTTCAGGGCTGGTTTGGCTTCGGCTCCCTGCCTGCCTTTGCAGCAGTTGCTGTGCAGAAGTATGTGCTTTAATTTTCTCTCCTGTTTCTGAGCATATTTTCCATTATTTTCTGTCTTGTCTATGCAACACAGAACTCAGGATAGATTTAGATACCTGCATTCTGTGACTGTACATTTCCCAGTGCCATGGGACGCTGATTTCATTTGGATTTCTAATTTATTTCACGATACTGTGGAATAATTAGAATTATTAAAGCCAAAATGTTCTTTGCTGCCTGTTTCTATTAGGCAAAGCAGCTCAGACTGTCAGGTCTTTGGGGAGGGAGGAGAAGGTTTATTTTTTACCCCCTCCCAATCTTTTGTCCTTCATGACCTTTACTTCTTTTGCTAAAATTAACATGCAAAAAAAAAAAACAAAACAAACCAGAGGTGGAAAATTGGATCTTCTTCCCATTGCACCAAACATTCCTGCAGAGGAAAGGTTATTCTTTTCATAGTCGTGCTATAGGGCGTATCAGATGATATAATCTGCCCTTTCTCAGGCTAAATCATCAGCTTTAATATGTTGTTCTTCTTTCATTATTACTGTTCTCTCCTTGGAAGATGAGTGCTTTCCCTGTTGACTGCAGCGTTGCTGTCTCTGCTGGTAGCAGATGGAAAGCCAAGCTGGAGGTACAAGTCGTGTTACCATTAAGAGCCAGCAGCAAAATGGAATAATGGAATGGTTTCTAATGTAACCCTTCAAGTCACTGACAGAGCTGTTTCTTAAAAAAAAATATATATAAAAAAAAAAATCCCCCAACCTTGAGGCACAGCTAAGAGTACTGGTAAAATCCTCTCTTTAAGATGTCGAGTTTTATAACTGGCTTTGATGAAACTGGGAATTTTCAGCTTTTTATTGGAATAAATCAATCAATCAAGTGAGAGCTGCCCTGGACATAAACAAGAGAGAATTCCCATACTGTGAAATCAAGCAGCCACTTTTTCAAAAGGACTATTCTTGATGATTTGATTTGAAACATCGGTTTTGGTGTTGTCCTGGCCAATCAGCTGAAGCAAACCAGGCCCAGCTGATCTTGAGGGCACGTGGTAAAGATCAGAATTTCTCTCTGCTGGGGAGAGCCAATGTGCCTGCATTTATTCTAAGAAAATTAATTTGGAAATGGCAAAACATTTTGTTGCAGTTTAACTGAAATGGTTCATTTTGGCTTCACCCAGTGTAATTATTTCCCCCCTGCTGACATTTGTCATTTCATAATGAGCTGGAGGTTCCTATGCAGGTGTGAAGTTCACGTGTGGGTTCTGGTCTCCGTTGGGCTGGTTTCATGCTGGTGCTGAGACATCAACTTCAGGGGCATCCTCCTTGTCACCCTGCATAAGCGATGTGTGGTTTCATGCTGGTGCTGAGACATCAACTTGGGGCATCCTGCTTGTCACCTTGCATAGGTGATGCAAAGATGGTAGCTGGATTGTTCTCACAGGGGGTGGTCAAAGTGTCACAGAATCTTCATGGTTGGAAAGGACCTCTGAGATCACCGTGTCCAACCATACACAGGCCTCTCCTGCTGGAGGTCCAGGCTCTCTGGTCCCTGCTTTGTTCAAGGACCTCTGAGATCACCGTGTCCAACCATATACACTCCTGTCCTGCCTGAGGTGCAGGCTCTCTGGTCCCCACTTTGTTCAAACAGGCACTAGAGACTCAGGGCTGTACGAGGCCACTGGCCATCTGGGTTAGGGAGTGCTGGAAGCGATGCCACCTTGGATATTCAGCTATTAATGTGAATTTCCCTAAGTGTAGTCTTGCTGAGGCCTCTCCAAGCTTTCTAGAGCCTCATTGCTGGGGTGGTTCTCACCCAGTTCAGAGATCTCTTCCTCCTCACTTCCCCGTCCTCTCCAGCCCTTAGAGAGCAAACCCTGAACTGGGAAGGAGAGAGGAGCTGATTTTGAGTCATTTCACCGCTTCACTTGCAAATTTAGGACCTTGCTTTTTTTACATCTTTAGGAGCCCTGTAGCCAGGATAGGCTGTAAAAGCTCTGTGTATCAGCTGTCTTTCCCTTGTCCTGCTCCCCCCGAGCATCCTCATTCCCTATTCCAGGAGCCTCAGTGAGCTTTTGTGCTCCCGAAGCCCAGCAGTCACCCTCGCCTCTCCCTTCATCAACAAAGAGAAACCTTATCTTCTGATGGACACATACAGCACATTCTCTGTGACATTTAAATCTCCCTTTGTAGCCAACTCAGATATTTTTGCCGTTAAAAGAAGACGGTGCAGCCGGGTGATTTCATTACTGCAAATGTTATTACAGTGAAAGCCTGTTTAAGACATAATGTCACTGAAGGGAAAATAGGATCTAGCAGCAAGTGTGGCCTGATGGAGGGTGCTGGGATTCATCACAGGCTGAAAGAAACCTCTCAAACATCAGACCTGCTAATGGAGCGGCTTTTTTCCTCATCAAATCAAACCAGGCACTTCCTCAAAGCCCTAAGGCTAGGAATTAGAAAGAAGATTGAAAGGAATTAGGCACCCAACTCTCACTGACTTTATATTTGAGCTCCTAAGCTGTTCTTGCTGCTTTAGAAATTATAGCTGGGCTGCTGGGGTTCTCAGTACCATAGGCACAGTGAATAGAAATGCATTGTGTTAAAAGCAGCCACAGGCCTCAAAAAGACACTGCTGCTGCCTGTCCGTGTTCATAATGATTAGTTCTTGGGCCAAGAACACTCCAGAAAAGAAATAATCACAGACAGGTCCCAGCCTCCCTAAAGTCAGTGTGAATTTGCTAGGGACTTGGCCCCAATTTCCACCCTGACGTAAATATAATTCCTTTTTTTCTCCCAAGCAGATTTCCCCAAGGGTTTGGGATTTGCAAGAATGAAATCTGAGCTTCTGAAGTCAGAGGTGTCGTGCAGAGAGCTCGGCTCAGGGAGCGTGTGGCTGTGCACACGTGGGTTTGAGCCTCTCCGTGCTGATGTGGTGGGTTTTTATGGAGCAGAGCCATCCAAACAGGCATCCAAGACCAGTGCCTTTGAGGTACTGGTTTCCAGTGTCAATTGGCTCTGTTTTGAAGATGGTTTTGCTATGCGAGATAGATGTGACCTTCATCTTAGCCTTTAAAACGTGTGAGTAGCTGAGCCCCCTCGCTAATGGGGATGGGGAATGTCTCAGCCCTCCTCCCTTGGGGGGGGCCATGGGTAGTTCTCTCCCATTTGACATCTTTCCGAGTGTGGAAACACAAGGAGTATCAGGTCAACAGCAAACCTCCCACCAGCTTCAAGAAGGTTTGGACCGTGCCCCAGCTTGCTCTGCTAACAAGATGTGACAAGCTGAAGTGAACAGTTAGACAGAAAGCATCAGGATTTCACAGCATATTTTGCCAGCAACTTATTGTTTTTTCAGCTGGTTTTTTTTTTCCTCTTTGATTTTTATTTTCCTCCTTGCGCTGTAGCAACTCAAATCTATCCCAGGCTGCTTCTGACATTAACAAGACAGTGGATGACAGGCAAAATGTGTCCAGGAGCAATTCAGAGTCTCCCTGCTAAGTAATCATAAACACTGCAAGTTTGCAACAAAGCAAGCAGCTGTCTCTCTCCCTCTGGACAAGGACGGCTTCCTCGCAAATTGAGGCTCCGCAGGTTTTACAGCTGTCGGACAATGAGTCTGGTGCCTGTTATTTCCTCCTTCCTTTTTCAACCCCCCCCTTTTTCTTTCTTCTAATGGAAAATATCTCAGCGTCGCCAGAACTCAAGTGGCCACCCCCAGCAGTGAATCAATGCAGCCAAGTGATGAGACTTTAACTTTCTGGCTGACGCTCCTGGAATGGGCAGGGAGGGGTTGTGGTACTTGCACATCTTCTTTTCCAAGGGCTTATTACCTCCAATCACAGTTCTTACAGGGGAGCAGATACGTATTTGGGGGCTGGGAGGGGATTTAACAGCATACAGCTTCTGTCCCAGAGGTGCTGAGGGTGAGGAGGAAGGGCTGCACTCGGGGAAAGCCCCCAGCAGGGTGGTCACCATTTCCTTGCAGACTAGAGCATGTATGGAGCCCAAAAAGAAATCTTTATCCTTGACCTAAATGTGAGCGAGTAGAGGGTGAAGATTACTCTTTATTACTTCATGACTTTGACAGAGAGTCAATCCCACCTTGGATTGACTGGCGACATGACCTTAGCCTTTTCAGATGAATTTTCTATGATATATTCTGAGGCAGCCTGCGCTGGACATCACCTTTATCGTGCTTCACCCGTGGTGCAGTCAGAGAAGAGCTTGTGCCACCAATGTGAGTGGAGGGCTTACCTCCCCCAGTTGGTAGTTATTGCCCCCTCAGCTGAGTGTAATTCCTCCTGGGCAGTTCCAGTGCCAAATAAATCACATTTATTCAAACCCCTTTCAGTATGTGGCTGTGATGCTGCTCTGTCATCCTGCACTACCCTTTTCAACGATGCCACCTCCTTACCCTGACTGTTAACTTATAGTAGGCTTAATTTTACCTTGATATGCTGCAGCTATCTGTGCCCTCTGCCCTCCCTCCCTCTGCCGCCCTCCTCTGCAGTGGGTCTATCAAATAGCACATGTTGGATGAAATACATATTTTCTTTCTGTTTATGATTGAATATAATAAAGTCTGGCTCCCGTGCCTTCCAGGTGGCTTTTGGACACGCAGCATTTAGTGCATGAAGTGATTGATCTCTGATCTTTAAAGTAGAGCTGTGAAGACCATGGTGAATTTGCATGCATGGGGAGTATAAAGCCAGAAAATAGCGGCTCTGAAACTCTCTAACCCCTGCCCTTTATTTCCTTGTGTTGAGTTTTCCGTGTCTGACGATGCGCTGGGTGGTGATTTATGTATAACCAGAGCAGCCTCCAGTGGTTGGATCTGTGAACTTTTCCAAGCAGCCCTTTATCTTTCCCTCACTTGTGGGGTTTTGCAGACCCCGACCCTGATTCCTCCCCTCTCCAAGCTCAGCCTAGGAGGAGGGGGGAGAGCCGGGAGCAGCGGGTGCCCTGCTTATTCTGCTGGGAGCCGATTTCCTCCTTAATTGAGCTGAAAACAGCTGCTCCATCCTGGCTGCCGCGGGCCTGCTGTGCACAGCAGTTTGTGACAATAGCTGAGATACGGGGATATCATCGCTGCCTGTGCCAGCGTCCCACCCCCAGTGTACCAGCAGCACCCTCCACAGCAGGCAGGTCTGCCAGTCAGGGGACAGAGGAAATCTCTGCTGGTGCTATCCTTAAACTACCCAGCCCCATAGGTGCTCTCTGGGGTGGTGCCCATCGCTGGGTGAAGCCAGACCTACCTCTCTGTGCTCCCAAATACCTGATTCCTCCCCTCTCCAGGCTCAGCCTAGGAGGAGGGGGGAGAGCTGGGAGCAGCGGGTGCCCTGCTTATTCTGCTGGGAGCCGATTTCCTCCTTAATTGAGCTGAAAACAGCTGCTCCATCCTGGCTGCCGCGGGCCTGCTGTGCACAGCAGTTTGTGACAATAGCTGAGATACGGGGATATCATCGCTGCCTGTGCCAGCGTCCCACCCCCAGTGTACCAGCAGCACCCTCCACAGCAGGCAGGTCTGCCAGTCAGGGGACAGAGGAAATCTCTGCTGGTGCTGTCCTTAAACTACCCAGCCCCATAGGTGCTCTCTGGGGTGGTGCCCATCGCTGGGGGAAGCCAGACCCACCTCTCTGTGCTCCCAAATAATCGTTATCTGCCCAGGACCAGGTGATCCATCTCAATTAAGGGCTCAGGCATCACGGAGTGATAAAGCCCCCAGGGAAGTGAGGTTGCAGGACACCTTTTTCCTTTCCTGCAGCTGGATGTGGCCCAGAGGGAACGGGTTTCAGAGAATCGCTGCCAGGAGGAGAGAGTGTTTTGGGGTTTGTCTTTTAAGTTCTCTCCCTGTGTCTTGGTGATAAGTTCTCAGAGGGATTTTTGCTTCTCAGGGCCCTTCAGGGCAAAACAGGTGAGAGACAGGACTCCGACCTGGAGGTGATTGGAAGGAGATGGGGAAACGGAGTGAGATGGATGTGAAAGTCACAACAAACCCCAACCAGCGTTTGTGCCCCTGCCGAGCCTGCAGCCCCGATCCAGCGCCTCAGTGACCTCCTGTCTTCAAGGACAGGACCTTCAGAAGTGATGTACCGAGCTCATAAATCCTACTGGGGAGCAAGGAGCAGCTCCGTCTCTGCTACAGCACTGATGTTTATGGAAAACAAGGAGAGGAGGTGAGGCAGAGAGGTCTGGTTTGTGTCTAAGAAACTTCCTTTATAGAAAGATAGATTGCTGACACTTCTCCTTGATGCAGCTGCCCAAGCATTTCAAAGCATCTGAGATTTCATTATCTAAGAAGCAGTCACTGGCTTTGTTGGGGACTTCTGGCTGCTTTACAAAGCAATTCCAGTATTATTATTGGAATAAAAACATAACAACTACTAATCCTCTGTTTAAATGACCAGTAAGTTCCCTGCAGGCAATGCTCTGCCAAAACATTTATCCACCTAATTTTATTTCATGTCGGCTTTTTAAATTCGGATTTAACCTTTTGTGATGGGGGTTGTAGGCACTTCTGTTGAGAAGTGCCTTTTACAGACCACTGGGAACCTAATTCCTTGGTGCAGGGGAGGGAGAGGGCCTCTGCTTGTCCACGTTAAGGGTGTCTCACAGAGCTCTGAAGGTCCAAATTTCCTTTTAGGTCACTCGACCCCTGTTTTTTTCAGAGGAGCACTGCCAGGCAGGAGTGAAAAGCTCAACCTTTCTCCAGGTTGGGAGGTGCTGGGAGGTATGGTTTAGTGATGATGCTCCTTGTTTGTTGTGTGGGTGTCTATTTTTGTCAGTTTGTCTAGAAGGTCCAAATTTCCTTTTAGGTCACTCGACCCCTGTTTTTTCAAAGGAGCACTGCCAGGCAGGAGTGAAAAGCTCAACATTTTTGCAGGTAAGTGGATCCAAACCCCTTATTCTGGGCACAGGACTCTTTAAGGTCCCTTCCAACCTAGAAGATTCTGTGATTCTGTGAGGCAAGTGGATCCAAACGCCTTATTCTGGGCACAGGAGAGGCATTTCCCAAACTGGCAGCATCACACAGCAGGGAAATGCTGGTGGCTCAGAGAGGACCAACCCTCACCCAGGATCTCCTGAGGTCTGTCCTTGCTGGTGTCTCTGCACCCCTGGGAGTCTGGGCATGGAGGAGCTGGAGCAAACAGTGGAGGAAGGGGATAAATCAGGTCTCTGGGTGTTTCTTCTCATGTGTTAAACAGGAGCCAAAGGGTGGGCTCAGCAACGGCTCCTCGCTGCCTGTTGCCTGGGAGCAGAGGCAGCTGGTGACAGGGCAGCATTTCTTGAGGGCAGGAACTTTTGGAAGCTGTGCCAGGAGAGGGAAAAGGCTGCTCCTGGCCAGCCTGCAGGGCTGTACCTGGTAGCTCTGGCTCTCTGTGCCTGGAGCTGGTGGCAATGGGGCTACCTGACACGTCCCATCTGGTGCCCCAGCGTGGCTGGTGGACGTGGAGTCAGTTAGGGCTGGGTTATTGGCACAGTGGAGCTGTTGGATGAGGAGCATTTGGGATGGACAGAGCCAGAGCCTCTGTTCCCTGAGGATCGGGTGAGTGTAACTGGCAGGAGGGCTTATGGGGACCCCCTGGATCTGCAACTGTTAGTCCTCACGTGGGTCTCTCCTGGGACTTGTTAGCACCAGGTGAATATTTCTACAGGTGCAAAGGAACTGGAACAGACAGAGTCCATCACCCTGGTACCCAGCTCCCACAGCAGCCAGGAGTTACTGCCTGGGGAAAGCACTGAAGAGCAGGGTATATCCCAAACTCCTTCCTGAGCATCTCCTCCAGCTTCTGGGGGGGGTTACCAACTTCCTGGGCTGAAGCTGTAGCCAGAACTTCATGGGGAAGGCTGAGAGGTCTGAAATCCAGGTGTGTTCAAAGTCTTTTTGAACCCGTGTTTGCTGTTAACCTCCAGTACAGCTCCTGACAACCCTGTGGTTTAGCTATTGCATGATGGGGGGGGGGAAATACCAGGCCTGTGGTACACTGAGAGGTGTGTGCTGCTTTGAGGCTGCCCTCCTGGGACCCTCCATTGGACCCTCCTATTGAAAAAACCCCACCAAACTTCATCACGAGCACATAGTGCGGTGCAGGGGGGTCAGGATGGGTATCTGGTGACACTGAGGTCATCCTTGAAGCTTCTGAGGTTGCATCCTGGGGTAACCCCAAGTTAAGCTGAAAACAAACCAGGAAATTTTCCAGGGTTTTAATGAACCAGGAGCGTGGGAGGGAATGCCATAAATCTTCTTAGGATGTGTCGTTTGGCCTGGAACAGCATGTTTGGATTCTTCCTCAGGTTGTTTTTCCCACCACACTCCTACTTTCTGATTTGAGTCAAACTTTTAAATTGAAAGCCAGCACTTCAAAGGGAAAAGGCGAATATTCTGCCTGGAAAACGTTTAACTGAAATATTGCAGCACTTCTGAAATGAATGGTGTCATTTAGAAAATGTCAAAACAAAAAGCTTCAATCATTTGAGTTTCTTCTTTTTTTTTTTTTTTTCTTCCAGAAAAAAAAAAAGTATTCCCTGACTTTGACATGAATTTGTAAATACTTTGTCATCTCACCACATACATCCCCCCCAGGCTTATTTTCTTCGCAAATGAAGAAAATGTCACCAAGCCCTGGCTCTGCCAAAGAGACCCTGGCGAGGGGGGAGGACAAGGTCAGCTGTAAATAAAAACATGAAGAAGCATCCTCTAGAGACAGCTAGGGATTTATGATATGGGTAAATCGTGTCATCGGCACCGCTTTCTCGGCTTTTTCTTCTCTCCTTCTCTGCACGCCTGTGGCTTTTGGTTTGCTGGAGGAGGAGTGAGAGAAAAGCTGGCAGGAGAATTTTGATATGTTGTTGTTGCTGTTGTTTCTCTCTGCGTAGTAATGGGCACTTGTGTGTGTGTGTGTCTGTGCGTGCTCGCATGCCGTCTCTGTGTTTGTGTCCCTCTCCCTCCTTTCCTCCCTTATCCATCCATGCACAGCATGATATAAACAAACCTGCCTCTGGACATGTCATGGCTTAAAATAGATGTTCATACATCAGCCTTTCTACAGCGGCGGCGGCGGCGGAGGGAAGACATGGCCGACTGGATCTGACTGCGACGCTGCCTCCGAGCCCAGAAATCCCAGCTCTGGCAAAGGTAGAGTATAAGGGGGTGGGCGTCTCCTCCCTCCTGCCTGTCTGTCTGTCTGTCTCTGCCGAGTGTGCGGGGCCGAGCAGCCTGCTCTCCTTCAGAGATGCCTCTTCAGAGCTCTCTCTGTGCATCGAGGCAGGCTCTGGCTGCTGCTCCCCTCCCTCCCAGCACGGCACGACTGGCAGAGGGGCTCTGCAGGCAGCCATGAGTGGGCTCAGGGGAGCGGGGTGCGAGCCCCCAGGGCTTGGCTACCAAACTGGGGGGTTACAGCTGATGCCTGGGAGGATTTTGGGTGCTAGGAGTGCTTTTGGGTTAGTTCTGAGGTCTTGGATGTGGGGCAGTTTCTCTTGCCCTGTAGCGCTCTGGGGAGGCTGGCGCGGTGGGGTGCTGGGGGTGGGATGCTGGAAGGCAGCTTTGGGCCCGAGGTTTCTAGAGATACACCCCGGGGTAGGTGCGGATTGCTGTTTTTCCAGCCAGCTGTAGCAGTGAGAGGGTCTGCTATTTGGCCAGTTACAGCCTTACACGGATGATTTGGTTGCTTTTTTTCAGCCCCTTCTGCTGTTTTGTTCCTCGGTGCTGCCCGGGGCGGGTGGCATGTGGCTGTGCTGCAGCCAAGGTCGCACAAGGTTTAAGGGCCCCGAAACATGGCCGTGCTGAATGCCTTTTCCAGGTGGGGTTTGCCAAGTCTGAATTCCCGGCGTGAAGGAGTCCAAAATTGATCAGGGCAGGGGAGAGGTGTCAGGGTGAGATCTGGGTACCCCGTGCTGGGGACTGTGGTGTGCTCGGTGCCGGGGATGAGCAGCGTGGGCAGGGCTGATCCCTCCTGTGAAGCACCCCGGGGTGCCAGGCAGGGTCTGAGTGGGGAAGGGAGACATCCATGAGTCCCTCTGGATTCCCTCTGAGCTCCCCCATGCCCTTGCAATGTTTTTTCCTCCTCTGCACGTTGCCAAGAAATGGCTGGAGGCTTCTTCCTTCTGCACCGTTGGCTGCTGGCCGGAGCCTTAGGCAAAATGTCAAAGCAGACAGACGTGCTCTGATCCAGCCTGGCCAGCCCAAGGTCGCTGCATTTCCCAGGGACAACTGGCTGCTGCTGGGGGGGGGCTGCCATGGGATGCTCTTTGGACACCTTCCAGGGCAGCAGCAGTGACAATGGGAAAGAGAATTGTATTCTCATGTGTGTGTGTGGTGGGGGTTTCTGTCAGTGGGGCAGCAGCGAAGGAGTGGGGAAGAAAAAAAAAGGCAAAAAAGGCATCTCTGACAAACATCTGGCTGCAGGGACTGTGAACTGCTCCGCCTGGGTAAGGCTGTCCAGGGAGGTTTCTTGCAGATCGGCATGATCTAAAGGTTTGAGAGCAGAGCATGTGTCCTAGAGGATCCACTCTGCAAAACGAGCTTTCTCATCCCCTGAAATTAACTCTTCCCACCCCAAACCAGTCCTAGATGTTCAAATGCAGCGGCAGGACCGCGGTACTTGGAGGGGTTAATCCTGCCTCTCCCTCCCCACAGGCTTTTGTGCCTGGTCCGGAGGAGTCTGGGTCCTGGCCAGGCTCTGCGTGGTGCCATATGGAATCCTCCACCTGTTTGGGGGTTTCTCCTCCCCAGTCCTGGTGGTTTGCCCAGACCTGGCCGCCTTTCATTGCTTCTGATCGCAGGTTGGCAGCATCAGTTCTCGAGCTGGCATTGTCCCGCTGGCAGGCAAAGCCCCAGAGCCAGCTCAGAAGGAAGGTGGCCCTGTGTAGAACATCTCTTGCCAACGTGGCCTCAACCCAAAATCGTGGGGCTGGAGCAAAACCTCAGCCTGTGGAGACTCAGCAATCTGGCTGCCTCTCTGGTTTCCCTCACCAGCCCTGGCATCGTAAACCTCTCCCCAGCAGTATTGCTTCTTGGAAGGAGGTGATAACGCTGTCTCACGCTGGGAACCACTGGGTAGATGACTTGACACAGCCCTCTCATCAGGAAGGTGAGAATTGGCTGCTTTGGGCCGGTGTTTCTACAAAAGGGACGGAGTGAGAGGTCCTCGGTTCTTCTAATGGCATCTTCACTGCTTCCATGACAGGACCGTGGGTGGCAGCAGCAGCAGAAGCGACCTCCAGGCCGCTCTCCGGCCTTCACGAACCCACAGGTATGCCTTGTGGGTCTCGGCAGCTCCAATGGCTTTCCTGTCCCGGTTCTCCAGGAATGGCACCAGGTCACCGAGCCGGGGCTCGCGGGAAGAGCGCCACAGCCACCCCATCCTCAGCGTCTTCGAGCTGGAAAGGCTGCTGTACACAGGAAAGACAGCCTGTAATCACGCTGATGAGGTCTGGCCAGGACTCTACCTGGGAGATCAGTACGTATCAGAATGGGATGAGAACTGGGGGGGCTGGGGGGGTGGGGTATTTTTGTGAAACGGGGAAATCTGGGAGGGGGAGGTTGGGGGAAGCAGGTAATTAGTGACAGAACGAGAGGGAACGGCTTCAAGCTCCAACAGGGTAGGTTTAGATTGAACATTAGGAAAGAATTTTTCACTGAAAGAGTGGTCGGGCGTTGGAACAGGCTGCCCAGGGAGGGGGTGGAGTCCCCATCCCTGGCTGTGTTTAAGGGCCGTTTAGATGCAGTGCTGAGGGACATGGTGTAGGGGAGGACTTTGTAGAGTAGGGGAGATGGTTGGACTCGGTGATCCCAAGGGTCTCTTCCAACCTAGACCATTCTATGATTCTATGATTCTAAGCGAGGGAGAGGAGGATGTGACGGGTGAGGTACATTGGGACAAAGGAAGAGGAAGGACATGAGGACTGCAGAGAGTTCAGACCACTGCTGTGGTGGGGTTGGCAGAGGTGATGTGCCCGTGGAATCAGAGATTGACTTCAAATTCCAGAATATTAAGAGTCTGGCATTTTTCCTTTGCGTCCAGCTTTCTCAGACGTATACACTTGTCCAGAACAGCCCTTAGGCTGTCTTTTAGAAAATTTAACTGGTCTAAACTTCTGAATCTGTGCTCTGTTTCTGGCTCTCTGCAGAGATATAGCTGCCAACCGGCGGGAGCTGGCTCACCTCCGCATCACCCACATCCTCAACGCCTCGCACAGCAAGTGGAGGGGGGGTGCCGAGTACTACGAGGGCACGGGCATCCGCTACCTGGGCATCGAGGCCCACGACTCGCCTTCCTTTGACATGAGCCCCTACTTTTATCCTGCAGCTGACTTCATCCACCAAGCGCTGAATGAAGGTCAGTGGGAAAGGTTTCTGGGGGAGAAGTGGGGAGCTGGGATGGGAAGAAACTGCCCTGAGCAGGTGGGAAGCTGGATTGACATCCTATTGCTAACCATCCTAGAAAACAAAGGTATTTCTAGCCTGGGGTGGTGCCTTCTGCACTGGATCACCTCCTCCAAAGAGGGAACAGGCTAGATGAGAGCGCTGGCCCCCCAGGTCGCAGCCCCAAGCTGTGTCCTGAGCTGTGACTGGTCCTATTCAGGCTGGTTTTGGAGGTCATGGTACATGTGATACCCTTTGCCAAGAGGGGGACAGCAGTGCAGCATAGTCATAGAATCACAGAATCTTCTAGGTTGGAAGGGACCTTAAAGATCACTTTGTCCAACTGTCAACCTAATTTTGGACAAAAATAAACACCCACACAACAAACAAAAAGCAACACCATCACTAAACCATACCTCCCAGCACTACATCAACCCGTCTTTTGAACACCTCCAGGGATGGGGCCTCAACCACCTCCCTGGGCAGCCCATTCCAATGACTGATACCTCTTTGGGTGAAAAAATTTTTCCTAATATCCAGCCTGAACCTCCCCTGGTGTAACTTGAGGCCATTTCCTCTTGTCCCATCGCCTGTGACTTGGGAGAACAGACCAACCCCCACTTCTCTACAACCTCCTTTCAAGGAGTTGGGGGGCCCTACAGCTCCAGGACTCACCAAGGCAAACAGTTGGGTTCTCGGTAATTTTTTTAATTGGGATAAGTGGTCTGCTGTGACACAGCCCCTGTGTTTCACCCCCAGGAAGGATCCTTGTGCACTGTGCTGTCGGGGTGAGCAGGTCGGCCACCTTGGTCCTCGCCTACCTCATGATCCGCCACCACATGCCCCTTGTAGAAGCCATAAAGACGGTCAAGGACCACCGCGGTATCATCCCCAACCGGGGTTTCTTGCGCCAGCTGGTCGCCCTGGACAATGCCCTGAGGCTGAAGAGGAGTTCGTGAAGGAGGATGAGAGGGGTTGTGTGGTGGGAACGTTGTGTGTGTGGTGCTCAGCTGACCCCGGTGCCCGCTGAGTGGTGGAGATAGGGCTTTCCTCGCGGTGCAGATGCTTGGCAGCTAATGGGTTACATGCAACTGGCCCCTGGGCCTCCCCTTCAGCTAAGGGGGTCCCCAGACACACGAGCTATTCCTAGTGGTGAAGCATAGGCCCTCAACCTGCAATCTTGCCACCTAGGTAGGCGTAACATGTAGCCTCCTCCCCAGCCTGCTCGCTCCAAGATGCCTCCTGAGGGACTCGGCCCCACGTTTCAGGTTATTCTATCCCTGTTGGCTCCGGGAAGCCTTCAAGGCTTCATTCTCCCACGTGGCAGACGTGTTTGCCGAGCCGGTCCTGTCCCTTTCCCTCCCAGGAGACTGAAGCTCTGTGCGTTCCGTGTCTCGTTTCCCATTTGTTTTTGGTCTGTGTAGCAACGTGAATTTAGGTCTGGTGTGTGGGCTCAGGCAAACAGGCCTTTTGTCGTAGTGTTTGGATGTCCTCCATGCCTAGTGTCAACCTGTAAAAATAAAGACAGTGCAAAGGAAAAAGCTTGGCCATCCCTTGTGTGCTTTTGGGCAGATCTTACGTGTTCAGGCTGGGACCCGTTGGTGGGAGAGCATCACCCTGAGTGCTCTGGCTTGAGATGGACCCAGGTCCTCCCGGATCCTTGGAGGATCATTGGGGCTGAACCTGTCAGGCTCCACTGGTGGCCAGTGCCTGTGCTGGGCCTCCTTACTCTTTTGTTTCCAGCAGTGGGGACAGAAAGGGGAGCTCCTGGTGGAAAGCAGAGCCGGGCTGGCTGTCATGAGGGTCACCATCCATCACAAGGTGGCAATGTCGGTCTCCCAAAGGCAGGCAGGCACCGAGCTGTCACCCAGGCTTGCAGAGGAGCCGCCTGTCCACTGGGACCTGCAAAAAAAACCAAAAGAACCTTGGCTTCTTACAGAGGGAATTGGAAAGCCGAACCCCAGGGAGGTGGCCAGGGCCAGGAGCAAGTGTCTATGGTGGCACATGGTTGCTGGGTGGCCCCACGAGTGCTGTGCTGCTCCTGTGTGCTGCCAGCACTCATTGTCCTGCTCTTATTATAGCCCCATTCTTCCTCTGCTTCCTGAGAGCCCCCGAAGCTCTGCTCGGCTGCCTGCTCTATGTTGTGCTGAGATCTCCTAAACACGTAGCCAGAGGACCTGGTGGCCACGCAGGGTGAGCTGCTTGGCTTGGGGCACACCAAGGCCCGTGCCGTAGCACCCCATCACTGCTCCAAGCATTCCTGCCCTGGGGAATGCCCACCTTTAGCTCGAGAGCAAACTTCAGCTTGCAGGAGCTGTGGTGTCCCCTGGGTGTGTTGCAGGGCTCTTGGGCTGGAGATTCTGGTTTTAGAGGTGCCCCAGGATGCTCAGGGCATGGCACCCTCCCAGAAGAAGGAACACACCGACTGCTGGGCCAGGGTTACACCAGACAAGGGCTGCAGACACTGAGGCAAGGAGGAACCGGTGGTGGGCAATGCACAGGGGCTGGTCACACTCTGCTGGTGCTGCTGGGACTGGTGGACAAGCCAGAAGCTTTGGTAGAATCCTAGAATGGTTAGGGTTGGAAGGGACCTCAAAGATCATCAAGTTCCAACCCTCCTGCCATGGGCAGGGAGACACCTCCCACTAGAGCAGGTTGCTCAAGGCCACAAGGGGTGGGATTGGTAGGGTAGTGGTAGGGGTGGGATTGCAGCTTGGCAAGGTCCTGGGGGGTGTAAAATGCCTCCTGTCTGATCTTGCAAGTTCTGCTTTGTGCTCCTTGCTGCTGCAAAGCTCCCTTGGTGCAGCCCGAGGTGAATGGGCTGCAGAATTTGATGAAGCTGGGGTCAGGGGGGGCTCTGAGCACGAGGGCAGATTGTTTGGAGGATCAGCAGACTCATCCCGAGAGTGAAACCACTGTTGGAGCCCGTGGTGTGCTGTGCCTTGTGTGTGCTTCGGCGGCTGAGCTCCTGTGGTGGGACAGCAAAGTGTCATGTGGGAAAGTTCCCCAATTTCAGAAGGACTCTCAGCGCAGCCCCAGCCACCAGCAGCAGAGACCTGCCTGATCCTTGGAGCTGTTGGTCAAGAAGGACATGGCAGAGCCCATCCCTGACACAGAATCACACAGAATCTTAGTGGTTGGAAGTGACCTCCGAGATCATCGAGTCCACGGGGTATATGGGGGTACACGGAGCTGTTTCACAGCCCCATGCAGCCAGTCCTGCCACCCTCGTGGTCACCAGGCACCTGCAGGATCCACAGTTTGGATGGAGATGCTGATCATGTCCAAAACCATCCCCTGCACAAGACTGAGAGCCACCAGGAGTTCGGTGCCTTCTGGGAGGGTCCCCCAAAGGGCTGATGCATACACAAGGACGGGCTGGGCTCCAGCCAGGTGGCACGTGAGGAAGGTACCCCAAACCTGGGCCACGTGCAGAGCATTTCTGCTGGATGATGGGGCTGGTTTTGAGAAGAGCCCCTTGTCTGTGGGTGTTTCTTGGGGACACGCATGGCAGAAAGGTTGGTTGTGGGCACACATACCATGGGGTCGTGCGTGGCAAGAACGAGGATCACGAGAGGCTGGAGAGGTGGACCTGGGTGAACCTCATTAAGTTTAACAAGACCAAGTGCAAGGTCCTACACATGGGTCAGGGCAACCCCAAGCACAAATCCAGGCTGGGTGGGGAATGGCTGGAGAGCAGCCCTGAGGAGAAGGACTTGGGGGTGTTGGTGGATGAGGAGCTCAACAGGCCCCAGCAACGTGCACTGGAGCCCAGAAAGCCCCCAGCATCCCGGGCTGCATCCCCAGCAGTGTGGCCAGCAGGGTGAGGGGGGGATTCTGCCCCCCTGGTCCTCTCTGGGGAGACACCCCCCAGTGCTGCCTCCAGCTCTGGGGCCACCACCATCAGAAGGACACAGAGCTGTTGGAGCGGGGCCAGAGGAGATCCCGGAGATGCTGGGAGGGCTGGAGCCCCTCTGCTGGGAGTGGGGGCTGAGAGAGTTGGGGGGGTTCAGCCTGGAGAAGAGAAGGCTCCAGGGAGACCTTGGAGCCCCTTCCAGTCCCTCAAGGGGCTCCAGGAGAGATGGGGAGGGACTCTTGATGAGGGAGGGGAGCCCTAGGAGGAGGGGGAAGGGTTTGACCCTGAAAGAGGGGAGACTGAGATGAGATTTAGGAAGAAATTTTGCACTCTGAGGGTGGTGAGAGCCTGGCCCAGGTTGCCCAGAGAAGCTGTGGCTGCTCCATCCCTGGAGGGGTTCAAGGGCAGGTTGGAGGGGGCTTGGAGCAACCTGGGCTGGTGGGAGGTGTCCATCACCCGAGGGCGGGGGGTGGGACGGGATGGGCTTTCAGGTCCCTTCCCCCCCAAACCGTTCCGTGACTCTCTGCCAAGGTGCTGGGTGGGAGCGATCCCCCGGGGTGGGGGGGATGCGGTGGGACGGGAGGGATGCGGGGGGGATGGGGATGGGGGGCCGTTCCCATCCCTCCTTCCCGGGGGAGGCTGCGGGGAGGGAGTTTTGGGGGGGTCGGGGATGTCCCGCCCGGTTGCCGGTCCCTGCTCCCCACCGGAGAGGGCAAGGATCCCGGGAACCAACCCCCCCCCACCCCGGTCCTGCCGGCGGGGATGAACCGGAGAAATCAGTTTTACTTCCCGAGCAGCTCGTCCTGCCCAGCTCCCAGGAATAAAGCCAATTACTAAATGAGTTTGCCGTGATTTCGCTTCCTGGGCTGCTCCCGATGAACCCCCTCCCCCCCCCAAAATCTCTTTCATGTCACCCCAGGAGTGGAATAAACTGATTTTTA
Organism: Calidris pugnax; assembly: GCF_001431845.1. Classification (NCBI taxonomy): domain Eukaryota; kingdom Metazoa; phylum Chordata; class Aves; order Charadriiformes; family Scolopacidae; genus Calidris; species Calidris pugnax. Next base: position 763,462 of record NW_015091123.1, on the reverse strand, counting down.
AGAGGACCCCAGCCAAGGCCCTGGCTCCTCGCTCTCCCCTTCGCTGTAAGAAATCCTCAGGAACGTGGGACCCGAGTTTGCACATGTGAAGGGGGTTTTGGTTTCAATGAGAAGTGGTTTATTTTTATGACTAAGTAGTTGAGAAGCTGCGCTGGGAATTCCACCATCAAAGCCCTGCCCGAGCAACAAAGGCTGGGTTATTTTAATTTCTGAAAGGGTTACAGCCTTTGAAGCTAAATATAATGCAACCAGTGGCTTCCTGTCCTGTAACACATACCTTGTGTGTTCTTGTGCGACGACGTGGGGGAGAAGAAGCCCCCGGTCCTGCAGGCAGTTCGCCCAGGCCATGTGGTGAGAGCATGGGTTGCCCTTAAATGGGGAACTTGTAAACGCTCCACAGCAGAAAATGCAAACTTGGTTGTGTTAAAGAAACATCCTAAATAAGAGAGACTTTGCTTTGAGAGGCTCTGAGCGGCTTCCCCAGGCACGGGCTGCGGGCAGTGCCGCGAACAGAGCCCACCCTTGTTCAAAGGCCAAGGCGTGGGTTTAGGAGACGGGCCCTGGGCACCCGACTTGTGCATTTTGGCTCTAAGCCCTGAGCTCACAAATGTTCAGATCAGCAGAGACCAGCAAAAATTGCTCATCTGCGCGCGGCAAAAGGGGCTTTGCAGAATCGGGGTGTAAATAAATCTGAGACCCAGTAAAGAAATCACATTTTCAACCTAAATAGATATATTCAAGATACTTTAATGGAACAGCGTATAACGTCCTGCCTTGGTATTTCAGCTTCTCTTTTGCATCACATTTTTCCTCGTTACTCAGCTGTGGTTTGGGGCACTTTGCAGTCACCGGGCACGAGGCAGGTAACTTTATTTGGAGGGGAGCTTTATTTGGAGGGTGTTCCCCCCCCGGAGAACCGCTTGGCTTAGGGGCGAGTTTTGCAGAAAGCCCATTCCAGCCTCACAGCAAAAATTATATGGGAGCTGCATTCAATTTTGTGATGCAAAGCCCACAGCTTTTGTGTGGGAGTAGAAAGAATGGTTTTATTTAATGACCTGCTGAGTTTTCCATTTGTTTTATTGAACAAGAATTGGGGTGAGGGAGAAGCTCTGCTCAGCAAAACCCTGTGCCTGCGCAGTACGGGCAGAAACTTGCTTGAAATACCATGAAATACTGCAAAATGTGGTGTCCAGAGGGCCAAAGCACGTGGTATTGTTGGAGCATGAGGTCGGCCAGGCTCTTCAGTGGGGTGGTGATGGTTAAATCATGCTGTGGGGTTCGGAGGGGAGGGAGCAGGGCTGGGGTCACCCCACGTGTCCTGATGGCACTTTGCAGCAGGGTCAGACCATACTCTTGTGTCTTCTGCTCACAAAAAGGTGGTTTTGGAGTTTCCATGAAAAAAACACTTTGCTGGTCAGATGGACCACCTTCCTGCGCATCCTTCTTGGCGTGAGAAGGATCCAGAAGGTCAGTGCGTGTCTGTAGGTGCTTTCACACACGTCTAGTGACCCTTCTTTTCTCATTTTTCAACCCAACAATTGCTCTAGCACGCTGCCTCCGGGGGTTCTGGTTTCAGGTACGAAACCGGCCGGACTGAAACTGGTGAAATGGGTTTGTTGGTTTGGGTTTGGTGCCCATCGGGTCCTCGTTTCATGTTGGTTAAAACCAGATTTAATCCGTTTTCCCCTTGAACTAAAAATACGGCCGCCTTTGTCAGGCGAAGGGCTTGGTGCTAATCAAAACCATGGCTGGGCTCTGGTGGGGAGGAGCGGGAGGGGAAGGGGCTGGTGAGGGGGGGTCCACGCTGTTCCTGTTGGCTCTCTGAGACCTGCTGCTCCAGGGCTTGTCCTGGCAGGACCTTCTCATCCCAGCCCAGCCCATGGCTGCTCCCCGGCCGGGAAAGGGCACTTCCCTGGAGCCACCCTCACTTTTCGGCACCACGGCCTGGAGCTCCTGAATTCTTGAAATCCTATTTAACAGGAATGAGCCTTGCAAAGCTGGTGAGTCTAAAATTAGCCTTGCCAGCTGTGTTGGGGCTGGCAGGGACATGTTAGACCGGCTCCTCTCTGCTTCCTTCGGTTCGGGGCTGTGAGTTACAGCCTCTCTTATTCCACTTCATTATTTTTTTTCCCCTCCTGCTGCTGGTTTGGGTGCCCCTTTCTCAGCACCCACGTGGCTTTTACACTCAGCCTTTTGCCACCTGGGGGGAATTCGGAAGCTCCTGAATTCTTGAAAGCCTTTTTAACAGGAATGAGCCTTGCAAAGCTGGTGAGTCTAAAATTAGCCTTGCCAGCTGTGTTGGGGCTGGCAGGGACATGTTAGACCGGCTCCTCTCTGCTTCCTTCGGTTCGGGGCTGTGAGTTACAGCCTCTCTTATTCCACTTCATTATTTTTTTTCCCCTCCTGCTGCTGGTTTGGGTGCCCCTTTCTCAGCACCCACGTGGCTTTTACACTCAGCCTTTTGCCACCTGGGGGGAATTTGGGCTTCTAAGGCGGGGCAGCACTCAGTGAGCAACTCGCAGAGTGGGGGAATGTGATTTCTGCCCCACGGGATGGGAGTTGCAGCCGGGCAGAGCGTGGGGGCCACAGGGGCAACCCCCTGCAGAGGTGTGGGGTGTGGGGTGTGATGTTCAGGGGGGTTTGAGTCCTTTCAAAGGAGCGCAGAGGGATGCGCTGGGGATGTTGTCCTGGGATCGGTGGGGTCTCATCCCTGGGGGTCTTTCCCAGGTGGGTGCTTCTCCTGGAAGCTCCCCACGGAGCAGGATCAGGTTATCCCCCAACGGCTGGTGGTGAGTGGTGGCTGGAGCAGGGTAAGTGCTCGCTGTGGGCAGCAGCAGCCCTTTGGTCCCCTCTCCCCTCCCCTCTCCAGTCTTTAGACTGGAGATGAGGAGAGGGTTCTTCACTGGGAGGGTGGTGGAGCACTGGAACAGGTTGCCCAGGGAGGTGGTTGAGGCCCCTTCCCTGGAGATATTCAAGGTGAGGCTCGATGAGGCCCTGGGCAACCTGGTCTAGTTGGGGGTGTCCCTGCTGACTGCGGGGGGGTGGGACTAGATGGCCTTTGGAGGTCCCTTCCAGCCTGGACAACTCTATGATTCTATGATTCTCCCGAGGCTGGAACTCGGGTTTGGGCTGTTTTCTGTCTCCACGGCTCTGGTGGCACGCAGGGGAAGGGCTGGGGCTTTTCAGCAGATTTTTGGAATAGCTCTCAGTTGGAAATCCACGTTATTGTCTGACTTGTGACCCGTTATTGTTACCACGGCCCACCGCGCTCTCTTTGGCCAGCTTTGGATGAGGCTTCCTCCGTCCATCCCCAGCTGCTCTGCAGCCCGTGTCCCACCACCGCCTGCTCCTGCCTTACCTCATTCAGTTGCTCAATGTGTTTTTTAAGAGCTGATAGACTTTTCTCCTTTTTTTTTGTTTGAGCATTTCTCAAGAATTTCCAGCAAGGAAATGGAAAAAAAACAAACATTAACTTTTCCTATTGTCCTTTCCTGCACCTGGGGGTCTCGAGAGCAGAAGGGTGGGAGAGCAGGACCTGACACAAATCCTCCCTTTCTCGCTCGGTGGATGAGGTGGCTGATGAATTGTCTCTGGCAGTTACAGGAGGGAGAGATCAGCAAGTGGCTCTGTAGCAGGAAAACCCCATTTCCTACAGCCCAGACTCTGTTCTGGTGCCCTCTCCGGCTGCAGACCGTGCTCCCTGGAGCCCAGAGCTGCTCTGGCCACGGTGGCTTTGGCCCTGGCACCGATGGGGAGGCTCAATTCAAAGCACATGGCAAAGCAGGTACCTGACAGAGCACCCGGCGGCGCAGCTGGGACCACTGATGGGATGTGGGACCCCTAGAGATCAGTGTGGGCTCCCTCTCCCAGCCTCGGGGTCCCTGTGCTGGCTGCACCACGGTTGTGCCCTGGTTCAAATCATAGAAGCATAGAATGGTTAGAGTTGGAAGGGACCTTAAAGATCACCAAGTTCCAACCCCCTGCCCTGGGCAGGGACACCTCCCACCAGCCCAGGTTGCTCCAAGCCCTCTCCAACCTGGCCTTGAACCCCTCCAGGGATGGGGCAGCCACAGCTTCTCTGGGAAACCTGTTCCAGTGCCTCACCACCCTCACAGCAAAGAATTTATTTCTGGTATCTCATCTCAATCTCTCCTCTTTCAATTTAAAACCGTTCCCCCTTGTCCTGTCACTGCACTTCCTGACAGAGAGTCCCTCCCCATCTCTCCTGTAGCCCCTTCAGATATTGGAAGGGGCTCCAAGGTCTCCCTGGAGCCTTCTCTTCTCCAGGCTGAACCCCCCCAGCTCTCTCAGCCCGTCCTCACAGCTGAGGGGCTCCATCCCTCTGAGCATCTTCGTGCCCCTCCGCTGGACCCATTCCAACAGGTCCACATCCTTCCTATGCTGAGGTCCCCAAAGCTGGACACTACTCCAGGTGGGGTCTCACCAGAGCAGAGCAGAGGGGTAGAGTCACCTCCCTGGCCCTGCTGGCCACGCTTCTCTTGATGCAGCCCAGGATGGGGTTGGCTTTCTGGGCTGCCAGCGCACACTGCTGGCTCGTGTGGAGCTTCTCATCCATGAGGACTCCTGAGTCCTTCTCCTCAAGGCTGCTCTTCAGCCATTCTCCACCCTTAAAGCTGGGAAGAGCTCTGAGCTCACTGGCACCACAGCATGGTGTTTCCTCCTTAGCAAGACTTGCTTGGCCTCTGCGCCCAGACGCTGCTTTATTAGAAGCTGCTTTATTGGACAGAAGCTGGTCCATGTTCTCCCCAAGGATCTCCATCCAGAGGGGCTGGGTGAGTGTGGCTGCCCCAGCTCTGCCCATGGGCACAGCTCATGGTCCCAGCGCCGTGGTGAGACCAGGAATAGTTGGGAATTGAGTGTCCCATGATAGGATCTCACCCCTGGGGTGCTGCCTGCTTGTCCCGCTCTGGCTCCCCTTGCTCTGCAGAGGTCCTGGGTGCCTCTGGAGCTTCTGTTGCTGCCTTCTCTCTGGAGGAAACCAGACAGGCCAAACCCAGGATCTCACTGCTTGTGTGGAGGTTTCTGTGGAGGGTTTGGATGGGCTGTAATTAAACCCAGAAGTGTTTCCGTAGGAGCTTTTTGATGAGATGATTGCGCAGCGCGGGGACAGCGGGTGCTGAGCGGAAGGGGCGGGGGGAGATGCTCCCCGGAGCACAGATGGGGCTCGGGGGCTGCTCTCCTTTAAAGTCCCGTCTGAGCGAGATCTGATGAGAAATCAAAGCTCCAGCTCTTGTGGGGTCAGCGTGATCTGGAGAGATAAAAAGCGGTGCTTATTGAGTGCCAGAGCCTGACTCTGCATCAGCTCCCGGCAGCTGCAGTGGGTCTGGTGTTCCTGTGCTGTCCCCCCTCTTGGTTTGGTGGGGACCCTCCTGGGGTGGCCACACTGTCACCGGCTCTGCGTGACATCCTCCTCCTCCTCCACGTTTCCCCCCGTGGTGGCCGACCTGCAGCGAGACGTGGTGGCCCGGGCAGCAGCGTGTGGCCCCACATTTTGGACTCGATGATCTCTGAGGTCCCTTCCAACCACTACGATTCTGTGATTCTGTGATTTTTGCTCAGAAAAGGGGGTTTGGTCACCGGTGGTGCTGGAGGTGCTCCCCCACAGCCCCGGATCTTCTCCCAGCGCCGAGGACGAACCGGCCACTTGCCATTTCTGGCTCCCACCGAGCAACGACAGGCGCCAACTGTTCTTGTTCTTCAAGCTCTTTTTTCTCCCTCTGTCCTTCCCTAAATCCCCTTCCAGCCTCCATGTGTTTCTCTGGAGATGAAAGCACGGGGCCTCCTTTCCTCCCCAACGCCTGGATCCTGCCTGGGGTACGTTTCTGCTGCTGGAGAAGGGGTTTGTGACGGTGGAAAGGCAGCGGTGTCTGCTCCCCGTGCTGCGCTGAGCTGCTGCTGCTCTGCCTGGGGAGGTCTCCAGTCCACAGGCCACGAGACGATGGCTTAGCCTCGGTTTCTGCCCACTTTGAGTCAGCCCAGGATCTCACAGCGCATCTTCTTCACCTCTTTTTCCCCTTCTTCCACCCTAAACACTTAGTTTTTTTTCTTCCACCCCCCCACCCCCCCAAAAAGGGTGCTCCTGCAGTCTGGGGCTGATTCACACCAGTGATCCCTGCACGATGCCTCCCATCACCTTCCAGGACCTGCCACTCAACATCTACATGGTCATTTTCGGCACTGGCATCTTCGTCTTCGTGCTCAGCCTCATCTTCTGCTGCTACTTCATCAGGTGAGCTGGGGGAGGAGGGACGTGGCGGTGGGTGGGGGGGTCCCTGGGGCACCCCCAGCCCTTCCTGGCACCCCGTTGTTTTGGGGAGCCACTCGCCACGAGGATCTGCCCGGAGGAGGGGGGCCGGCCGCCCGTCATGCTCGAGTCAGGCACGATTGTGGTCCCCGTGGTCCCCTACGGCCGGAGCAGGGCAGGAAACGCAGGAAGGGGCTCTTGTTTTTCAGGGGACCAGGCAGAGGGACGCTTTGTGTCGGGCAGGGAAGGAGCTGGGCTGCATGGGGGAGGATGTGTCTTTACTTTACACTCCCTGTTCGGGGAGGGCTATTTTTAAACCCAAAGCCGAGGCAGCAGCTGGTGTTTCTGCAGGGCCCGGGTGGCTCAGTCCTTCCCCACAGGGATGTCCTGGCTCCACCGGTGTCCCCTGTGTCTCCCAGCCAGTTTTGGGACTGTGGAAACACGTCTCGGTGCTTCACTTGGAGGAGAAGCTCCACTGAGAGTGGTCCCCTTATAGATCCATAGAATGGTCAGAGTTGGAAGGGACCTTAAAGATCATCCAGTGCCACCCCCTGCCCTGGGCAGGGACACCTCCCACCAGCCCAGGTTGCTCCAAGCCCCCTCCAACTTGGCTTTGAACCCCTCCAGGGATGGGGCAGCCACAGCTTCTTGGGTCAACCTGTTCCAGGCTCTCACCACCCTCACACCAAAGAATTTCTTCCTAATATCTCATCTAAATTCTCTCCCTGTGTCTTTCTGGGTTTCTCTGCTGGTGATTTTCCCCGGTGCCCTCTCCCTGGCCAAGGTCCCAGCAGGGCTGGGAGCTGCTGGCGGGTGAGTGCTGGAAATACAGCGTTTCCTGCCCCACGAACGACTTCCTAAAGCAAACAATCGGGGCCACCAGCTCTTATCACTCCCCGCTCCCCGTTCCTGCCGGCGCTGGAGGCAGCACGGGGCCCTGTGGTGCAGCTCTTCCCGGGGCACGGCGGACTCGGGGCCGATTATCCCCAAATCCTGGTGGGGAAGGGTGCATCCCCCCCATTCCAGGTGCCTCCCGTTTGCCCACGCTGTTCAGGATGGTGTAAAACTGACGGTGCCTTTTTCTCCCCCCTCTCCAGCAAACTGCGGCACCAGGCTCAGAGCGAGCGGTTCGGGTACAAGGAGGTAAAGTTCCTGGTTGTTTTCTTGCACGGGGCCGAGCGGGAGGTGGGCACAGGGTTGGGGGGGGACACAGCAGGGACCTGGTGCTGCTTGTCCCCAGCTGAGCTCAGGGGTTCAAAAGCAGCATGATGGGACACACTGCCCGCTGTGCCCAGGCTGGACCTGTCCAGCTCGGTTCATAGAATCCCATGGGGTTGGAAGGGACCTCTGGAGATCATCTCCTCCAACCCCCTTCCCAAAACAGGTCCACCCAGAGCAGGTCCCACAGGAACGTGTCCAGGTGGGGTTTGAATGTCTCCAGAGAAGGAGACCCCACCACCTCTCTGGGCAGCCTCTGCCAGGGCTCTGCCACCCTCACAGCAGAGAAGTTCTTCCTTATGTTTAGGTGGAACTTCTTATGTTCAAGTTTGTGCCCATTCCCTCTTGTCCTGTCCCTGGGCACCACTGAAAAAAGACTGGCCCCATCCTCCTGACACCTCCTGGAAAAATCCTGCCTGATGTTAAATCCTCTGCCTCCTTTTCTTCCCCAGGTGGTCCTGAAGGGTGATGCCCGGAGGCTGAATGTGCACGGGGTGAGCCTTCTGGGCTGGGATGGAGTTGGAGCTGAGGAGGATGATGCTCTGGGGCACATCCCCTCTGCTCCATGGGGCTGGTATGGGGATGTGGGCACCACACGGCTGGGAATCGGGAGGGAAAACCCCTCCTTGGGTGTGTTTCGGGAACTGGGCTGAGCTCCCAGCTGGGAATACCTGGGAAGAGCAGTGGGATTTCACAGCCACGGCATTCCTGGTGGGAGCGGGGCCACGTGTGGGTGTCACACCGGGTTCCAGGTGTTTGCAGCCGCCCTCACCCTCCGTCTCACCTCCCGCAGCAGACCTGCGCCGTCTGCCTGGAGGATTTTAAGGCGAAGGAGGAGCTGGGGGTGCTGCCGTGCCAGCACGCCTTCCACAGAAAGTGAGTAACGGCTGGTGGGGGGGGAGGAATTTCATATAATCACGGAATGGTTTGGGTTGGAAGGGACCTGAAAGCCCATCCCATCCCACCCCCTGCCCTCGGGTGTCTCCTACCAGCCCAGGTTGCTCCAAGCCCCCTCCAACCTGCCCTTGAACCCCTCCAGGGATGGGGCAGCCACAGCTTCTCGGGGCAACCTGTTCCAGGCTCTCACCACCCTCACACCAAACAAGTTCTTCCCCACATCTCAGCTCCATCTCCCCTCTTTCAGGGTCAAACCCTTCCCCCTCCTCCTAGGACTCCCCTCCCTGATCCAGAGTCCCTCCCCATCTCTCCTGGAGCCCCTTGAGGGACTGGAAGGGGCTCTAAATTCTCCCCGGAGCCTTCTCTTCTCCAGGTTGAACCCCCCCAACTCTCTCAGCGCCCCCTCCCAGGAGAGGGGCTTCAGCCCTCCCAGCATCTCCGGGGCCTCCTCTGGCCCCGCTCCACCAGCTCCATGTCCTTCTGCTGGTGGTGGCCCCAGAGCTGGAGGCAGCACTGGGGGTGTCTCCCCAGAGCGGAGCAGAGGGGCAGAATCCCCCCCTGGCCCAGTGGCCACGGGGCTGGGGGTGCAGCCCAGGGTGGGTGGGGGTTTCTGGGCTGCCAGTGCATGTTGCCAGCTCCTGTTGAGCTTCTCACCCACCAACACTCCCAAGTCCTTCTCCTCAGCCATTTTCCACCCAGCCTGGATTTGTGGTTGGGATTGCCATGTCCCAAGTGCAGGACCTTGCACTTGGCCTGGTTGAAGTTCATGAGGTTGGCACGAACCCACCTCTCCAGCCTGTCCAGATCCCTCTGGATGGCATCCCTTCATGGACATGTCCCCTCCCTGGGACGATGCTTTCTGAGTTTTTCTTCCTGCAAAGGCAGAAGCTCCCCCCGTCCCTGAGGAGAGCAAATATCTCTGGGTGGAGTGTTTCCCTGCAGAGCACTTTGGAGGCTCCTTCCAGCACCTACCGC
>NW_015091123.1:745672-746706 GCF_001431845.1 Calidris pugnax | reverse complement strand
AGGAACGTGTCCAGGGGGGGTTTGAATGTCTCCAGAGAAGGAGACCCCACCACCTCTCTGGGCAGCCTCTGCCAGGGCTCTGCCACCCTCACAGCAGAGAAGTTCTTCCTTATGTTTAGGTGGAACTTCTTATGTTCAAGTTTGTGCCCATTCCCTCTTGTCCTGTCCCTGGGCACCACTGAAAAAAGACTGGCCCCATCCTCCTGACACCTCCTGGAAAAATCCTGCCTGATGTTAAATCCTCTGCCTCCTTTTCTTCCCCAGGTGGTCCTGAAGGGTGATGCCCGGAGGCTGAATGTGCACGGGGTGAGCCTTCTGGGCTGGGATGGAGTTGGAGCTGAGGAGGATGATGCTCTGGGGCACATCCCCTCTGCTCCATGGGGCTGGTATGGGGATGTGGGCACCACACGGCTGGGAATCGGGAGGGAAAACCCCTCCTTGGGTGTGTTTCGGGAACTGGGCTGAGCTCCCAGCTGGGAATACCTGGGAAGAGCAGTGGGATTTCACAGCCACGGCATTCCTGGTGGGAGCGGGGCCACGTGTGGGTGTCACACCGGGTTCCAGGTGTTTGCAGCCGCCCTCACCCTCCGTCTCACCTCCCGCAGCAGACCTGCGCCGTCTGCCTGGAGGATTTTAAGGCGAAGGAGGAGCTGGGGGTGCTGCCGTGCCAGCACGCCTTCCACAGAAAGTGAGTAACGGCTGGTGGGGGGGGAGGAATTTCATATAATCACGGAATGGTTTGGGTTGGAAGGGACCTGAAAGCCCATCCCATCCCACCCCCTGCCCTCGGGTGTCTCCTACCAGCCCAGGTTGCTCCAAGCCCCCTCCAACCTGCCCTTGAACCCCTCCAGGGATGGGGCAGCCACAGCTTCTCGGGGCAACCTGTTCCAGGCTCTCACCACCCTCACACCAAAGAAGTTCTTCCCCACATCTCAGCTCCATCTCCCCTCTTTCAGGGTCAAACCCTTCCCCCTCCTCCTAGGACTCCCCTCCCTGATCCAGAGTCCCTCCCCATCTCTCCTGGAGCCCCTTGA
>NW_015091123.1:745057-745517 GCF_001431845.1 Calidris pugnax | reverse complement strand
CCTCCCAGCAGAGGGGCTCCAGCCCTCCCAGCACCAGGTGTTTTTGGAGGACTTGGGAGCGAAGGGGACACATCCCTGGGGTCTGGAGGTCTTGTAGCCACCAAGCTGCAGCACTTGCCTCAAGCCTGGCCTTGGGACACCTCCAGAGATCACAGAATCACGTGGAGTTGGAAGGGACCTCTGGAGATCACCCAGTCCAACTCTCTGCCAGAGCAGGTCCACCCAGAGCAGGTCCCACAGGAACATGTCCAGGGGGGGTTGAATGTCTCCAGAGAAGGAGACTGACCCCACCACCTCTCTGGGCAGCCTCTGCCAGGGCTCTGCCACCCTCACAGCAAAGAAGTTCCTCCTCATCTTTAGGTGGAACTTCTTATCTTCAAGTTTGTCCCCGTTCCTTCTTGTCCCTATCACTGGGCACCACTGAAAAAAGACCAGCCCCATCCTCCTGACACCCACCCTT
>NW_015091123.1:743556-744933 GCF_001431845.1 Calidris pugnax | reverse complement strand
CCAGGTTGCTCCAAGCCCCCTCCAACCTGCCCTTGAACCCCTCCAGGGATGGGGCAGCCACAGCTTCTCGGGGCAACCTGTTCCAGGCTCTCACCACCCTCACACCAAAGAAGTTCTTCCCCACATCTCAGCTCCATCTCCCCTCTTTCAGGGTCAAACCCTTCCCCCTCCTCCTGGGGCTCCCCTCCCTCATCAAGAGTCCCTCCCCATCTCTCCTGGAGCCCCTTGAGGGACTGGAAGGGGCTCTAAATTCTCCCCGGAGCCTTCTCTTCTCCAGGTTGAACCCCCCCAACTCTCTCAGCGCCCCCTCCCAGGAGAGGGGCTTCAGCCCTCCCAGCACCAGGTGTTTTTGGAGGACTTGGGAGTGAAGGGGACACATCCCTGGGGTCTGGAGGTCTGGTAGCCACCAAGCTGCAGCACTTGCCTCGAGCCTGGCCTTGGGACACCTCCAGGGATCACAGAATCAGAAGGGGTTGGAAGGGACCTTTGGAGATCACCTAGTCCAATCCCCTTCCCAAAACAGGGCCACCCAGAGCAGGTCCCACAGGAACGTGTCCAGGAGGGAGTGTGAATGTCTCCAAAGAAGGAGACCCCACCACCTCTCTGGGCAGCCTCTGCCAGGGCTCTGCCACCCTCACAGCAAAGAAGTTCCTCCTCAAGTTCAGATGGAACTTTTTATGTTCAAGTTTGTGCCCATTTCCTCTTGTCCTGTCCCTGGGCACCACTGAAAAAAGACTGGCCCCATCTTTCTGACACACACCCCTGAAGTATGATCAGATCCCCCCTCAGCCTTCTCTTCTCCACACTCAAAAGCCCCAAGTCCCTCAGCCTTTCCTCGTAAGGAAGATGCTCCAGGCCCCTCCTCATCTCTGCCCTCTTTCGCCCCACACGCTAACGTCGGATCTATTTTTCTGCACTACGTATAAACGTCACTCCTGACGTCACCGCGCTCAGAAGGGATCATGTGCCACGTCGTAACGCAGGGTGCACACGTCACGCAGGCGCGCGTGCCACTCCCATTCATCATGCGCGTATGAACCGGAAGGATCGCAGCATAGTTTGGCGCGCTGCGTACTAACGCCGCACCACATATCTCATAGTCAGGGCGAGTGCACTCCTTTCCCCACAGTTTCTCCATACTGTCCAGTGCAGGCCGCTCTGCACCAACTCTAAGCTCACTTATAACCTTTTTCCGTTCTTCTCCGGGCCGCACGACCGCTCTTCTCCCGGTACCAGTGCTATATTACCCATGCTAATTTATTCACGCATAACCACGCCCTTCGCCACCACCTTTACGGCAAAGGGCGGTATTTTGCGACAGCGGCGCGGTTTGCGGCGCCTTGTTGCAGGAAGCGGTGGCGCTTCTCACTCTGAGGG
>NW_015091123.1:742703-743269 GCF_001431845.1 Calidris pugnax | reverse complement strand
GGGGGGGGGGGGTGTGTGTGTCTCTCTCCTCACAGGGCGCTGTTGCCGGTACAGGGATGCGGATTTAAATGAAGGGTGCGGATTTAAATGAGGAGTGCGTGGGTGTATTTAGAGGGGGTTTAGAGCGGGGGAGGTCGCACGGCGGGGTGGGAGGTGACCCCGGAGTGTAGGCCTCGGCCGGCCCCCGGTCAGGCCATGGACCTCAGCGGCCTGGTGCGAGCCCTGAGGCTGGAGGAGCCGCCGGACGGGGCGCAGCCACCCCCAGCTCTCCCGCCGGCCGAGCAGGTCCTTCTCCAGATCGGGCAGCGCCTCTCCGAGGGGGGCGGCCGTACCCCCAAGGCCGCCCTGGTGAGAGACCTGGCTGCGGTGGTGGAGGCTGCCGACTGCCGGTGGCTTTTGGGAGGCCTGAGCCCTGCGGCGGCGGGTGGGTTGGTGGCCGCGCTGAACGGCTACGCGGCGCCCCCGAAGCATGAGCAAGACGCTGCGGATCTCCCCTCTAAGGACAGCGCGTACGCCGCTGCGGCTGAGAGAGCAGCCGATGTTGGGTCGGTGTTTTTACATCTCCT
>NW_015091123.1:722933-733247 GCF_001431845.1 Calidris pugnax | reverse complement strand
GGAGCGGGGGGCCTTCTCCCTCTGGGGGGGGTTTTGGGGGGGGGGGGGTGTGTGTGTCTCTCTCCTCACAGGGCGCTGTTGCCGGTACAGGGATGCGGATTTAAATGAAGGGTGCGGATTTAAATGAGGAGTGCGTGGGTGTATTTAGAGGGGGTTTAGAGCGGGGGAGGTCGCACGGCGGGGTGGGAGGTGACCCCGGAGTGTAGGCCTCGGCCGGCCCCCGGTCAGGCCATGGACCTCAGCGGCCTGGTGCGAGCCCTGAGGCTGGAGGAGCCGCCGGACGGGGCGCAGCCACCCCCAGCTCTCCCGCCGGCCGAGCAGGTCCTTCTCCAGATCGGGCAGCGCCTCTCCGAGGGGGGCGGCCGTACCCCCAAGGCCGCCCTGGTGAGAGACCTGGCTGCGGTGGTGGAGGCTGCCGACTGCCGGTGGCTTTTGGGAGGCCTGAGCCCTGCGGCGGCGGGTGGGTTGGTGGCCGCGCTGAACGGCTACGCGGCGCCCCCGAAGCATGAGCAAGACGCTGCGGATCTCCCCTCTAAGGACAGCGCGTACGCCGCTGCGGCTGAGAGAGCAGCAGATGTTGGGTCGGTGTTTTTACATCTCCTTGCGAAGCTGGAAGCTGCCAGGAGCCAGGAGGCTCTGGGTGTCCCCGTGGTGGGCCCGATCCTAGGCCGTGTGATGGGACCCATCTACATCTTTGCTGCGACGCACGTTGTGGAGAGGCCCTGGACGAACGTGAGGTCTCAGGCGGCGGCAGAGGAGCTGCTGGTGTTGCTGGTTCGGGCCGCAGGCTGCGGGTCAGTGGCTGAATTCCTTCGGGGAAAGAATGAGGCCTCTCCGAGGGGGGCGGCCGTACCCCCAAGGCCGCCCTGGTGAGAGACCTGGCTGCGGTGGTGGAGGCTGCCGACTGCCGGTGGCTTTTGGGAGGCCTGAGCCCTGCGGCGGCGGGTGGGTTGGTGGCCGCGCTGAACGGCTACGCGGCGCCCCCGAAGCATGAGCAAGACGCTGCGGATCTCCCCTCTAAGGACAGCGCGTACGCCGCTGCGGCTGAGAGAGCAGCAGATGTTGGGTCGGTGTTTTTACATCTCCTTGCGAAGCTGGAAGCTGCCAGGAGCCAGGAGGCTCTGGGTGTCCCCGTGGTGGGCCCGATCCTAGGCCGTGTGATGGGACCCATCTACATCTTTGCTGCGACGCACGTTGTGGAGAGGCCCTCCTCAGCGGCCTGGTGCGAGCCCTGAGGCTGGAGGAGCCGCCGGACGGGGCGCAGCCACCCCCAGCTCTCCCGCCGGCCGAGCAGGTCCTCCTCCAGATCGGGCAGCGCCTCTCCGAGGGGGGCGGCCGTGCCCCTAAGGCCGCCCTGGTGAGAGACCTGGCTGCGCTGGTGGAGGCTGCCGACTGCGGCTGGCTCCTGGGAGGCCTGAGCCCTGCGGCAGCGGGTGAGTTGGTGGCCGCGCTGAACGGCTACGCGGCGCCCCCGAAGCATGAGCAAGACGCTGCGGATCTCCCCTCTAAGGACAGCGCGTACGCCGCTGCGGCTGAGAGAGCAGCCGATGTTGGGTCGGTGTTTTTACATCTCCTCGCGAAGCTGGAAGCTGCCAGGACCCAGGAGGCTCTGGGTGTCCCCGTGGTGGGCCCGATCCTGGGCCGTGTGATAGGACCCATCTACATCTTTGCTGCGACACACGTTGTGGAGAGGCCCTGGACGAACGCGAGGTCTCAAGCGGCGGCAGAGGAGCTGCTGGTGGTGCTGGTTCGGGCCGCAGGCTGCGGGTCGGTGGCTGAATTCCTTCGGGGAAAGAATGAAGATGAGGAAGGCAGATTTGCAGCAGTGATGGGGCTCCTGAAACAGGAGCTAAACAAGTGAGTAGGGAGGGGAGGGCAGTGAGGGAGAGGGTGGTGTGTTTGGCTGGTCTCTGTGTAGGAAATACTGGAAACTTTTTGGAAACTGTATGAGTTCAGGCATTACATGCTCATGCTCTCTACAACTACCTGAAAGGAGGGTGTAGAGAGATGGGGGTCGGTCTCTTCTCCCAAGTCACAGGCGACAGGACAAGAGGAAATGGCCTCAAGTTACGCCAGGGGAGGTTCAAGCTGGATATTAGGAAAAAATTTTTCACTGAAAGGGTTCTCAGGCATTGGAATGGGCTGCCCAGGGAGGGGGTTGAGGCCCCATCCCTGGAGGTGTTCAAAAGACGGGTTGATGTAGTGCTGGGAGGTCTGGTTTAGTGATGATGCTCCTTGTTTGTTGTGTGGGTGTCTATTTTTGTCAGTTAGGTTGACAGTTGGACAAGATGATCTTTGAGGTCCCTTCCAACCTAGAAGATTCTGTGATTCTGTGATTACAAGACACTGTGTGGGGCCAAGAGCTTTAAGAAGAGCCAGTAATGGAAGAGGGGGAAAGGGGAAGAATCAGGCAGGGCTTACTGTCAGCAGAGAGGCACGAGTATATAGGAAATGAGCATTCCTTAGTTCCAGTGTTCCCTGAGCTTGTGTATTTCCAGAGACACTTGGAAGTGTAACCCTGCCACAAAGTTTGTGTTCTCCTGGACGCTGCCTCACGTCACCCGGCCCTGGCTTAGCCATTACCTGGAGCGTGTCCTCCCGCCGTCGCTGCTCATCTCGGACGACTACCAGGAGGAGAATAAAATCCTGGGTGTGCGCTGCCTGCATCACATCGTCCTCAACGTGGTGAGGGATTTGAGAAATCGGAGCCTTTTCTGGGTGGTGTTAGAAGGAAGGGAGGGCTGGACGCCTGTGGGGATTCCTGACTTGTAATCCTGGTTCTGCTGGTAACCAAACAATTCTGCCCCATCCTCTATATTGTTCTGGGTGTTTAAATATGTGTAGTTCTTACATCAGTTAATATGAAGCAAAGAATTGCTTTGCCACCTTTTGAACTCGGGAGGCCCCATCCCTGGAGGTGTTCAAAAGACGGGTTGATGTAGTGCTGGGAGGTCTGGTTTAGTGATGATGCTCCTTGTTTGTTGTGTGGGTGTCTATTTTTGTCAGTTAGGTTGACAGTTGGACAAGATGATCTTTGAGGTCCCTTCCAACCTAGAAGATTCTGTGATGACAAGACACTGTGTGGGGCCAAGAGCTTTAAGAAGAGCCAGTAATGGAAGAGGGGGAAAGGGGAAGAATTGGGCAGGGCTTACTCTCAGCAGAGAGGCACGAGTATATAGGGAATGAGCATTCCTTAGTTCCAGTGTTCCCTGAGCTTGTGTATTTCCAGAGACACTTGGAAGTGTAACCCTGCCACAAAGTTTGTGTTCTCCTGGACGCTGCCTCACGTCACCCGGCCCTGGCTTAGCCATTACCTGGAGCGTGTCCTCCCGCCGTCGCTGCTCATCTCGGATGACTACCAGGAGGAGAATAAAATCCTGGGTGTGCGCTGCCTGCATCACATCGTCCTCAACGTGGTGAGGGATTTGAGAAATCGGAGCCTTTTCTGGGTGGTGTTAGAAGGAAGGGAGGGCTGGACGCCTGTGGGGATTCCTGACTTGTAATCCTGGTTCTGCTGGTAACCAAACAATTCTGCCCCATCCTCTATATTGTTCTGGGTGTTTAAATATGTGTAGTTCTTACATCAGTTAATATGAAGCAAAGAATTGCTTTGCCACCTTTTGAACTCGGCTGATTGACGTTTTGGCCTGACAATGGTCTGTGGGGCAGGATGTTAAAGTATATGAGTGGGAACTGCAAAACTGCAGCTGGGGAGGGGAGGGAAAGTGGCTGCTCCTGTGCACGGCAGGGTTTAACCTGCATTTGTTACAGCACCTACTTTCTGTAGGTGTAGGTGTACTTTCTACACCTACTTTCTGTAGGTGTAGTGGTGTTCCCGATGCGTGGTGCGTGCGAGGGTTCGTGAGGGCTGTTCCCTTTTATTAGGGGAATTTCACTGAATTTTAGAGTTGGAAGGTACCATAGAGATCATCTAGTCCAACTCCCCTGCTGAAGCAGGATTGCCTAGAGCTTGTCAGAGCATGTTACTCAGGAGCATCCAGGTGGGGCTTGAAAATCTCCAAGGAAGGGGACTCCACACCCTCCCTGGGCAGCCTGTTCCAGGGCTCTGTCACCCTCATCGTGAAGAAGTTTCTCCTCATGTTTGAGACCTGATAAGGTCTTCCCTCAGCCTTCTCTTCTCCAGACTAAAGAGTCCCAGCTCTCTCAGTCTCCCCTCATAAGGGAGATGCTCCAGTCCTTGAATCATCTTTGTTGCCCTTCGCTGGACTCTTTCTAGTAGTTTCCTGTCCCTCTTGAACTGGGGAGCCCAGAACTGGATGCAGTACTCCAGTTGTGGCCTCCCCAGTGCAGAGCAGAGGGGGAGAATGACTTCCCTTGACCTGCTGGCTACACTCTTCCCTCTGCAACCCAAGATACCATTGGCCTTCCTGGCCACAAGAGCACACTGTTTACTCATTGTCATTTTACTGTCCACCAGGACCCCTAGATCTTTCTATTCAGTAGTTGCTGAAGTGGGTGCTGAATGGGATGCAGGGGAATAACGTTCTGTTCTCTCTTGTTGCAGCCAGCTGCTGATCTGTGCCAGTTCAACCGGGCTCAGGTTGTGTACCATGCCCTCTACAACCACCTCTACTCGCGAGAGGCCCCTCTCATCCAGGTAGGGCAGCAGAGCTTCACCTCCATCTGCTTCCTGCTGGTGTGTGTCAGCCCCACGAGGGATAACCTGCCTAAGACATGGGGTGGCAGAACCTTTTTCCTTGGAGACAGTCTAGTCAGGCTGTTACCAGCCAACGCTCGTGGCCAAGAGACAAAGTAAATCAGTAGATTTCGGGAAAATATCAAAGTGGAGGGAAGATCTTTTGCCTCCTGTCCCCTTCCAGGTGGCAGCCTTGCTGAAAAGGGCTGGTAACAGGTAGTAGTGAGACCTGGTGAACTGCAGCGGTGGTGGGTGGTCAGGAATTTACTGGGATTTTTGGAGAGAACATCAGGATTGCTCAGATTTTGTGTCTCTCACCCAACCAGGCAGTATTGCTGTGCCTGCTGGACTTGCTGCCCATCCTGGAGAGAGCCCAGCGGCAGCAGAAGGGGGCCAGACCCACCGCCCCCTGGGATGAGGTGCTGCAGCTGGTTCTGACCCACATGGAGGCAGAGCATCGCCTCGCACTGCGGCGGGTGTACGCCAGGGCCCTGCCTGCCTTCGTGCAGAGGTGAGAGCAGCAGCCCCAGCCCTGCAGGGACCTGCTTTGTCCTTGCTCTGTATCTCCCTCCTCAGTGTGTGCTGTCGGCAGGCTTGGCATCCTGATAACCTGCAGGGACCTGCTTTGTCCTTGCTCTGTGTCTCCATCCTCAGTGTGTCCCAATTCCTTTCGGCAGGCTTGGCATCCTGATAGCACGGCACCTGAAGAGGCTGGAGCGAGTTATCCTGGGATATCTGGAAGTCTGTGATGGGCCTGAGGAAGAAGCCAGACTGGGAATACTGGAGACACTGCAATGCACCATCGAGCACGCTTGGCCCAGGTACTGCTCTGGGGGTGAAGGACACGTTCCTGGGCATGTTCAGTTTGGGGAAGAGGAGGCTGAGGGGAGACCTCCTTGCCCTCTACAACTCCCTGAAAGGAGGGTGTAGAGAGGTGGGAGTTGGTCGCGTCTCCCACGGGAATGATGACAGGAGCAGAGGGAATGGTCTGAAGCTGGGGCAGGGGAGGTTTAGATTAGATCTTGGGAAGAATGACTTTCCTGAGAGGGTGGTCAGGCCCTGGAACAGCCTGCCCAGGGAGGTGGTGGAGTCACAATCGCTGGAGGGATTTAAGAAACGTGTAGACGTGGCACTTGAGGGCGTGCTCTAGTGCCCAAGATTGTTGGGTTGGGTCTGTTTGTGGGTTTTTGTAGTTTTTTGGTCGTCTTTTTTTTTTTTTTATGGTGGTTGGACTCGATGATCTCAAAGGTCCCTTCCAACCATGAAGATTCTGTGACACTACAGAAAGTGTACCCTGACTGCTGTCCCTCTTTCACAGCCAAAGTTACTCTTGCTTGAGGAAAAGGCCCTGAAATCTTAAGGGAGAATCTCTCACAGGGACGAATCATGGGTGTTGCTGCTTTGCTGAAAAACCTGACCAAAAGTTAAGCTGGGTCCTCGTTTTGAGGTCTTCTGCCTCTTCTTGGAAGCATGATTTTGGCTAAAAAGCATCCCAAGGTTATGTCTGTGTTGAGGGCCTGTGTCCTCCCTCCAGTGGACATACTGACTGCTGCAGCTTCAGCCTCCTCACTGAGGCTGTTGCTTTTCTAAAGAAATTCTTTGGTGTGAGGGTGGTGAGAGCCTGGCCCAGGTTGCCCCGAGAAGCTGTGGCTGCCCCATCCCTGGAGGGGTTCAAGGGCAGGTTGGAGGGGGCTTGGAGCAACCTGGGCTGGTGGGAGGTGTCCATCCCAGGGCAGGGGGGGTTGGAATTTGATGATCTTTAAGGTCCCTTCCAACTCTGACCATTCTAGGATTCTCTCTCAGGCCAGCTACAATCGTGTTCCACACAAAAATGGCAACTGGCAGCTCATGTTTAGGAACAGCTCTGCTTTCCCCTGGCGTGTGGAGAGGATTTAGAGTAAGGCAGGTTGGTGTTTCCCCCTGCAGGATGCCGTGCAGGCTCCCTGTGCTCCTCCCAGCCCTGCTGAAGATGATCTGGGACGTACACACCCACCAGGGTTCAACACCAGAGCTGGTGAAAGCCTCCTTGCTGCAGGGGGCCACCCAGTGCCTCATCCTGCTGGATCGCTGCTCCGAGGGGCGAGTGAAGGTGAGCCAGGACCCAGCACTTCATCCCTCATCCCTTCCCCCTCAGGAGGGGCAGGGAAGAGCCTGCTTCCTTCCCCAATCCAACAGTATTTTGAAAGCATCAATTTCCACCCCCCTCAATGTTAGAACTTGATAAGCGGCTCAATAAATATCAACAGGTTTATGCTTTGTGTAATTGTAATGCAACAACCAGGTGGCAGAGGGTTGGTAACACCGTAAATCCGGGTGTGCCAAGGCCCTGGAAAAGTTGATGTGTGTCTCGTTTCAGGTCCTGCTGGCAGGGGTGTACAGCAGCTGTGAGGAGAGCCGCGTACGGGAATGCATCAGAAAAGTGCAAGAGAACACGTGAGGGGAGGCTGATGGATGCTCACCCTGCTTTTTGTACAGTAAAATTTATTTTTTTATTAAAAGTTACTGTCTTTCTCATCCCACCCGTTAGCTCCATACCTCCCCAAACAAGACACGCTCCTGTGCTCGCCCCCCCACGTGTGGGCTTCTCCAGCTTTGGAACAAAGCAGCAGTTACCCCCCAGCCCAGGGTCCTTCCCAGAGCACAGTCTGAGCTGAGCTTTGTGTGGCTGCAGAGAAGGTGGGGAGTCTTCAAGCTGTGTTTCACGCAGGAGTTGTACAAACTTGCTGCAACGGCCCAGGGTCAGGGCAGAAACCTTTCTTTTCTTACAGAAAAGTATTAGTCTAGAGCATGGAAAAAGTAATTAATGAGGGTCCTGCAGAAAGTGGTGAGAGCTGGAAGGAGTTACAGTGACAGATCTGGAGTCCTCTCATTCCGTACAAAACGTGGGGTGAGGAAGGAGTCAGGCTGCTTTTGTTTTGCTGGTTGGCTCTGTTTCCTCTTCATACTCTATTTCAATGTAGCGACGTTTTCTTCTGGCTGGTCCTTTCAGGGGAGTTTTCCCTTTAGATTTGGAGTGAGAGGCTTGCTTCTCTACTTCCTCCTCCTCTTCCTGCTCCTCTTCACTACTTGTCTCCAGCTTATCCATGTCCTGAGAAAGAAAGAGTGACATCAAAGATGTAACTACAAAATTATCTCGTGTATCCAATTTCCATTTTATAACTCCTGGCTCCCAGCTGTCTGGCCGGAGGAGCTGGGGTGCAGTGGATGCACAGTCCAACTGTATTGTTATGTTCCACAAATCTGATGTCTCTGATTTCTCTGGGTCTTATCCCATCACCTGTGACACCACAAGGGTGGAGGTTGCTTCCAAACAGCTTGGCCTGACAGTTTATACCTGGTGCTTCACTTACCTCGAAGTCACTGAGGTCACTGTCATCGCTGCTGGCTTCCACAAACTCTCTTTTATCTGTGTCCTGTAAGAAATAAGAGTCAGCAGCTGGAACGTGGACACTGAGTGTGATTCAGTGTCACAACTCGCAGTGGAAGAGCCATCTGGGCCACCACTTGCACACGTGTGTGCTTTTTTCTGAGGGGGAAAAAAAAAATCCCCCTTTTTTTTTCCCCCTGCACCAGGACAGGTTGGGGGTGACCTGCTAAAGACCTGGGAGTCCTGGTGGACAAGAGGATGGCCATGAGCCAGCAATGGGCCCTGGTGGCCAAGAAGGCCAAGGGCATCCTGGGGGGCATCAGGAAGAGTGTGAGCAGCAGGTGGAGGGAGGTCATCCTGCCCCTCTGCTCTGCCCTGGGGAGGCCCCAGCTGGAGCACTGGGACCAGTTCTGGACTCCCCAGTTCCAGAAGGACAGGGAACTGCTAGAGAGGGGACAGCAGAGGCTCCAGAGATGAGGAGGGGCCTGGAGCATCTCCCTTACGAGGAAAGGCTGAGGGACTTGGGGCTTTTGAGTGTGGAGAAAAGAAAGCTGAGGGGGGATCTGATCATACTGAAAGGGTGGGTGTCAGGAGGATGGGGCTGGTCTTTTTTCAGTGGTGCCCAGGGACAGGACAAGAGGGAACGGGCACAAACTTGAACATCAGAAGTTCCACCTAAAGATGAGGAGGAACTTCTTTGCTGTGAGGGTGGCAGAGCCCTGGCAGAGGCTGCCCAGAGAGGTGGTGGGGTCAGTCTCCTTCTCTGGAGACATTCAAAACCCCCTGGACATGTTCCTGTGGGACCTGCTCTGGCAGGGGGTTGGACTGGGTGATCTCCAGGGGTCCCTTCCAACCCCATGTGATTCTGAGTTCTCTTCTCACCCCGACACTCACACTACCCTGTTGGGTGGATGGGGCACTGCCCCAGCTCAGGGAAGGCTCAGCCGTGGTGCTGTGGCTGAAAGTGTTACCTCATCATCATCCTCCTCCTTCTCCGCATCAGACTCGCTCTCGCTTTCTGCTTCCTGCTGTTGTAGAGCTTTGTCGAAGGCGTGGATGGGGAAGTTGTAAATGTCTCCATACTGAAAAGGAAAAGGTGGATTTTCTGTAAGACAGCCATTGGTGAAAGGGTCACCTAAAGCCCGGTGCCCGTGTGGAGGCACTACCAAGGGAGCCTCAACTGGTGGCTCAGCCCCTTCCCTAGTTCTGTGCAGAAAATGAGTGAGGGGCTCTGTGTTTTGGGGAAGCAAATCCTCCAGCCTGTTATAGAGCCCTTCAAGAAGGGCAGGTGCAGTCATCCCCTACTCCTCCTACAGAGGTGGTGCTTCTCTTTCACACCACCACCCCTGTCCCTCCCTGGACAAGCAGCAGCAGGACAGAGGGCAGTAGGAGCAGTGTTACTGCCACGATCTGAGGGCAGGGATCCTTACTGTGTCCTGTTTCAGTCTTTCCAGTAATTCCTTCTCGATGGCGTTGTCCAGCTGAGCGGCAATCAGGGCTTTCTCCTGGTGGAGCAAAGAGGAGTGTGTCAGGAGATTGAAAGACACGTGGAACAGAAGCAACAGAAGGAGATGACACGGAGGAGCGTTATTACCTCTCTCCTCTTCTCTCGCCTTTCAATCTTCCTGCGTAAAGGAACCAGCTTCCTCCTACGGGGAACAACAAGAGTTAGTTTGTGAATGTCTCTTGTGCAGCAGGTGGGCAAACGCTCATTGGGGGCAACAACCAGCAGTTTTATCATTAGAAATGTGCCTGAAGGTAATTTAAGTGCATTTATATACTTGACTACACCCCAATTAAACCCATTTAAACCAGGTTTGTTTGCAAACCTGCCTCGGGAAGGCTCAGGAGAACAGCTGGGTTGCACCAAGGCTGTTTGTCAGTGGCTTTAAACCAAACCCCCAAGGAGATGCTGGCTCCTGGCCCTGTCACTTACTGTCTCTTGAGCGTCAGCTTGCGGATGCGGATGAGGTACTGCGTGATCTTGGTGAAGCGCTGCTTGCATTTGTGCCGGATGAACCGCGGCCAGTAGATGAGGTTCTCGTCGATCTCTTCCAACGCTTTCTCGTAGTTCTTGCTGAGCAGGACCTGGGAGGGGGAAAGGGTTGAGCCACGGAGCAGCAGCAAAGAGGGGACACGTCTGCTCTTGAGAGGAGTCCCATCGCTCCCTGCCTCATTAGAATCAGAATTGCCCAGGTTGGAAAGGACCTTTAAGATCATCTTGTCCAACCATCAACCCAACTCTGATCAAAACCATCACTAACCCATGTCTCTAAGCACTAGGTCAACC
>NW_015091123.1:704867-722883 GCF_001431845.1 Calidris pugnax | reverse complement strand
ACCGGCGGCCTAGAGCGCCGCCATGACCGGAAAGGGCGGGGAGAGCCCAAGTCTCGCGAGAGCTGGGAAATGGCGGGCGCGGGGTGTCATGGCGGCGGCCAGGAGGCGCCTCCTCCGCCTCAGCCCGGGGGCGGCTCCGGGCGGGGAAATAAAGCGGTGGCACACAAAGCTGAGAGGGTGTCGTGGGCGATGGGGGTCTGTTCAGTGCGCGGCCCTCTGTGCGTGATGGTTGAGGCCTGTCTCTTGCGTGAGGCGCCGGGATGGCGGCTGAGGGGGGGGTCAGGCCTCAGGCCGTGTCTGGTCACGGCTTATGAGGAGCGGCTGAGGGAGCTGGGGGGGTTCAGCCTGGAAAAAAGGAGGCTGAGGGGAGACCTTCTCGCGCTCTACAACTCCCTGAAGGAGGGTGTAGCCGGGGGGGGTCGCCTCTTCTCCCAAGGAACAGGCCATGGGACAAGAGGAAATGGCCTCAAGTTGCACCAAGGGTAGATTTAGGATGGAAATTGGGGAAACTTCTTCACTGACAAGGTTATCAACCATCGGAACAGGCTGCCCAGGGCAGTGGTGGAGTTGCCATCCCTGGAGGTATATAAAAGCCGGGCAGGCGTGGTGCTGAGGCACACGGGTTGGTTTGGGATGGTTTGGGCAGTGTTAATTTAACAGTTGGACTCGATCTTAAAGGTCCCTTCCAGCCTGGGTGGTTCTATGGTTCTGTGCTCTGTCCTCCCTCCCCTGTGCTGTCACCACAGTAGGACGTGGCAGCTGCCACAGTGGTGGAGACAGGACGACTGGCACCAGCAGCTCCCAACGAGGCCCACGCTGTTCTATTTTACACAGCAGAAGCCGTGAGGGAAAGGTTTGTTTGCAGATTCTCCGCCCGAGGAGGGGAAAGCTGTTTCCTCCCCGGCTCCCAAGCCTCATCTCCCCCGGCTGCAGAGCTGTCGGTGCCTGTTTATATTGCACACAAGAGTTGGATGACGTTTTTTCAGCAGGGTGGTTGAAAAATCAGGTTGGTTGATGCAAAGGTTACAACATAATTCTTCACTCAGAGCAGAGATACTCCATCAGTGACACTGGCGTTACAGCTAATTTATTAATTAGAAGGTCTAAGCTGCCAATGCTGAAGGAAAGAGGTGGATTTGTGTGGCTGATGCTGGGTGCAGTGCCTGGGGAGGGCTGGCTGCGGGGACCCCACCGTTCCAGCAGGAACCAGAGGCCCCTCTGCCTTCCTGATGCTCACGGGGGTGGGTTTCCAGAGCAACCAGCCGCCGGGCACACAGAGGGCTTTAAGTGTTAATATTTAACTGGGAGGTGCACTGTGGAGGTGTGAATAGATCCCCAAATAGAATGGTTCGCTTTTTTTTTTTTTTTTTCCTTCCACCACAGAGAGCAAACACGTTTTTCCTTTTATTCTTGGCAAAGCAGGGAAACAGGTGGAAGATAAAAATAACGCCGTTTTTGAGAACAAGCTGAGCATTAGTCACTTCCAGGCAGCCTGAAAAATATAATTTCATCTTGTGTGCAAAGCGAGGGGCAGCGGGCCCGCTGTGGCTGTGGGATTGCCTGACAATAGCCATTTATGACCTTTGGTAATGAGTCATAAGGTACCAAATCTTGACGAATTGTTATTACCCTCCCGTTTCCCTGCTTGGCAGGCGCATCTGCATTGTGCTGCCGAGGCTCTGGAGCAGTGAATCATCTCTTCTTTCTGGCAAGTGGGATGGCTGCGCGTTACACAACTGCTCATTCCAGGCAGAAATGAGTTTATTTAAACTGCCAGCAGTGGAACTGGAGAAGCTGTAAGTCTGAGGTTTCGCAGGAAAAACTGAGATCACGGGAATTTCTCCGATACTTATAAAATGAACCTGGGACCTCTATGACTTCACTCTCTCTCTTAACATACTTCTACAGCTCATTATACTCGGTAATTATTGTTAACGGTGCAGCTGCTGCTCTCTTGCTAAACTTGGGGCCAGGAAATTGCGAAAGGGCACTTAAATCAGTCTGTTGCACTTCTCGTTGCAGTGGGTTAGGATCACAAATGCAGCCTGTTGCCCCACCTCAGCAGAGAGGCAGGGATTTTTAAAGATGCTCCGTTAGTTACAATCATGAGGGACCTGACTGGCTTTGTTGGCTGAGTCTAAAGGGTCTAGAAGAGCTTTCGGCCTTATTTCTAGATGAAATTCTTAGAGTTCTTCAAATAAAGGAGTTAATTGAATGGATGTTGGACAGGACACATAAATAGCACAACACTTAAAGCTGTACTGAGACAGTAGTGAGAGTTTGTTTTATCTTTGGAGGTGCATGAAGCACATTAACAGGGCAGTGACACCTTTATTGATGGCCTGACAGTGACACAGGTGATGGTGCCCTGTTGGTACAGAAAGGTTTCATGCTGGGGAGCAGAGCAACGAAGGGCAACGGTGAGGGGTCTGGAGCACAAGTCTTGTGAGGAGCGGCTGAGGGAGCTGGGGGTGTTCAGCCTGGAGAAAAGGAGGCTGAGGGGAGACCTTCTCGCTCTCTCCAACTCCCTGAAAGGAGGGTGTAGCCAGGGGGGGTCAGTCTCTTCTCCCAAGTCCCAGGTTGATGGGACAAGAGGAAATGGCCTCAAGTTGCCCCAGGGGAGGTTCAGATTGATTATCAGGAAAAATTTTTAGTCTGAAAGGGTTCTTAAGCCTTGGAGGTGGAGTCACCATCCCTGGAGGTACTTAAAAGCCGGGCAGGTGTGGTGCTGAGGGACACGGGTTAGTTTGGGATGGTTTGGACAGTGTTAATTTAACAGTTGGACTCGATCTTAAAGGTCCCTTCCAGCCTGGGTGGTTCTATGGTTCTGTGCTCTGTCCTCCCTCCCCTGTGCTGTCACCACAGTAGGACGTGGCAGCTGCCACAGTGGTGGAGACAGGACGACTGGCACCATCAGCTCCCAACGAGGCCCACGCTGTTCTATTTTACACAGCAGAAGCCGTGAGGGAAAGGTTTGTTTGCAGATTCTCCGCCCGAGGAGGGGAAAGCTGTTTCCTCCCCGGCTCCCAAGCCTCATCTCCCCCGGCTGCAGAGCTGTCGGTGCCTGTTTATATTGCACACAAGAGTTGGATGACGTTTTTTCAGCAGGGTGGTTGAAAAATCAGGTTGGTTGATGCAAAGGTTACAACATAATTCTTCACTCAGAGCAGAGATACTCCATCAGTGACACTGGCGTTACAGCTAATTTATTAATTAGAAGGTCTAAGCTGCCAATGCTGAAGGAAAGAGGTGGATTTGTGTGGCTGATGCTGGGTGCAGTGCCTGGGGAGGGCTGGCTGCGGGGACCCCACCGTTCCAGCAGGAACCAGAGGCCCCTCTGCCTTCCTGATGCTCACGGGGGTGGGTTTCCAGAGCAACCAGCCGCCGGGCACACAGAGGGCTTTAAGTGTTAATATTTAACTGGGAGGTGCACTGTGGAGGTGTGAATAGATCCCCAAATAGAATGGTTCGCTTTTTTTTTTTTTTTTTCCTTCCACCACAGAGAGCAAACACGTTTTTCCTTTTATTCTTGGCAAAGCAGGGAAACAGGTGGAAGATAAAAATAACGCCGTTTTTGAGAACAAGCTGAGCATTAGTCACTTCCAGGCAGCCTGAAAAATATAATTTCATCTTGTGTGCAAAGCGAGGGGCAGCGGGCCCGCTGTGGCTGTGGGATTGCCTGACAATAGCCATTTATGACCTTTGGTAATGAGTCATAAGGTACCAAATCTTGACGAATTGTTATTACCCTCCCGTTTCCCTGCTTGGCAGGCGCATCTGCATTGTGCTGCCGAGGCTCTGGAGCAGTGAATCATTTCTTCTTTCTGGCAAGTGGGATGGCTGCGCGTTACACAACTGCTCATTCCAGGCAGAAATGAGTTTATTTAAACTGCCAGCAGTGGAACTGGAGAAGCTGTAAGTCTGAGGTTTCGCAGGAAAAACTGAGATCACGGGAATTTCTCCGATACTTATAAAATGAACCTGGGACCTCTATGACTTCACTCCCTCTCTTAACGTACTTCTACAGCTCATTATACTCGGTAATTATTGTTAACGGTGCAGCTGCTCTCTTGCTAAACTTGGGGCCAGGAAATTGCGAAAGGGCACTTAAATCAGTCTGTTGCACTTCTCGTTGCAGCGGGTGAGGATCACAAACGCAGCCTGTTGCCCCATCTCAGCGGAGAGGCAGGGATTTTTAAAGATGGTCTGTTAGTTACAATCATGAGGGACCTGACTGGCTTTGTTGGCTGAGTCTAAAGGGTCTAGAAGAGCTTTCGGCCTTATTTCTAGATGAAATTCTTAGAGTTCTTCAAATAAAGGAGTTAATTGAATGGATGTTGGACAGGACACATAAATAGCACATCACTTAAAGCTGTACTGAGACAGTAGTGAGAGTTTGTTTTGTCTTTGGAGGTGCATGAAGCACATTAACAGGGCAGTGACACCTTTATTGATGGCCTGACAGTGACACAGGTGATGGTGCCCTGTTGGTACAGAAAGGTTTCATGCTGGGGAGCAGAGCAACGAAGGGCAACGGTGAGGGGTCTGGAGCACAAGTCTTGTGAGGAGCGGCTGAGGGAGCTGGGGGTGTTCAGCCTGGAGAAAAGGAGGCTGAGGGGAGACCTTCTCGCTCTCTCCAACTCCCTGAAAGGAGGGTGTAGCCAGGGGGGGTCAGTCTCTTCTCCCAAGGAACATGCGATGGGACAAGAGGAAACAGCCTCAAATTGCCCCAGGGGAGGTTCAGATTGGATATAAGGAAAAAATTTTAGGCTGAAAGGGTTCTTAAGCTTTGGAATGGGCTGCCCAGGGCAGTGGTTGAGGCCCCATCCCTGGAGGGATTGAAAAGCCGGGTTGACCTAGTGCTTAGAGACATGGGTTAGTGATGGGTTTTATCAGAGTTGGGTTGATGGTTGGACAAGATGATCTTAAAGGTCCCTTCCAACCCAAATGATTCTATGATAGCAGAATTCTGGAAAAAAAAATCTCCCAAAGCTGATGCTGCTTATTTAATTTTTATTTTCTCCAATGCTTTTCTTTCGAGAACAGCGACAAGATGATCTTAAAGGTCCCTTCCAAACCTGATGATTCTATCATAGCAGAATTCTGGAAAAAAAGAAATCTCCCAAAGCTGATGCTGCTTATTTTATTTTCATTTTCTCCAATGCTTTTCTTTCCAGAACAGTAAGCGCTTTGAGGACATTAACAAATGCCACTGGACTCATCTGGGAGAGGTGTTGCTGTTACCCCGTACTGCTTGGGTAGGCTGTGCCCAAGCCAATATTGTTTTGCAGGACAGATATGATATGATTCTCCTCATCTTCCTGTTTGTATTTTTTACAGATGAGGTGCGGTGAGTTTGGGTAACTTGCCTGGAAGTCACACGGTGAAGGAGGAGCTGGTTGAGCCTCCAAATCCTGGGTCTCTCCTCCCTGCTGTGAGTCCCGTGGCTGAGAGAACAAGCCAACAATAACAGCCCGTGTCTGTCCTGTGTCCACAAGCCTTGGGGGGGGAGGCTGGGTGATTTCTTGAGCGCTAATACATCGTGTTCTGTAAACACAAGGTTGCTCCAGAACGGGGCCGGCGTCCTGGCGCTCGCTATTCCGCGTTTTCTGCCTCCACGTCGCTGTCATCCGTGAGCGGGAAATCCCGCAGGGTTTTCTGGGTGGCGTAGCTCTGGGTTTGCATGGGGCACTCCTGGCTCAGGATTGCCTGGGGGAAGGAGGGAAGAGATGGTGCTTTAGTAAAAATGGTAATTCATTTGAATAGTTAAGGGGAGCGTTGCCACTTTCGGAGAAAGCCAAAGCAGCCCACAAGTTTTGCCCAGGGAATCCCAGCTGTGCCTGAGGGAAAGGCCAGTAGCTCTGCACTCTTGGTTTTACTGAGTTTTCTGTCCTTTTGAGAGCACGATAGAGCCCACAAGGTAAAACACAATCCCTGGTGAATTTATTCTTCTGGATTATCAATCCCCTCTGCTCTAAGGGAAGAGAGGATACTGTAACTCACCATCTTCTCCTCTTTAGCAGGAGGGCTGCGCAGGTACCAGCAGAGGGGAGCGTACGCGATGTTGATGACCCCAATGATGACCATCAGCCAGGGGAACCCAAGGGCTCGCACAATCGCACCGCCTGTGGAGGGGCCTGGAAATTTAAAAATTTAAAAGAGGGTAAGATGACAGAGAGAGAAAGGTGCCTTTCCAGTGGGGAGGGTGGGGGTCTATAAATCTACGGTGATGGGCTTGCAAAGTGCTGGTGGCCTGCAGTGGGTGCTGGGTGGAGGAGAGAGTGATAAACCAAGTGAGATACATGGAGCACGTCATCCCATGGGGCAGAGCTCCTCCCTACCAATGGCAAAGCCCATGCAGAAGGCGACATCTGCGATGGCGTAGACGTTGCCGTAGACGGAGGTGTGGCGAAGGTCCACGAGGTAGCCCATGATGGGCATCATGGAGGAGTCCACCATCCCTGCCCAAAGCAAGAAGGACCTGAGCAGTTGTGGCCACCTCCGAGGGTGGTGGCAAGAGCTGTGTCTGAGCTGGGTTGTGCAGCCTGAACACCGACAGCTTACCTATGGCAAAGCCAAGGCCACCGTTGGGGCCAATCAGACCATAAATGTTTTTGGCCAGAGGTACCTTTGAGAGAGAGAGAGGGAATATGAATGAAACCGAAACACACGTGCAACCACTGAACACCTACTGCCTGCTGGGCACGTCACCCGGTTTCAGTACAATCACCCACCCTGCCCCCACTGATCCTTCTGCAGAAAGGTCTCGAAACATTGGACTGGGCTGCCCAGGGAGGTGGTTGAGGCCCCATCCCAGGAGGTGTTCAAAAGATGGGTTGATGTAGTGCTGGGAGATACGGTTTAGTGATGGTGTTGCTTTTTGTTTGTTGTGTGGGTGTTTATTTTTGTCAAAAATTAGGTTGACAGTTGGACAAGGTGATCTTTAAGGCCCCTTCCAACCTAGAAGATTCTGTGATTCTGTGAAATCGTCTTGCTCTACTTACACAGAGGAGACTGATTCCCACCACGGCCATGCCGATGAGGGAGCACAGCCACCTGCAGCGAGGAGAGGGCAGATGCTCTCAGTCCGCACAGCACCACGAGTGCAATTCATGCTGAAAGGGCAGGACTGGGCTGGGCTGAGCTGGAATCTCTTTATATCCCACTTACCGGCCCATTTTGTTGGCCAGGACGCCGAAGAGGTTGGTGCCGATGAGGTAGGATATACTGGCAGGGAGAAACGCCACCCCTGAGGGAGAGAGGATAGAGAAACCTGTGTCATCCTCAAGCAAATACAGAGGATTTGCAGAAATAATCTCTTCACTGATGGCTCCTCTCATTTGGAGAATTTCACGAGCCAGGAGGGCAGGTTCCTGTCCAGCTCTGGCTCCGGGGGAGCCTGTCCATGCAGTGGGGCTTCTCCCTGTCCTCTGTGGCCATCATAATCTCTTCACTGGTGGCCCCTCTCATTTGGAGAATTTCACGAGCCAGGAGGGCAGGTTCCTGTCCAGCTCTGGCTCCGGGGGAGCCTGTCCATGCAGTGGGGCTTCTCCCTGTCCTCTGTGGCCATCCCTCTGTGTCACTGCCCCAGCTGCCCCCTTGCTCCGTGCCCTTTAGAATGGTGGGGGTCCCACTATTAAGATGGGGAGCCACAAAAAGTGCATTTGCTTATTAACTGAGAGGCAGCGATTCACCCCCGAGATCTGGGTGAATGATATTGTACCAAATGCAGGACTTTTTGGTCCCCTCTGCCTTAATCAACTTGTTCTTCTCTCCTGTCACCATTTCTCCCTCTTCCACCTTTCTCCCCTTCCCTTCCGCTTTTCACTTAGGAAATTAAAGAGGAATAAAAAAAAAAACTACTTAACTGAAAAGCTTGGGGATCATTGTGTAGTCAAAATTAAATATTTGCACTGTTTGCTGATTTACCAGTTGTTTATTTTTAATATACTCTCCCGCTGACTCTAAATAAAACTGATCAGCTCCATTTCACTAAGACAACTTCCTTATTGAAACACACTGATTTATGTTTAATTTTCTCTCCTCTCTTTAGGAGCTGAAGGACACGGTTAATCCTGCAGGTTTAGCCCAAGCTCTTCGGTGGCTTTTTTTCCCCAGAATTATGGGAGTGGGCAAATTGAAGCATGAAATAAAGCAGCCCCTTGAGCTCACAGCAGCTCAGGTGAGAGCCCGTGGGAGGTGGGTGCCTTGCAGCTGAGCTGTGTCCAAATCCAGCCTGCTCTCAAATCTCACGTCCCTGAGAATCTAGGGAATAGTTTTGGGATTTTCTTTGGTGTCTGCTGACCTCTGGGTCCTGCTAAGTCACCTCAAAGGTTCCCCTTGAGCTCAGTGGTGACAGGGGCAGCCCTGAGTGTGTTTCTCAGCCTGTGACATTTGCAGTCCCTCAGCAGCTACACTGTCCCTTCTCCCCACTGCCAGCAGCCTGGGGACGCTGCGATACCCTCGCTCATCCTCTCTGTCACTTGCTCCCAAGAAGCATCGTAGGCTCTTATCGGGATGGATGCTGCTGCCTGACCAGAGGATAACTGGATTAGGAGCCCTCTCAGCCCTCCTGCTCCCAGCCTGCAATTCAATTTGGGATCTGAGTGTAGCTTGGGGCACCCCCCCTGGGTCATTCCTCAGCCAATTGGGTTTTATAGCAATTAGTTTTTATTTTTGTAGCAAACACCAGACAGCGTTATCTCCATATCACATTTCCCAGGCAGCTGGTAATTAGCACGTACCATCCTGTCCTGCCTGGGACTCTCTAAATGGCCTTGTTTTACTCAGAGCTGCTCCTGCAGAACCCATCTGGCTGCCACGATTCCAGCCCAGCACGTTGCCATTATCTGCCCTGCAGAAGACGGGCTTCGACAGGCTTCCCATGCACCAAACAGCCTTTCTTCCGCTGTTATTGCTCTTGTGGGGAGTCTGATTCTATACAATTTTTTCAATAATAGAGAAAAGCAGATTGTATAGCTACTACTAAGGACATTTCCAGCTGAAATTGGAGCAACACGCAGCCTGGGATCGCTCGCTTCGTGCGAGCGAGGGTATGTGTTTTCTTCTTTTTTAGAATGATATAAGAGATTATTCAATCCATCTCGCAGGATGGTTCCAGCTGAGCTCCATCAAGTAAGTGTTGAAGATGGCAAAGCAGGGTACCCACCTAACTGCCACTTTGGGGAGCACATGGTTTGCATCATCCAGATGGGCAAGGTGGGCTCCAGCATGGCCACCCCCATGTTGGAGAAGCAGAGGGCTCCTGCCGGGAGGAGAAAAAGGGAGAAATGCTCAATTGAAGCCACATTCTGCTGCTGTTCCATGGGATCACGGAACGGTTTGGGTGGGAAGGGACCTTAAAGCCCATCATGTCCCACCCCCTGCCCTGGGATGGACACCTCCCACCAGCCCAGGTTGCTCCAAGCCCCCTCCAACCTGCCCTTGAACCCCTCCAGGGATGGGGCAGCCACAGCTTCTCTGGGCAACCTGGGCCAGGCTCTCACCACCCTCAGGAGGAAGAATTTCCTCCCCACATCTCGCCTAAATCTCCCCTTTTTCAGCTTAAAACCCTTCCCCCTCCTCTTAGGGCTCCCCTCCCTGATCCAGAGTCCCTCCCCAGCTTTCCTGGAGCCCCTTGAGGGACTGGAAGGGGCTCTAAGATCTCCCCAGAGCCTTCTCTTCTCCAGGCTGAACAACCCCAGCCTGAACCCCCTGCCTGTTTCAAGCAGGCACAAGGGAATCTCTTCAATCAGGAGAGGAGGGGGCAGAAAGAGGAGCGGGGTTCCCTGTGCCCCCCACTTTTACCTGCAGCGATGAGGATATAGGGGTCTCGCAGCAGGGTGAAGACCGGGGTGCCTCTGGTGCTCTGTGGGATGGCAAAGGGGGGGTTCCCTCAGCTGAGAACCCCCTGGGCATCCTCCCCCCATCCTCAGCACAGTCACACCCCTCCTTACTCACCTCGGGGCAGATCTTAGAGGGCTGCAGTATGGAGAGCTGCAAAGCTGGGAAGAAAACATTGAATTTAGCTTAATTCTGGAGACAGCGTTGCTTCAAGATGCCCTTCCCTCTGACTTTTTCCTTCAGCCTGACCCCTTTCATCAGAAGAGCCCCTGGTGATGCAGTAACTGTGTTTGGGGGCACGGTTCAAGCGGGCAGGGGGGTAGACAGGTCCCAGCCCCACTCCCAGGGGAGGGAGCAGCAAAACTCCCTGCAATGGACTGTATCTGAAGTGTTTTGTCAACCCACGGAACAGTCAAATATGCAAATGCTCCCCGTCAGGCTGCCAGCTGCCTGCTGGGGAGCCTCAACTGGAGCATGACAGAAATTAGATGGGGAAAAGAATAGGATTAAACCAGAAAGTTTCATATGTATGGGACCTACGGTTCATTTTCCAGAAGCTCTTACATGCTTCATTAGAGATGTCTTGCGTTACGTCTAGGCAAAGATGGTAGCTGTGACTGTAATTTAATTAGCTTAATGCTTCCCACTAAAAATGCACGTTCCTGCTCTCTGTAACTTTCTGTTCCACTCGGAGGGCTCCCGTGCCCTGCGTCTGTAAAACAGCTACTGGGGAAAGGAGGAGGATCACCATCCACGCTGGCAAAGCCTCATTCCTCCGTGGGGTGGTGAAGAGCCCGCAGACGAGCGTGCCTTTCACAAAGAACTCACAGCCCAAAGAGCTTTACTGAACGTGCCATTCGAGCCATTAAAGCAATCAGGGGGTTTATTAAGTAATGAGGGACTAATTCTTACGATATTGCTGTGTGGTAGGAAACGTATGATTTAGCAATAACAGAATAACCAGTGCTGATGGTATCACCCCTGTGGTATTAATGTGCCTCTTCCTTCACACAATCCCTGAGAGATTCTCCCCAAATCATCCACATTTAAAGCTTTTCACACGGATTTTTAAAAAAATTTTTTTTTTTTTTTGAAGGTTTAAACCGTTTGGCTTCTCACCTCCATCTAAGAGGGCGAGGAAGGCCAGGACCAGGAAGGGAGATGATTTCCCCACGAACTCGTACATCAGGCTGCCGAAGGGGGCCCCGACTGCAAGGGAAAGGCTGGGTCACACGGTGGTGGTGCCACCATCAGCTCCTGCCACCACAGCTTTCTCTGCATCTCCTGGTGGGCGTTTGGTGAAGGGGATGGAAAGGTGTCGGGTCCTGCAGGCAGTGGCCATGGGGAGGGAGCAGAGAGAGAGAGGAGGGCAGGACAGCATGGGGTGCCACCAGAGAAGGGGCACAGCCAGGCAGGTGGTGGCCAGCAAAGCTCTGGAGATGTTGTGGGTGTAAACCCCGTGGGGAGCAAGGTCTCCTTACTCAGCACACCCAAGGCCAAGCCTCCAAGAGCGATCCCCATCGCGTTGCCCCTCTCGGCATCGTCGGTGTAGACACTGGCCAGCATGCCCAGGCCTGGAGCAGAGGGGAAAGCAGAGGGTACATTGGGCTGGGTGGCTGGTACCGTGGCTAGAGGGGGGGCTCCTCTCTGAAAAAAAAGCAGCCTGGGCTTTGGGGGGGGGTTATCTGCTCGCCAGCTGGGCTGTGTGGGTGCACAGTCTGCACCAGCCGGGCAGGAGCAGCGAGGAGGAGGAGGAGTTTGAAGCTGAAGAAGGCACTCGGCACTGCTGTTGGTGCTGCTGATCATTCCTGAGATGGTAATTGAACCCAGACGAGGGGAGCTAACGAGGGGCTGGGGTGTAGCTCACATATTTACCTGCCACTGAGGAGAAGGAGGAGCCGATGCCTTGGAGGGCTCGGGCGATGAAGAGCCAGGTGTAGGTGCTGGAGAAGGCGAACACTGCGGAGGAGGAAGAGGAGGGTGTCAGGCAGAACAGGGGATGGTGTCAGTCGGTGTCAGGTGGACGGGGGGTGTTAAAACCCTGCAGAGGGTAACAGGAGCTCAGCTTGCACCAGTTTGGGTGCTGGAGGGTGCTGGGCACCCCTCGTCCTTTCTTGTCACCTATTTCTGAGACCGGTTGCTCTGCTCTGGCTCCGTTCTCCTGCACGGGGACAGCGGTGCAGGCTGGGACCAAGGGGTTTTCTCCTCTGCTGCCCTGTGTGAAGGGCAGCCCCAGGGACAATACTCACTGACTGTGGAGAGGAACATGATGACGAATCCGATGAACATGGGGATGTGGTATCCTATCCTGGAAAAGGGGGGAAAAAAAAAGAGGCACCATCTCAGGGAGGATTCCTCACTCCAGCTTGAGAACTCATCTTGCTGCCCAGCCTCTCTGTGGGCTGGTGAGCATCTCCTGAAGGTGTGGGTGCGCCCATGGGTGCTGTTTGAGGGAGCATCCAGTGCCGAGGTGCCCCCAGGTAGCTCTGTAAAGGACACCCAGAGACATGGCTCTGTTCTGCCAACTCATCTGCCCACCCCGAGCACGTGGAGAGGACCCTAGTGCCCCTCACAGGTGTCCTCCAGAGACAGAGGCAACGAAAAACCCAGGGGCAGAAAATCTGAACAACCACCTTATATCCAGAGCGGGGGGGGAGTCTTTGTTTGTTTATTTGATGGTTGCTGGTATTAAATAGCATCTGTCTGCACCTGAGGAGAGCATTAGTGAGGCTTATGCTGCAGGATAAACTTGGAAGCCGTTTGTAGGCTTTTAGAAAAGGTAAAATTCACGCTTATTTTGATGCGTACCTCCTCCCCCTTGATATTTTCCCCACCAGTTTCTGTAATTCCGTGATTGCAGATGAGCAGCTCAGCCCCTCGCTGCTTGGCTAACGATGATTTCATTAGCGGGCAGGAGCTGCCTGTCCCTGAAGGGTTACACCGGGTACAAAGCCAGGTCTCCGACCTACCTGTTGGTCAGGAGACCCACGGAAGGGTTGACCACCAGCTGTACGAGAGCCTTGGAGGCAAACAGCAGCCCCACACGGACGTTTTCCTTGGCCAGGAACTCCTCGCCCTCCAAGCAGCCGCTCGGTGGGGGGGGGCTGGTGGTGGGGGGCTGTGATGGGGGGCTGCTCTCCGTCCCATTCACCAGCTCCATGGCGCTGGTGGAGCCCGAGACAGTCACCGTGGTGTTGTCAAAATAGGAGAACATGGAGGAGAAAGGAGGAGCCTTCAGAGCTGGAGGAGCCAGCTCAGTCTGGGCTGGGGCAACAGAGGTGTTGGCACCTTCATATTCTGTTGTATAAAGGAAGGTGGGGACGATCGGTACTGGAAAAAAAGCCAAAGAAGGGATTAGTTAGTGATTTTACTCCATTTTCTGGCTCAGCATGGAGCTGAACTGAATGGTGCTGGTTAGACATTGGTGTCCTGCAAATTCCCTGCACCCAGCCTTCCCCACGCTTCCTCTGCACAGGGACCCTGCCGGCGTCAACCAGAGATGGGCCAAGGAGCCAAACCCCTGAGGTGGCACCCAAAGAGCTCAGAGGGAGCCGCATGCCGTACCCACGACCGTCAGCAGCATGTTGTCCAACAGCAACGCGACGAACACCACCACCAGCACCAGGCTCCGGGACGCCCTGCCCGCTGCCAGCCAGCGCCAGGGTACGCCTTCAGGGGACATGGCCAAGAGCCTGGAGCTCAGCTGGGGTCCTCCTGGCTCCTAGTCTTCAGGGCAGAAGGTCTCCTATAACCTTTAAAGAAAACACTCTGCGTTACAACCTCCCGCAGCTCATGGCTTCTCCCTTAAGACAGCATCTCCTGAGGTCACTGAGCGTCTGTGTCCTCCAAGAGCTTGGGTGCTCTTCTTGAGGACCCCAGTGTCCTTCAAGAGCTGGGACCACCAGCTTTGCTCTTCAAAGACTGGTTTGATCGAGCTTGTATTTAAAGTTGCAGACAGAGTGTGCTCTAACCCATTTCCACTCTCCCGAGACATCTTGTACCTGCTTCAAGGCATCGTTTAAGTCTTCTTCCAAAGACTCAAAGCACAGATCAAGCCGGCAGCTTATCTGTGGTAATCTCTACATCTTTTATTCCATGTTTGTTCTTTGGAGATTAAATTAGGTCTCAAAGGAAATTCATTTACCTTACATGTCTTTTCATTTGACCTAATTGAAATGTCATGGCAAGATACAAGACTTAAAAGCCTACCGTACGTGATTAAGATCAGGGCTTCAGAGGCTCTGAGAGAAGATCACTCGCTTGGTCACACTGAAAATATCAATCAGAAAATTGCTCTAAGCCAGCCAAACAATTAGCTATTTGCGTTCTTGTAGCTCGTAGGCACTTCAGAGACTAAGTGGCAAAATGGATGGAGTTGGGTCTGAACTATCACTCTTCCCAAGACTCCCGTGGTTTCCTGAAATCCCAGCCAATGATATTTACCAAATTTTAATAAAAAAAAAAGACAAACCATCCAAACCAATATCATCAAATATGAATGCCACACAAGTCACTTAATTGGGAAACAGGGATGGGTTCTCACTGTACCTCCAAGCAGCAGCAAATACCAAATAATAGAATTAATTAATGCTGACAAGTATCTCAAGGGTGGGTTGAAGGAGGAGGGAGCCAGACTCTTTGCAGTGATTCCCAGTGAGAGGACAAGGGGCAACAGGCACAAGTTGGAACATAAGAAGTTCCACTCAAATATGAGAAAAAACTTCTTCACAGTGAGGGTGCCAGAGCCCTGGAACAGGCTGCCCAGGGAGGGTGTGGAGTCCCCTTCTTTGGAGATTTTCAAGCCCCACCTGGATGCTCCTGAGTAACATGCTCTGACAAGCTCTAGGCAATCCTGCTTCAGCAGGGGAGTTGGACTAGATGATCTCTATGGTCCCTTCCAACTCTAAAAATTCAGTGAAATTCAGTGAAATTCAGTGAATTAATGCAAGAGAAGATAGACAGATAGATAGATAGATAGATAGATAGACAGATAGACAGATAAGAAAGAAATTAGAGAGAATGAGTAAGTATAGACAATAAATACATTAGATAGATAGACAGACAGACAGATAGATAAGAAAGAAATTAGAGAGAGAGAATGAGTACGTATAGACAATAAATACACGTAGACTGATTTAATCTGCAAACCCCATCCCCTTCTCAATGCAAACCTGTTGCGTGGAGCAGAGGAAAAGGAGCTCTTACCCTGGAGCCCATCCTGGTGCGAGGAGCCGGCGGTGGGAGCGGTGTGGGCTGCGGCCGCTGCTCCCGGAGGATTTACGAGCACCTTTTATCAGAAGAGGATATGAGTGTCCCTCTTTCCATGGAGATTTAATTGGAACCTCAAACAAGTTTCATGCAGCCCTGCAGCTCCCTCTGCGTCAGAGCAGGGCGGTGGGGTGGGCTGAGGGGGGTGAGGAGGAGAGGCAGGAGGGTTTATCTGCAGCAGAGCCACCCGCTCTCCCGGCTTTCATCAACCCTTATCTCTCTCCGAGCACCTTAACTCTTGCCTGGGTCTGAGCACACGGAAGGCACTGCCCTCTCCTCCCTGGGGGATGCTGTTGGGTGGTTACAAGGGGCAGCGAATGGATCCATCCCTGGGAGGGAAGGCTGGCACCCTTCAACGGCCCTGGGAAATGCATTTATAAAATACAGAAGGTCTTGGGCTACCTTCCAGAGGCTGATGGCCATCCTCTTGCTGCCAAAAGCTGCTTGTCCTTCAACTGCCCTCCTTCAGCTGTGACCTCAGGGTAAAACCAAGCAGATTTCACTGATGGGACCTGCAGCACCCTGGGGATTTTTGGTTAACTGCAAAGCACAATTTGGTGAAAGAGAGATATTGATGCTTAGCGATATGGTTCAGTGACGGGTTTTGTCAGCGTTGGGTTGGTGGTTGGACTCAGTGAGCTGAAAGGTCCCTTTCCACCTTGGCAATTCTATGATTCTATAATTCTAGGATTCTATGAAAGAGGGCTATTGTGTCAATCACTCTTCCCCTCTCCCTCTGTGCGTGTTTTTGCCTAGTCCACACCAAGCTGCCTTTGCCTAGGCCACAACGCAGATCAGCTCTCCAGGATTTCCAAATGTGTAAGTGTGATGATAATATATTTATTTATCATTAAATAACTTTAAGGCCAGAATGCATTGGTTTGGCCCATGATTTCTGAGAGCTCTGGGGGAAATCTCGCCTCTTCCCTTGGTATTAATGGGTCCCTCCACCCTTACCTTCTCCCCACAGAAGATGCTGGAAATGGGGTCCTCACCCACAGCCTTTCCCCACACTGTGACACTGTCTGTTTTATCACCAGGGAAGATGTTTCTCAAAGTAACAAGGGCAATTTCTCATCAGCAAAGCTGGATGGAAAATTATATCCATGCACGGGTGAGGCACTGCAAACGCCATTTACAACGGAATCTCTTTTCTTCCATCATTTCTGTTTTCTTAAACTTCTGACACTTTGCTCCGTGATTTCTTTTTCCAACCAGAACTGATTCCATCATTCATTCAGGGTACAGAGATTTACCGCAGAGAAAGAAAATAAATCCTAAACATATTCACCTTTTCTCTGTTGGCGTGTAAATCTGCCAGTGAGGCCATTTGTCTGGCTTCCGCCCGGCCAAAAACTCTTGCCAATAACGTGAGACGAGTGCATCCTACCAAGGAATTCCCCGGGTGTGCATTAGAGCAGAAGTCGAAGCCTTTAAATATGTTTCATGAGCTGCGAATCGAGTGGCTGGGCCTGGAAATGACTTTCTAAATATCTTGGAGGCTGAGCAGTGCAGCACCACCATCTACTGAGGGAGCTCAGAACTGCTCAGCCGTTACCTGGGGCTCTGGGTAGAAAATAATTCCCATTTTCCTTCAGGTGAGGAGAGGCACATGGAGACGGTTGTTATTATTATTATTATTATCTCTTTCTTTTTTTGTAAGCCCCAAGGTCAGGACACCACCTCATTTGGCAGCTTAAAGCAGCCCAAGGAGATGGCAGTTGTGTCACTTGTGGTGCAGAGATGATGGGAAAGCTTACTCAGATGTGCTTGGGGAGCATTTCCACACGTCTTGTCAGATTTTTTCCAGGCAGTTCTCCGAGATTTATATTTTTAGCCATTATAAATATTTGCCACGATTTTTTCTTTCAATAACCCTACGGAAAAAAAAAAAAAAAAAAAAAAAAAGAAGATTCGTATGTAAATAAAATTCCATAAACTGTTCAAGGATATGAAGAACCACTTAAGAAATATAAGCCATATTTGCATTTGAAGAAACTAGTTTAGTGGGTTTGTTTATTATATAGCTATAAAATACATCATCAGTTTTTCACCTCTTTTGTATTTT
Source organism: Calidris pugnax (assembly GCF_001431845.1). Taxonomy (NCBI): domain Eukaryota; kingdom Metazoa; phylum Chordata; class Aves; order Charadriiformes; family Scolopacidae; genus Calidris; species Calidris pugnax. Next base: position 705,704 of record NW_015091123.1, on the reverse strand, counting down.
GTTTGTATAATGAATATTATGATGTTCTATGTAATAATGTACACAATGTTATACATGAGCTATGTGCAAAGTGTAATGTAATATTTAATTAATTACATTGTGAATTTTGCAAACTAAGGTAAAACCTAGAATTAGTGATTGACATGCACGCTTTTCTTTCCAGGTAAGATTTTCTTTTCCCCTTTTCACTCATCTCAGCCTGAGGATGTCAAGTTCTCAGATGGGCTGAAACAAGTGTCATTTTTCTCTTTTTTTTCTTAAACACAGAAAATATGTGAATACATGTTTTTTTCAAGCTTTGCTTTGGTCCAAAAACCAAGAACGTGAAATTTCCCACACCTGTGATTGACTAGTAACTCCAAAGAAGTTCACCATATATGGTTCTCAGAAGACATGTATTTGAACTACCTTGCCTTAAGCCATGTTTTTCTTAAACATGATTTTAGTTAGACAAAAAATATTTTTTAATAAGTAAATTAATTTTACTGTAAATTGTCATAAGTTTTAGTTACTGTATAAATCCACAGGTAAATGACACCTGTAAAAATATATACCTAACTTCAATTCTTGTTTATACTGTACCTAACTGCAGAACCATGAATGAAACTTTATTTTAAATACTAAATATAATACAGTCAGGGGTTGGTAGAAAATTTCAAATCTATTTTAAACTTTAATTGTATTGCCTTCTAACTTCAAGTTGAATCCTAAACTAATTGGACATTTGGTTGTAATATTGTAAGGAACTTTCCCATTTTTAATTTACAAATTACCCAAAGACATAATCTTTATAATTAAGCTTTCTGGCTGAATATCATTGGTGTTTAAAAAGAAGAG
>NW_015091123.1:655439-698782 GCF_001431845.1 Calidris pugnax | reverse complement strand
CCAGGAACTCCTCGCCCTCCAAGCAGCCGCTCGGTGGGGGGGGGCTGGTGGTGGGGGGCTGTGATGGGGGGCTGCTCTCCGTCCCATTCACCAGCTCCATGGCGCTGGTGGAGCCCGAGACAGTCACCGTGGTGTTGTCAAAATAGGAGAACATGGAGGAGAAAGGAGGAGCCTTCAGAGCTGGAGGAGCCAGCTCAGTCTGGGCTGGGGCAACAGAGGTGTTGGCACCTTCATATTCTGTTGTATAAAGGAAGGTGGGGACGATCGGTACTGGAAAAAAAGCCAAAGAAGGGATTAGTTAGTGATTTTACTCCATTTTCTGGCTCAGCATGGAGCTGAACTGAATGGTGCTGGTTAGACATTGGTGTCCTGCAAATTCCCTGCACCCAGCCTTCCCCACGCTTCCTCTGCACAGGGACCCTGCCGGCGTCAACCAGAGATGGGCCAAGGAGCCAAACCCCTGAGGTGGCACCCAAAGAGCTCAGAGGGAGCCGCATGCCGTACCCACGACCGTCAGCAGCATGTTGTCCAACAGCAACGCGACGAACACCACCACCAGCACCAGGCTCCGGGACGCCCTGCCCGCTGCCAGCCAGCGCCAGGGTACGCCTTCAGGGGACATGGCCAAGAGCCTGGAGCTCAGCTGGGGTCCTCCTGGCTCCTAGTCTTCAGGGCAGAAGGTCTCCTATAACCTTTAAAGAAAACACTCTGCGTTACAACCTCCCGCAGCTCATGGCTTCTCCCTTAAGACAGCATCTCCTGAGGTCACTGAGCGTCTGTGTCCTCCAAGAGCTTGGGTGCTCTTCTTGAGGACCCCAGTGTCCTTCAAGAGCTGGGACCACCAGCTTTGCTCTTCAAAGACTGGTTTGATCGAGCTTGTATTTAAAGTTGCAGACAGAGTGTGCTCTAACCCATTTCCACTCTCCCGAGACATCTTGTACCTGCTTCAAGGCATCGTTTAAGTCTTCTTCCAAAGACTCAAAGCACAGATCAAGCCGGCAGCTTATCTGTGGTAATCTCTACATCTTTTATTCCATGTTTGTTCTTTGGAGATTAAATTAGGTCTCAAAGGAAATTCATTTACCTTACATGTCTTTTCATTTGACCTAATTGAAATGTCATGGCAAGATACAAGACTTAAAAGCCTACCGTATGTGATTAAGATCAGGGCTTCAGAGGCTCTGAGAGAAGATCACTCGCTTGGTCACACTGAAAATATCAATCAGAAAATTGCTCTAAGCCAGCCAAACAATTAGCTATTTGCGTTCTTGTAGCTCGTAGGCACTTCAGAGACTAAGTGGCAAAATGGATGGAGTTGGGTCTGAACTATCACTCTTCCCAAGACTCCCGTGGTTTCCTGAAATCCCAGCCAATGATATTTACCAAATTTTAATAAAAAAAAAAGACAAACCATCCAAACCAATATCATCAAATATGAATGCCACACAAGTCACTTAATTGGGAAACAGGGATGGGTTCTCACTGTACCTCCAAGCAGCAGCAAATACCAAATAATAGAATTAATTAATGCTGACAAGTATCTCAAGGGTGGGTTGAAGGAGGAGGGAGCCAGACTCTTTGCAGTGGTTCCCAGTGAGAGGACGAGGGGCAACGGGCACAAGTTGGAACATAAGAAGTTCCACTCAAATATGAGAAAAAACTTCTTCACAGTGAGGGTGCCAGAGCCCTGGAACAGGCTGCCCAGGGAGGGTGTGGAGTCCCCTTCTTTGGAGATTTTCAAGCCCCACCTGGATGCTCCTGAGTAACATGCTCTGACAAGCTCTAGGCAATCCTGCTTCAGCAGGGGAGTTGGACTAGATGATCTCTATGGTCCCTTCCAACTCTAAAAATTCAGTGAAATTCAGTGAAATTCAGTGAATTAATGCAAGAGAAGATAGACAGATAGATAGATAGATAGATAGATAGACAGATAGACAGATAAGAAAGAAATTAGAGAGAATGAGTAAGTATAGACAATAAATACATGTAGACTGATTTAATCTGCAAACCCCATCCCCTTCTCAATGCAAACCTGTTGCGTGGAGCAGAGGAAAAGGAGCTCTTACCCTGGAGCCCATCCTGGTGCGAGGAGCCGGCGGTGGGAGCGGTGTGGGCTGCGGCCGCTGCTCCCAGAGGATTTACGAGCACCTTTTATCAGAAGAGGATATGAGTGTCCCTCTTTCCATGGAGATTTAATTGGAACCTCAAACAAGTTTCATGCAGCCCTGCAGCTCCCTCTGCGTCAGAGCAGGGCGGTGGGGTGGGCTGAGGGGGGTGAGGAGGAGAGGCAGGAGGGTTTATCTGCAGCAGAGCCACCCGCTCTCCCGGCTTTCATCAACCCTTATCTCTCTCCGAGCACCTTAACTCTTGCCTGGGTCTGAGCACACGGAAGGCACTGCCCTCTCCTCCCTGGGGGATGCTGTTGGGTGGTTACAAGGGGCAGCGAATGGATCCATCCCTGGGAGGGAAGGCTGGCACCCTTCAACGGCCCTGGGAAATGCATTTATAAAATACAGAAGGTCTTGGGCTACCTTCCAGAGGCTGATGGCCATCCTCTTGCTGCCAAAAGCTGCTTGTCCTTCAACTGCCCTCCTTCAGCTGTGAGCCCAGGGTAAAAGCAGGCAGATTTCACTGATGGGACCTGCAGCACCCTGGGGATTTTTGGTTAATTGCAAAGCACAATTTGGTGAAAGAGAGATATTGATGCTTAGCGATATGGTTCAGTGACGGGTTTTGTCAGCGTTGGGTTGGTGGTTGGACTTGATGAGCTGAAAGGTCTCTTTCAACCTTGGTGATTCTATGATTCTGTAACTCTAGGATTCTATGAAAGAGGGCTATCACATCAGTCACTCTTCCCCTCTCCCTCTGCACGTGTTTTTGCCTAGTCCACACCAAGCTGCCTTTGCCTAGGCCACAACGCAGATCAGCTCTCCAGGATTTCCAAATGTGTAAGTGTGATGATAATATATTTATTTATCATTAAATACCTTTAAGGCCAGAATGCATTGGTCTGGCCCATGATTTCTGAGAGCTCTGGGGGAAATCTCGCCTCTTCCCTTGGTATTAACGGGTCCCTCCACCCCTTACCTTCTCCCCACAGATGATGCTGGAAGTGGGGTCCTCACCCACAGCCTTTCCCCACACTGTTACACTGTCTGCTTTATCACCAGGGAAGACGTTTCTCAAAGTAACAAGGCCAGTTTCTCATCAGCAAAGCTGGATGGAAAATTATATCCATGCACGGGTGAGGCACTGCAAACGCCATTTACAACGGAATCTCTTTTCTTTCATCATTTCTGTTTTCTTAAACTTCTGACACTTTGCTCCGTGATTTCTTTTTCCAACCAGAACTGATTCCATCATTCATTCAGGGTACGGAGATTTACCGCAGAGAAAGAAAATAAATCCTAAACATATTCACCTTTTCTCTGTTGGGGTGTAAATCTGCCAGTGAGGCCATTTGTCTGGCTTCCGCCCGGCCAAAAACTCTTGCCAATAACGTGAGATGAGTGCATCCTACCAAGGAATTCCCCGGGTGTGCATTAGAACAGAAGTCGAAGCCTTTAAATATGTTTCATGAGCTGCGAATTGAATGGCTGGGCCTGGAAATGACTTTCTAAATATCTTGGAGGCTGAGCAGTGCAGCACCACCATCTACTGAGGGAGCTCAGAACTGCTCAGCCGTTACCTGGGGCTCCGGGTAGAAAATAATTCCCATTCTCCTTCAGGTGGGGAGAGGCACACGGAGACGGTTGTTATTACTATTATCTCTTTCTTTTGTGAGCCCCAAGGTCAGGACACCACCTCATTTGGCAGCTTAAAGCAGCCCAAGGAGATGGCAGTTGTGTCACTTGTGGTGCAGAGATGATGGGAAAGCTTACTCAGATGTGCTTGGGGAGCATTTCCACACGTCTTGTCAGATTTTTTCCAGGCAGTTCTCCGAGATTTATATTTTTAGCCATTATAAATATTTGCCATGATTTTTTCTTTCAATAACCCTACGGAAAAAAAAAAAAAAAAAAAAAAAAAGAAGATTCGTATGTAAATAAAATTCCATAAACTGTTCAAGGATATGAAGAACCACTTAAGAAATATAAGCCATATTTGCATTTGAAGAAACTAGTTTAGTGGGTTTGTTTATTATATAGCTATAAAATACATCATCAGTTTTTCACCTCTTTTGTATTTTGTTTGTATAATGAATATTATGATGTTCTATGTAATAATGTACACAATGTTATACATGAGCTATGTGCAAAGTGTAATGTAATATTTAATTAATTACATTGTGAATTTTGCAAACTAAGGTAAAACCTAGAATTAGTGATTGACATGCACGCTTTTCTTTCCAGGTAAGATTTTCTTTTCCCCTTTTCACTCATCTCAGCCTGAGGATGTCAAGTTCTCAGATGGGCTGAAACAAGTGTCATTTTTCTCTTTTTTTTCTTAAACACAGAAAATATGTGAATACATGTTTTTTTCAAGCTTTGCTTTGGTCCAAAAACCAAGAACGTGAAATTTCCCACACCTGTGATTGACTAGTAACTCCAAAGAAGTTCACCATATATGGTTCTCAGAAGACATGTATTTGAACTACCTTGCCTTAAGCCATGTTTTTCTTAAACATGATTTTAGTTAGACAAAAAATATTTTTTAATAAGTAAATAAAATGCAAAAAGGTCTGTTTTGAGCAATTGGAGTTTGCATCCCTGGGCCACATTTCCACCAGGCTTTGAACTCAGGGGAAGCAGTTTGCGAAGTATTGGGGGTTGAAATAACCTTTAAGGCTGCCACTGAGTCCTGCTGGTTTGGATTCTGTCAAGTCCTTTTGCATATTAACACACAGGAGAGCTCGTTAATGTGCTCACGGGCACGTTGCATTAGAAGGAGAGCTGAAACCTGGCCAAAGCCTTCCAGTTTTGTGTTTAATCCACTCGATGGCATTGTCCCTTTGTCTGGGGGTTATTTATGGTGTTTACCCCCTCCTTAGCCAGTTTCTTGTGCCATTGTTTAGGTTTTTTTTCCACCAGTCTCACGAGTCCTTGGTGCCAAGCCCACAATTGCCAATATCTTTTTGAAAACGTATTCCTCCAAAATATTCTAGTTTTAATGCAGAAGAAGATAGAATGTTGTTTATAACATCAAATAATTCTGTCTCACTGCTAAGCCAGGGGAACAGCAACTATTAAGATTTAAGACATATGGAGAGATGCATAAGCCATAAGGAAATAGAAGCTTGACAGGCTAATGGTTTCCTGGAAAAAGGTGTTTATAAATAACCCACTGTCTTTTTTTTTTTTTTTTAAATGAAATTAAAGGTTCAGGGGGTAAGGCAGCTCTCATTCTGTCCTTTAAACAGTTGTACTCATCAACCCTCGAACTCTGAGTGTGAGGCACCGGTGCTGGTGGGGGGTTTCCACAGACAGCCCCGTCCTGTTGCCAGTTTGTACTTTATTTTTTATCTCTGATCTGCCCCAGCAGCCACCGCCACGCTCTTAGATCAAAGCACTGGCTCAGACTGGAGGGTGGCCAGGCTGTCAGGGGGGACATGGAGGAGCCCCAAGGTCAGGACACCACCTCATTTGGCAGCTTAAAGCAGCCCAAGGAGATGGCAGTTGTGTCACTTGTGGTGCAGAGATGATGGGAAAGCTTACTCAGATGTGCTTGGGGAGCATTTCCACACGTCTTGTCAGATTTTTTCCAGGCAGTTCTCCGAGATTTATATTTTTAGCCATTATAAATATTTGCCATGATTTTTTCTTTCAATAACCCTACGGAAAAAAAAAAAAAAAAAAAAAAAAAGAAGATTCGTATGTAAATAAAATTCCATAAACTGTTCAAGGATATGAAGAACCACTTAAGAAATATAAGCCATATTTGCATTTGAAGAAACTAGTTTAGTGGGTTTGTTTATTATATAGCTATAAAATACATCATCAGCGGCTGATTGCAATTTCGGTGATTTCTGTCACCAGCTGGTTTCGCTGGAAGAGATTGGTCTCTGCTGCTGACTCACCCCAAAGGTGAGGGGAGACAAAGCAGCATTTGCCAAAGCAGCAGGAGAAAAATACCTTATAGAGGTAACACCACCAGCCCGGGGTTGATGGCATAAACAGAGAGAGGCACAGGCACCTGCAAAACCTTACTTTGCTTTAAAAATCACTCTGCCAATAGACATGGAGCTTGTGGGACCCCAACCCCCACAGCCAGAGCACTGCTCAGGGGGACTGGTGGGACCCCAATGCTTCTCACACCCCAGGCCGGGGCTGGGGACAGATGTGCCGGGGTCACCTGGGAGGGAACCCAGGGCTCTGCTTCCCTTTTATGGCAGAATTACTCCTTTTCTTGTCTGCTCGGCCATTTAGCTCTTCTCTCAATTCAGTAGTTAATATTCTCCCTCCCTCCTTTCCTTCCTCCCTTCCTTTTTTCATTCTTTCCCTTTTCCTCCTTTTCTTCCTCTTGTTCTTTCTCTTTTTCCTCATTTTCTCTTTTTCATCTTTCTTTTTTCTTTCCTTTTCTGTTTCTTCTCTTTCCTTTTCCTTTTTTTTCCTCTTCCTTTATCTTTCCCTTTCTCCCTCTCCCCCTTTCCATTTCCCTTATCCTTTCCTTTTCTCCCCTTTCCTTTTCCCCCTTTTTTCCCTTTCCCCCTTCTCTCTCGTTTTCTCCTTTTCCCTTTTTTCCTTTTCCTTTTCCTTCTCCTTTTCCCCTTTTCCTTTTGTCCTTTTCCTTTTCTCCTTTTTTCCTTTTTCCTTTTCTCCTTCTCCTTCTCCTTTTCTCCTTTTCCTTTTCCTTTTTTCCCTTTTCCTTTTCTCCTTTTCCTTTTCTCCTTTTCTCCTTTTCCTTTTCCTTTTCCTTTTCCTTTTCCTTTTCTCCTTTTCTCCTTTTCTCCTTTTCCTTTCCTTTCCCTTTTCCTTTTTTCCCTTTTCCTTCTCCTTCTCCTTTTCTCCTTTTCCTTTTCTCCTTTTCCTTTTTTCCTTTTTTCAGGGACACATATAGTGTCTTAAAGTGTTCAGCAGGATTTTGATGATAGTAAAACTGATAAATAAGAGTTCTGGCCTTAGACTGTTATACACCCAGTGACCCTCAAACTTTATCTAATGCAGTTTTGATTAGTGCTGTTTAGGAAACTACATTGCAACAGTTCAAACTGTTTGTTTCAGTGTAAATACTGGGCTGTTGACAGTGCAGACAACACATGGTAAGTGTGCCAAGCCTGGGCAGACTTGAAGTGTCGAAGCCAGATGATTCCCTGTGCCCTGATGCTCATGGAATTTGTGATCTTTCCTAGTGCCTGTTTCCTCTGCCTCGTCGTGTGACCAAGGACGGGTGCTGCTGTCTCTCCTCTTCTGCAAATGGCTCCACTTGCTCATTTTTCCCTCCCAGGGAGAAGTGATTAACAGTCACTCTCTTGGTCACTGCTCCTTGTGACCCTGATAAAGCTTTGACTCAATGTTACTTTTATCTGTGGGTCAGGTGATGCTGGGATACTCCTGTGTCCTTGGAGCAAGGCAGGAGCAGGGTTTGCTACATTTTCACAGCTTTTCCATGGGGCTGAGTGCGGAGGGATGAATTCTGGGCACAGAAGTTTTGGGTAGTGCTCACACTTGAGCTGCTGATGTTTAAGACATGAGCCTTCTGATGAGCTGGCTGTGGCCTTCTATCAATCCTGAAGTTAAGCCAGGATAACCCAAGAGTGGGAGGAGTTTGGCTAAGGTGAAATTCCACCTTTTACAGCGTGATGCACTGACCTTTTCTTGGAGACAGGAAAGGTATTGTAAGGTTTCCTTTTAGCAGTGTGCCAAAAAATACTGCAGAAGCTCTGCTGATCAGCTTTTGAGCACGAGAGGCACTTGTTTTGGTAAGTCCAGGCTTTGCCATGGGCTGTTCCAGTGCCATGGAGCAGGATGCTTCTGTGGTTAAAAAAAAAAAAAGCCTAGAAGTTGAGGATTGATACTAAGGTCTTCTCACCGCTTGTTGGATGTAAATTGCGGTGGCATCATCTTTATCACAAGTTACAGACGTTCTTATCCCTGCTTTTTAAAGATCTTGCAACTGCATTTTTCTTAGCTTAAAATGTCAACTCTGTGAGTGTTTCTGTTGGCATCCAAATTGTCCCTGGGTGTAAGCTTGCAGTGAATTTCTGTGACAGATGAGAAAATGGCAATATCATATATCATAATGTTGCCTCAGGTGCTTTGCACGTAGCAGCAAAAAAAACGCTGGCCATGCAATTAAAAATCTTCTTGTAGAGTTCATAATAAACAAAGTGGTACAGAGCTGGGCCTGAAATCTGCAAATCCAAAACTGGTGATAGGAATGAAACTTGAAAAACTTTATGTAGGATATTTCTGATGTTCTGAGGAAGTACCTGACTTGTGGCTTGTTTTCTTTCAGCTTATAAAACTGTCTCGGGTGTGAATGGCCCCCTGGTTATCTTGGATCAAGTTAAGGTAAAGTTTCATATTTTAATGAATGAAGCCTTTTTTGAGGGAGAGTTTGTAAGAAAAGCTGTGACAGGTTAAATCCAGACTGTTGTGAAATCCATGGGTCCACTGAGCAATTTTAGTGCAAGATATGTTTTTGGATGTTGAGATAAATGAAAATATGCAAGTTGCTGCAAAGCTGAGGAGAGTTGGGGGAAAGAGAGGAAACATTGTTTCAGTTTTACCAAAAATCCCCCAGAATGTTGTCTAAACTTGAATGTGGAAATGTACATAATCACTTTCTTCTTGACCTTTTTGTTACCAAAGTGTGAGTGCTCTGTAAAGGGAAACTGTAAACAGTTTTGGTGTGTTTTCTAGTTACCAGCAAGCTACTGTTGAAGGGAAACAACTGATGGCAGAAGCAGCTACAGGCAAAAGCCAGCTTTTTCTTGTGTGGGACACTGCATCGTGGCTTTCTGTTAGTGTGGCAGGACTGTAGAGGTTTTTAGAAGAGATTCTGTTGGGTTTTTCTGCAGCCTGTAGCTCCGAGTGAGGACTCTACATAGGCCCTGTGAAAATGGCTTTAGCCTGGTAAAATTTAATTATCTTGGGATGGGTTTTGTTCTGATGATAAAATTAATTTTTTAAAAAATTTAGTAGTTAAGCATAAGCTGGCTTGAAACTGATAATGTTAGTTTCTTCTGGATTTTAATGTTTTCCACCCTCTTTCTTCCTCATCTCCAGTTTCCCAGGTACGCAGAGATTGTCCACTTGACCCTTCCTGATGGCACAAGGAGGAGCGGGCAGGTCCTGGAAGTCAGTGGCTCCAAAGCTGTGGTTCAGGTGCGATTAAGGCCAGGAGTGTCTCTTGTTGCAACAGAAAAGCACTTTATTAATCAGTATCTGTCTGAGCTGTGTGAGATCTGTCTTGTCTTATGCTCTTTTGGCACTGCAAATTAAACAAAAAATCACCTACTTATTCCAAGTGCAAGTGGCATGAGTAATTTTAGAAGATTGAAGCCTGGAGTGCAGTGAGGTTTTTTTATTTGCATCCCCCCCGATTTCTTTGCTGCTACATTAAAGGAATCACACTGTAATTGTACGGTATTAGATTCAAAATCAGCTCCTTTGCTGTGTGGCTGTAGGTATTTCTTCTAAGCAGCTGTTTCTTGTTAATATTAATTTTTGTTATCTGAAGAACTTTACCCCGTTAGCAGAGGGAATTACTTGAGATCAAAGGAACGGCACCGGGTTTGTTGGTTGCTGCTGTTACACCTCATGAATTTTGTTTAAAGTGGGTTTTTATGTGCTGTTTTGTACTCGCGAGCAGCTCTTGAAATCCTTTGCTTGCAGAGGATGGCCTTGCTTTTCTGCCCTGTGGCTGAGCGAGTTCTCCAGCTGTGAAGCAGCATTCTCTTGTGTTAATTTGTAAAGCACAATACTTAGTCCTTTCTCCTGCGTTTTCTGGTATTTTTACAGGTGTTTGAAGGAACTTCAGGTATTGATGCGAAGAAAACGTCTTGTGAGTTTACGGGGGATATTCTTCGAACCCCTGTCTCTGAGGATATGCTTGGTAAGTGCTTGCATCTTGCTTTGAGAACTGATAGAGTTATCCCACACTAATGTATTTTCACAGTAACTTACATTTTGATTGCTGTTTCTTGTAGGCAGAGTATTTAATGGATCAGGAAAACCTATAGACAGAGGCCCCATTGTCTTGGCTGAAGATTTCCTTGACATAATGGGTATGTTCTTAATCTGTTTCTGGTACGGAAGTAAAAACACAAATCTGGTATTTCTGAATGTTTCCACAGTTTTAGTTTTGAACACAGGATCTAACTGTTAGCGGGGTTTTAGTCTTATTTTTAAGTGTTTGCAGCATCAAACTCAAATTAAATTTACACAAGTGCAGGATGATGAGGTGGCAGAAAAATAACTGTTTTCAGTAATGCTTGGAAGCTGTTCTTTGAAGTATTTGTAGACTGTCTTAATTATACAGCCTCCAGAGGTAAAAAGCTAATAACCTGATAGGCTCTTCTTGAAAGTGCTCTTAGCATTTACATGATCATAGAATGAGAGTCTTGGGATCTAGGAAAGGCTCAGGGTTGACCAGGTGCATCTAAAGATTTATAAGTCCAACAGTGGGGTTTGTACCTTTTGATATGAGCCTTAGACTAGTGCTCAAGGTCAGTGGTAGCTTGATCAAGCTTCAGACATCTTAATGTTTTTTTTTTTTTTAAGAGAATGCATGTTATTTCATGTACAGGTCAGCCCATCAATCCCCAGTGTCGTATCTACCCAGAAGAAATGATTCAAACTGGCATTTCTGCTATAGATGGCATGAACAGCATTGCCAGGGGGCAGAAAATCCCCATATTCTCAGCTGCTGGCTTGCCCCACAATGAGGTGAGTGCTCAAAGCTACTCTAAACAGCAGCTTGCATTTCACTGGGGTTAAAGAGTAAACTAAGATAAATTCTGGTCTGTGTAAAAGCATCAAATATTCAGCTGGACTGAAACTCTCTTTTCCCTAGATTGCAGCCCAGATCTGTCGCCAAGCTGGCTTGGTGAAGAAATCCAAAGATGTGATGGACTACAGCGAAGAAAACTTCGCCATCGTGTTTGCTGCTATGGGTGTAAGTCAATAGCAATAAATAATAAATAAGACAACGCTGAGAGTAGCTGAACACTACTTTTTTTGAAAGTATTCTCTGTAAGTCTTGCGTATATAACTAAACAGTGCTAACTTGGCTGGTGGAATGGCTGAAAATCCCAAATGGCCAGAAGTGCTGTGTCTGATCAGGACAAAGTATCTGCAACTTAATATTTCTGCCCTGGAATTCTAGTAATTCCTCATTCCTTTGGGTAGGTGAGGGAGGTCTTCATGATACAGAGAGCTTTGGATTATTAATGAGGAGTTTAGACCTTGATATGATGCAAAGTGAGAACGCTAAAGTCTGGTTGGGCACTGATACCTTAATATTCTGATTTAGGTGAACATGGAAACGGCTCGGTTCTTCAAATCAGACTTTGAGGAAAATGGGTCCATGGACAACGTGTGTCTGTTCCTGAACTTGGCCAACGATCCGACGTAAGTAGTTACACTGTTGGGGGTTGGGGGAAGGCTGAGAAGAACAAGCCTTTCTGGTGTCCTGCCAGATGTCACTTCTGTTGGTGTTTTGCAGCAAGGTTGAACTATGAGCTGCTGGCACTCTGGTTGGTGCACAGAGCAGGTTTTCTGAGGATTTAAGTATTTGTATCTTCGGACTGTTACCTCAAAGCACTTGTCATAAACGATGCCCTGCTGTTCCCTTTCAGCATCGAACGCATTATCACTCCTCGTCTGGCTCTGACAACAGCTGAGTTCTTGGCATATCAGTGTGAGAAGCACGTGTTGGTCATTCTGACAGACATGAGCTCCTATGCTGAAGCTCTGCGAGAGGTAGGTGTTTATTAACTCATGTGCTGGGTGTTAAAGAAGGGGTTTCTACTGTAAAGTGAGTGTAAACATCTGCTAAAGCTGTTACAAATAGTATTCATTACAATTATTAAGTACCCAGTGAGGGTTTTGGTTACTCGTTGATAGTCTATGATTATGTTCAGCAATCAAAAAACCACTGCTTTTATCACTCCTCGTCTGGCTCTGACAACAGCTGAGTTCTTGGCATATCAGTGTGAGAAGCACGTGTTGGTCATTCTGACAGACATGAGCTCCTATGCTGAAGCTCTGCGAGAGGTACGTGTTAATTAACTCGTGTGCTGAGGGCTCAAGAAAGGGCTCAAGAAAGGGCTCAAGAAAGGGCTCAAGAAAGGGCTCAAGAAAGGGCTCAAGAAAGGGCTCAAGAAAGGGCTCAAGAAAGGGCTCAAGAAAGGGCTCAAGAAAGGGCTCAAGAAAGGGCTCAAGAAAGGGCTCAAGAAAGGGCTCAAGAAAGGGCTCAAGAAAGGGCTCAAGAAAGGGCTCAAGAAAGGGCTCAAGAAAGGGCTCAAGAAAGGGCTCAAGAAAGGGCTCAAGAAAGGGCTCAAGAAAGGGCTCAAGAAAGGGCTCAAGAAAGGGCTCAAGAAAGGGCTCAAGAAAGGGCTCAAGAAAGGGCTCAAGAAAGGGCTCAAGAAAGGGCTCAAGAAAGGGCTCAAGAAAGGGCTCAAGAAAGGGCTCAAGAAAGGGCTCAAGAAAGGGCTCAAGAAAGGGCTCAAGAAAGGGCTCAAGGCGTGAACTTCTGCTAAAGCTGTTACAATTAGTATTCATTCCAATTATTAAATACCCAGTGAGGGTTTTGGTTACTCATTGATAGTCTATGATTATGTTCAGCAGTCAAAAAACCACTGCTCCAGTGATAGCTGAACTTATTTGACTAGTGGTTTGATATCAGTGTCTCATTTGCCTTGGCATCTTGTCCATCAGACACGGTTGTGGGGACACATTTCCCTTAGTAGGGTTTTGTGTGGCTGTATTTTGGTATCGCCTGCAGGAAGAAGTAACTTCCAGCCACTTGTGTAGCTTAATTAGGGGGAGATGGTGGGTCTGTGTGAGGGATCTGATTTCTTGGGTATGTTTTTCTGGGTTGCCCCAGGTTTCTGCAGCTAGAGAGGAGGTGCCTGGTCGCCGTGGGTTCCCAGGTTACATGTACACGGACTTGGCTACTATCTACGAGCGCGCTGGGCGTGTGGAAGGCAGAAATGGTTCCATTACTCAGATTCCTATTCTTACCATGCCCAATGATGGTGAGTTATTTTCAAGTGTGTTTAATAAATAAAGCACTTTCAGGGACTCCTTTGGAGCAACCTGCCTTGTCTTGAGCACACAGCAAGATCAGGAGGTCCTTTGGCCTTTATGTTTCTATTTGAATATTGCAGTTCTTGGGCTGCCTTCTCTGTGTTGCTAATAGAAATGCTTTGCCCATTTCAGGCTTCAGGACTCTTTTCCACCCTTTATCAGGAGTGCTCACAGCTCTAATCCTTGCATAAGAGCACTTAGTGATACACACCAACATTTTACTCTAGAAGTCACAGCAAAAGGCTGCTACCTCAGTGCTAGAATGGATATAAAAGGTCTGAAAACTGTCAACCATTTTTTTTCCACAGATATTACTCATCCTATCCCTGACTTGACTGGATACATCACTGAAGGACAAATCTACGTGGACAGGCAGCTGCATAACAGACAGGTGTGTGCCTCCCCCTCTTTAGAACATATTTAAGATTACTCTATCCATTTTGAAATACTGATGTTGGAATCTGTGGATGTCTTTTCCCTCTAGATTTACCCACCTATTAATGTCTTGCCCTCCTTGTCTCGACTGATGAAGTCAGCCATTGGAGAGGGAATGACCAGGAAGGATCATGCAGATGTATCCAACCAACTGGTATGTAAAAAAAGCCTGGTCAGAGAAGCAGAGTTGTACTTCAAATATTCCTCTCACCAAACAGTTGTGATCCAGAAAGCTCCTGAAGCTGCTTTAAAGCACCAACAGTGTTTAGTGAGACCCTTTGGGTTTGAACAGAAATCATTATGTGGGGGATCAAGATAAAAGCACTGCTGTTTCTCTCCCTCCTAGTACGCCTGCTACGCTATCGGGAAGGACGTGCAGGCCATGAAGGCTGTCGTTGGTGAGGAAGCTCTTACCTCTGATGATCTTCTGTATCTGGAGTTTCTGCAGAAGTTTGAGAAGAACTTCATTGCTCAGGGTGAGTGTTCTGAGAACGTCACCGGATGCTTTAACACCTCCCAGGTCTTGTTCCCGGATCTGCCTGGTGGGAAGATGCTTGGGAAGATGCTTTCCTGCCCCATATTTCAGTCTGTGGTGGTTTTTCTCCAGGTCCTTACGAAAACCGCACTGTTTATGAGACCTTGGACATCGGGTGGCAGCTTTTGCGGATCTTCCCCAAGGAGATGCTGAAGAGAATCCCTCAGACCACGCTGGCCGAGTTCTACCCTCGAGATTCCACAGCGAAACACTAACCACAGCTCCATCTCCAACTCCTTGCTCTGTGAAATGCTGTTCATTTTCTTTTTTTTTCCATGTGTTGGTGTTTACTTGTCGCCCTTACAATTAAAACCCACCAAGAATAGGTGACATTTGTGCCAGTGTTCCAGTGCACACTGATACCAGTTTTTAAAATATCCCTTCTTCCAAAGCCTGGATCTTCAGGAAAATACTTAGGCCAGCTCTTACAAATGTGCAATAGCTATCGCGAAGCTTGTTCTTTGAACTGGACTCTTTGTAGACATTTCAAGGGGAATGTCAGAGGATTATCAGAAATTGCAAATCTTTACTTTGAAACCAGGAACCCCACGTGGTTTAGAAAATGTTGAAAGAGCACAAATGTGACTTCCTTTGTCCAAAGCATCTGCTGGGTGCGAGGGTAGGCGGTTGCCGTGCTGCTGGTGGAACAGATGGCACTTGGCTCTCCTGCCTGAAGACCAGGCTGCTCTGTGGAAAGCACGGTGCGTGGCAACGTACCTTTCTTAAAAACGCCAGACACTGATTATATTTTTTAACTCTGGCTTAAGATTCTTAAAGGTACATGTGAACTGAGAACACTATCAGGCACAGTAGGGGCTTTTCAGAGTTTTCAGAGGTCACAGGCCAGTGCGTTGCTACCTCAACGCAGCATGATAAGGCTTAATTACTGAATTGAAGGTTTCAAATTGGAATTTGCAGACTAAGTTTCCTACTTACCCTTTCTCTTTTTTTTTTTTTTCCTTTGAATTCTGGAAATGCCAGAGACACACGAGCAGCTAAAGCGTTCCCAGATCAGTAGAGTCCCAGCGGGGAAAACTGTAGGTAATTCAAGGCTTTTGCTGCTACTGAAGGGGATTGAGATGTGGAAAAAAAAAAAGAAGCCACCTTATACCTGACACAGTTGTACTGGTGGGAGACCAGCTTTGAAAGTCTGGCTTGTACCAAATGATGCAACAGGAGAAAAAGCAGCTGAATGTGTGAATGGATATTTTGAATTCTGTTATAAATCGCGCTCCGGGCGGCACTGGGTCCCCAGCCCTGTCTGCAAGTGGTGTGGTTCACACTCCAGGCACAGGTTTGGCCAGCCAGGAGAGCTCAGCATTCCCAAACACCCCAAACTTGGCTGGTCCATTCAGTGTTGGGTTTGGGTTGTTTTTTTTTTACCCCCCCCAGAATTGGCTGAGATGAGGCTCGGAGCCCAGTGCTGGCAGGCTTTCTGCTTTTTTTTTCCAGGCTTAATGTAGTCTAAGCTCTGGTCTAGCTACCCAAAGCATGTTGCACCTCTCTGAACGCCTCCAGTGCTTGTCTGGGAAGGTGCTAACATGACTGGGATGATAAGTGTACTAATTCCAGCTTGCCCTGACGTCTCCTGTGTGCAGTTCTCTCTCTGGTTTGTTCAGTGTTCCCTGTAACTTGGACGCAATAGCAACTTTATCCCAGTGCATTCCACCCTAAAGCTGTGTCAAGTCTATTTTTCTTGAGGTTAGGGACGGGGAGGTTGGAAGTGTTGGCATGAGAATACTTTAATGTAGAGAATATCTAAATAAATTAAATATGGAAGGTGTTGAAAAAAAAAAAAGGCAGTCTTTGTGATTCTGTGGTTTAAAAACAATCTCGGGGTCTTTCAGTGGTGGCTGCGGTGTCCTTTGGGATCCCCTTTACCTGAATGAAATACTTTTTACCTCCATTTCTGTGCACAGCAAGGGCCACTTGAGCCACCCCCACACTATTTACTCGCGTCGGTGGGTTTTGATGAGGAGGATTTGGCCTTCAGCTTCAGGCCTGGAATGCTTGGTGCTGCTGGAGGGGGTGGGAGGGGCAGTCACGGGTCCAGGCTCTGCAGGAATGTTGGGGAAGGTGACACCCCAGGGGTCTCAGGGGACACTTTGCACCAGAGGAGGGTTGGGAGACCTTAAAAGGCTGCTTGAAAACGAGCTTAGAAACATGTTGGCTTTAAGTTTTCATATGAACAGCACTATTAAAGGTGAGGGGGGGCCTGGGTAGGTTTATTCAGGTGTTCCCCAGGGGTGACTCTGCTTAAATCCCTGGTGTTGGTCCCTCTCTGTGAACTCTCCCGGGGGTTTGCAGTGTGGGCTGGTGAAGGTGAGGGACCAAAACTGGTGTGAAATGGGGAGATCTGGGTTCTTCCTGACCCGTTCCAGGGAGCTAGAGGTAAACCCCAACACACCTTCATTTTCTGAACAAGGTGCGTGTCAAACCCCAGCCCCTTTGAGGGGGAAAAAAAGCCCCTTTCTGCTGATTTTGCTGTTCTTTAAAAGAGCAGAGCCTGCTGTGCTGAGCTGCACCCACACTGTCTCCCCAGAGTTTGATAAAAGCCTGAGGATGTCTCAGATCTTCTTCTATTAAATGTTCTACTGAGCTATAATTTGAGCTGTTTCTTATAAAGAAGTACAAGTCCTTGAGGTGGGACCAAAACTGGTGTGAAATGGGGAGATCTGGGTTCTTCCTGACCCGTTCCAGGGAGCTAGAGGTAAACCCCAACACACCTTCATTTTCTGAACAAGGTGCGTGTCAAACCCCAGCCCCTTTGAGGGGGAAAAAAAGCCCCTTTCTGCTGATTTTGCTGTTCTTTAAAAGAGCAGAGCCTGCTGTGCTGAGCTGCACCCACACTGTCTCCCCAGAGTTTGATAAAAGCCTGAGGATGTCTCAGATCTTCTTCTATTAAATGTTCTACTGAGCTATAATTTGAGCTGTTTCTTATAAAGAAGTACAAGTCCTTGAGGTAGACAAAGACATTAGCTCACTTTTTTTTTCTTTTAGAAAAAAAACCCTCATTTAAATATGTCCCAGCTGGCTCCTGCAGTATATTTTTCACCAGGAGAGACACTAAGGATTAGTGACGGCTTTGATTGTCCCACCGAGCTTGAAAGACTCTTACTTAATGTGGCAGAAGGAGGACCTGGAATGCTAAAAACATGTCTGATGGCTTATAAAAAAAAAAAATAAATGTTGGGGCAAGTGCTTTTGGCTTTTTCTATCCATTCACCCCCAGAGTCACTGTCTGGAGGGAGCCTGTGGCTGGGGCATGGGAGTAGGTATGAGCAGATGGTGGCCGTAGGAGGGCAGTGACACAGGTTCTGAAAACATGAGTAGGAGGAGAAGTTCCAAAGTCCAGTGAATTCCTGAAATCCCTCAGCAGGTGACTGGTTTTTGGGGACAAAGGTTGGGCAAGTGCTGTGGAGCGTGGTGGGTACCTGTGAGCATCAGCCTATGGACACCATGACTCCCAAATGGTGCGTGTTAGAGCGAAGGGAAAGGAGTTCTGCACTTCTGAGGAGAAGGATCTCCTCACACGGGGTGTCAAGTGAAGAGTAGAAGAAGCCAGAGCATCCCGGAGTTGGGTTTCACCTAAAACAGGGGGAGAAAAAAGAAGGATCTGGGGGTCCTGGTGGAGAGTAAACTCTCCAGGAGCCAGCAATGGGCCCTTGTGGCCAAGAGGCCAATGGGATCCTGGGCTGCGTAGGGCAGAGTGTGGCCAGGAGGTGGAGGGAGGTCATTGTCCCCCTCTGCTCTGCACTGGGGAGGCCACAACTGGAATCCTGCCTCCAGTTCTGGGCTCCCCAGTTCCAGAGAGACTGGGAACTGCTGGAGAGAGTCCAGCAAAGGGCAACCAAGATGCTGCTGGAGGGATTGGAGCATCTCCCTGGTGAGGAAAGGCTGAGAGAGCTGGGACTCTTGAGGCTGGAGAAGAGAAGGCTGAGGGGAGACCTTCTTCATGCTCCCAAGGATCTCAAGGGTGGGTTGAAGGAGGATGGAGCCGGACTCTTCCGTGGTTGCCAGGGACAGGCCGAGGGGCAACGGGGACAAGCTGGAGCAGGGGAAGGTCCACTGCAATGGGAGGAAGAAGTTGTTTGGGGTGAGGGTGGCAGAGCCCTGGCAGAGGCTGCCCAGGGAGGGTGTGGAGTCCCCTTCTCTGGAGATCTTCAAGCCCCCCCTGGATGCTCCTGAGTGATGTGCTGTGGGCAGCCCTGCTTTGGCAGGGGGTTGGACTGGATGGGCTCTAGAAAGTCCCTTCCAACTCCAACGATTCTGTGAATTACAAGTTTAATTCTGCAATTAAACTCTACTAATTCACAGCTGATAGGGGCAAAGGGGAAAAAAAATGAGGTGTATCCAGTGTCTCAGGGCAGGCTGGTGAGGGAAGCCATCAATTATGGCTCATCCGGGGCAGACAAAGGTTTTGGGTGAATATAAATTTAAGGGGGGGGTAGTTTGTGCTGGGGAGAAAATAACCATTTTCAGCAGCACAGGAGAGACCGGGCTGTGGTGGGTGGGATGTGGGGGGGATGTGGGGCAGGAGGGGATGTGGGGCAGGAGGGGATGTGGTGGACACGGTGCGGGATGGAGCGTGGCAGCCACGCAGCGGCACTGTGCGCCCGGCCGGCGGCGTGTGGAGCAGGGATGGAGGGAGCTGCCACACGTCAGCTCCCCAGCCAGCCCTGCTGCTGCAGTCGGGAAGGACAGGGCTGTTTCACATCCTCTTATCACCTGGAAATAATGTATTATTTTTTTTTCCAGTTAAATATTTAGGCAGCAGCACAAGAACTGCTTCAGAGATGATCAGAGCTGCAGGGATGCTTCTTAGCTCACTCTGATGCCACAAAATGTTCTGAGGTTTTTTTTTTTGCAGGGGACAGTGGGATGGGGCAGGTTCTGGTTTGGGTGGGATTGGGGTGGGATGGGGCAGGTTCTGGTTTGGGTGGGATAGGGCAGATTCTGGTTTGTTTGGCTTTGTGGGATGAAGCAGAAGGTTGAGCGTATCGGCAGAGAACCTGTGAGGCTCTTTGGCTCCTTTCTGGGGGAGTTAATTCAGTTTTCCTTGCAGTTTAAACCCCTAGGACTGCCAGTTTAATGTATGTCTGGCAAGGATTTGGTGGCAGCACCCAGCTCTGACCTGTCCCCTCCGGTCCCTGGCTGTGCTGCCTGTGCCACGCTGCTCCTCTGGTGAGATGACAGGGCACACCTGAGCCTGCTCCCCTCTGAGCGGCACTGTGCGCCCGGCCGGCGGCGTGTGGAGCAGGGATGGAGGGAGCTGCCACACGTCAGCTCCCCAGCCAGCCCTGCTGCTGCAGTCGGGAAGGACAGGGCTGTTTCACATCCTCTTATCACCTGGAAATAATGTATTATTTTTTTTTCCAGTTAAATATTTAGGCAGCAGCACAAGAACTGCTTCAGAGATGATCAGAGCTGCAGGGATGCTTCTTAGCTCACTCGGATGCCACAAAGTGTGCTGAGGGGTTTTTTTTGTGGGGGATGGTGGGATGGGGGTGGGATGGGGCAGGTTCTGGTTTGGGTGGGATAGGGCAGATTCTGGTTTGTTTGGCTTTGTGGGATGAAGCAGAAGGTTGAGCGTATCGGCAGAGAACCTGTGAGGCTCTTTGGCTCCTTTCTGGGGGAGTTAATTCAGTTTTCCTTGCAGTTTAAACCCCTAGGACTGCCAGTTTAATGTATGTCTGGCAAGGATTTGATGGCAGCACCCAGCTCTGACCTGTCCCCTCCGGTCCCTGGCTGTGCTGCCCGTGCCACGCTGCTCCTCTGGTGAGATGACGCCTGCTCCCCTCTGCCTCCGCAGAATTGGGCAGAAATCATAGAATAATAGAATGGTTTGGGTTGGAAGGGACCTTAAAGATCATCCAGTTCCAACACGTCCACCTCCCACCAGCCCAGGTTGCTCCAAGCCCCCTCCAACCTGCCCTTGAACCCCTCCAGGGATGGGGCAGCCACAGCTTCTCTGGGCAACCTGTTCCAGGCTCTCACCACCCTTGCAGGAAAGAATTTCTTTCTGGTATCCAAAATGCCTGTCTTCTATTTGGCTTCTGATATCCAAATCCCTCTCTTCCTCCTGTCTCATGTTCCCCGGCTGCTGGAGAAAACCCATCTGCCAACAGAGGACACAGGGTCACTGTCACCCTGCGTGCGGGCAGGTCCCTGGGTCACAGCAGAGCCTGTCCCAAGCCCAAAGCTGGCAGGTAGCTGAGCCTGAGCCTGGCACGCAGCCCTGGAAGGGAGAAAAGACAAAAATAGCTGTAGCTGCCGTCAGCCTGAGGCCCCAGGAGCAGGCTGGGGCTTGCAGCACAGCTATTTTAGTGAGAGTGGAGCCCTTCGCTGGGGAAAACGGGGTGGGAGAGCAAAGGGCTGGGGAGGAAGGGGTGCCCCTCTGCGTGGCATCGGGCCGGGCGGCGCGGTGAGCCCTGGGCATGGCGTTTAGCCGGATGCTGAACAAACAGCCCCATATTTCACGGCTCGGAGACAGCAGGTACCATGGTAAATGGGACGTGCTGATCTCCCAGCTGCTGCCGGAGCACATTTACACGCTGTTTTCTTTCCCCTTTTTTCCCCTTTTTTTTTTGGGCAATGACTAATGAGGGCTGCCTGGGGGTCTTATCCCCTTTTGCCAACTGATGTCAGGTCCCTGCGAGAAGCACACGCCAGCTGTCGGCTCATTGAGGAGGAAGAGGAGGGGGGGGAAGAGCAAACATTGGACACGTTCCCCCCCCCCAACACACACCCCCTGCCCCTTGGGTTTTGGGTTGGGGCTGGCAGATGTAAGGCGGGGGGAGCAGGCTGGTGGGGGGGGGGGGCTGATTATTTGCACATCAAAAGCAGCTTTGCCCCCGACCCTCCCTCACCCTGCGAGCAAGAGGTGGCTCCCTTTAATTGCTCTTTCAAAGGCGATCCCTGGTCTTGTCTCTGCTGAGATTTTTAGGTCTGACTCTGCCCCCCCCTTTCCCCCCCCTCTCCGTAGTAGCCAGAAACCGGTGGGGTGGTGGCACCCGGGTGTTAAAAAGAAGATGCAAATCAGCTTTTCTCCGTCTTGAAGCTTATTTGCATCCGCTGATTAGTTCAACAGCTAATTCAAACTCCTTCTGTCTGAGGGCGGTTGGCGCCCGGGCAGCTGGAGCAGAATTAGCCCAAAGCAGGGAGGAAGCAGGGACCCCAGTGACTTTGGGGGGGGGACACACATGAGCTGGTGCTGCTTCTCCTCTTTTGCCCCCCATCACACGAGCCAGGGGTCCCTCCCATGCTCTGCTGAGCTTGGGAGCCCCAGCACACACCAGTGCCATCCCATTTGTGTTCAACCTGCCACCAAGAAGCACTGGGTGCTCTGGGGGAATGGCTTTGCCCCGCTGTTATCAGGGCTTTTTGCTCCTTCCTCCTGGGGCAGCGGGGACCTGGCAGAGGCTGGTTCCTCCTGTTCAGCTTTCCCTGTGATCCCACAGCATCCCTGATGCTGAAGCTGGGTCTGTTTGAGCCCTGCTCCTGAAGTGGAACAGCCCTACAAGGGCTGGCTGGTGCCCCACTACTTAATTTCTGCCATCTGAGCCCCACTTGTGGGGAGGACACAGCTTTTTCTCAGTAGCTTCATTAAGGTTTTGGAGGAAAAGGGGTGGGACACTCACTTGCTTCAATGGAAGCAGCTGTCTACAGTGTCTACAGGGCTGGGGTTTTGGGTTCCCAATGTCCTGGGCACTGCTAAGAAGCTGTCCTTAGGGGGTGTGTGCCCCCAGGGATGCTACACTTGCTCCTGGACCTGCTCCTGCTCAGCCCTGGTAAGTCTCTGCTTTGCTGCATCATCTGCAATTGGGTTGTGACCTCTGTGGGACAGTGATGTCCCCTGGAATATCAGGGGAGTCTTCTCCTCGCTGTTCCCCTGACCCAGACCCATGGCCAAGCCTGGGAAGGGCTCGGAGGAGCTGGCAGCACCCACAGCCAGGGCAGGAGATGGTGGGAGGTGATTTCTAACAGAAGGTGCCTCTCAGGAGAAAGAGAGCCCTCTGCACGTGGTTTTCCACCATCTCCTTCCTCCTCGGCAGTTTTCAAAGGCTCTAAAAATAAGCTTTCCTCCCGCCTCGGGCAGCGTGAGCAAAGCCAAGATTTCCCTGGAAAGCGTCGGCGGGAGCCGGGTGCCCTTTTGGGGGGGCACGGAGCAGCTTGTGTATCACTTGGTCCCCCCCACCCCTCGCTGTGGTGGGGCACGTACCCTGTGGAAACAGCCAAAGGACTCAGGGTGAACTGTGTTTTCCTCAAATTGAGTGTTTCCCCCTATTTTCCGCCCCCCTCTTTATCTCCCCCTGTGCTGTTTTATCTCCCCCTGTGAAACCGCCAGACCTGCACAGTGCAAACAGGCTCCGAGTCCATCGATTCTGAAGGAAAACAGCTTAAACAGTCAAAACATCTCCTTGTCTTTTGTTGAGGTGTTTCCACTGCATTTCTCCTTCTGTAATTGTTTTCTCCGGCTCCGCCGCTGGCTGGGGGGGATGGACTTGCCCTCTCTGGGGATGGTGATGGCAGGGTCTGGGAGCTTTGGGCTGTGTGGGTCAGGATGAAAATCAGTCTCACCTGCAGAGCAGGGGGGCAGAGCCGGGGGGCAGGGGCTGGGAGCAGGGCCAGGAGGATAATCTCCTCCTCTCCACTCCCCCCTCCGTGTTTGCCCGAGGCCAAGTCTCTGCTTTTCCATGCATGGGTTATCCCAGCTGCAGAGCGGAGATAACGGGGCTGGAAACAACCAGGGCCAGGTGGAAAGATGTCCCCAAAGGGGACCTTGGTGCTCCGTGATAAATGGTTTGTGGTTTGGGGTTGATGTGAGAGGGGCACGGTGAAGCCCTGTCCTGCGTGGCCACCCGCCGGCGATGAAAACCACCCCAGGGAGTTTTTAAAAATTTATTTATAAATAAAAACATAAAATTACCAGTAGTTTACATCGGTCACCAGAAATAACATTCGGAAAAAACCTGCAGGAAAAAAAAAAACAAAAAAAATAGTTATCTGTACAGGCTGAAGCCCGGCCTCGGGCGGGAGCGACACAGCTGCGATGCGGGACGGTCACACACAGCATTGTGCAAAGGCAGCACGTCGATGCCTCCGGGCGATCACATCACGCAGCAATGGCTGGGAGGGGTGGGGGGGACACTGGGGTGATGGGGGACCAGGGATGGTGCCACCGAGGCTGGAACGGGAGCAGGGCTGGGGAGGGCTCTGCCCCCCTCCCTCAACACCCACCCCGGGGTGTGTTTGGCACTGGAAAGCTCCTGGTGGCCGTGTTCTGGCTCTGAGGTGGGGGGAAAAGGGGGGGGCAGAGCTCTCGGTGCAGGGTTATGGCTTGGATGATGCAGAAAATCCCTTCTGGTCCGGTGAGTCGGGTGCCATCCTTCATCCCTCATCCTTCAGGTCTCCAAAACATCCTTCAGTGGGGCTGGGCAAACCCTGGCTCACCTGAAATGGTCCCCAAACTACAGCTCCAGGGCTGGAACTGGGATCTGAGGTTGGCTTTTCTCCAGTGGACCATGGCTGAGGATGGGCTTTGTGCTGTGTGCCGGGACCGGCCGGGATGCCCCGGGGCTGGGGTGGGGGGGGAGCAGTGAGGAAGGCACAGACTGGTTTCCATGTGTCACCCGTGGGGTGAGGGATGCTGAATTCTGCTGTTTGTGCAAAGCTTGGAGCCCTTGGCCGAATTTTTGGTATGGGGTCATGCAAGATCCCCCCCCCACCCCTGCAACCCTGGGAAGGGGCTTCCCGGGCTGGTGCTAATGGGTAAACAAACACATTGCAGTAAAAAAACCATTGCACTGGCACAAAATAAGTGGTCCTGGCTGGAGATCTTCACCCTGGCAAGTTGGGTGCTGGCTGATGCCCTCCCAGCCTGAGATGTGGGGGGGACAGGAGAGTCACCCCTGGTGACCTGCAGTGGAGCATTGTTATCCGCTGGCAGCTGGAGGAAATTTTAAGGGCTGGGGTAGAAAATGAAGCAAAAGTGGTCGGTTTGGGTTTTTTTTTTAACCAGCTTGAGTTGCTGGGATCCCGTGGACGTAAGGGCACGGGAGGAGATAAGGCAGCTGGGGCTCCCAGAGGGAGGGTCGCACTGAGCAAGTGTGGGGCAAGGGGGCAAACACAACCCCTTTACCCCTCGATTCTTGGGGTCAGACTGTGGCTCGGAGATTTCTGTGAATTCTTCAATCTGGTTGCCCGTCTGGCAGCTGGAGAGAAGGGACCCCCAAGCCCTTGTTGGTCAGGGTGGGGGGCAGTGGGCTCACCATGGCTGGGAGGAGGGATGTGCCGGTGCGGTGGTGGCCGAGGGATGGGAGGGCTGTGAGGTGGGCTGTGCTCGTTAGTGAAAGGTGATTTCGGTGGGGGTGTTGGCTGTGACGAGGTGGGGGTGGTCCTTCCTGAGGCTCTACAGCAGCCGAAGGATGGGAGAAGTGGATGTGCAACCTGCGCTGTCGCAGGGGGTGGCTCCTCGGTCCCTGGAGATGGGGACCCAGCGGAGGAAGGTGAAGGAGATGTGGGAGCAGCACGGATCATCCTCCAGGCTGTGGACGGTGGGAAGGGCTGTGGTGTCCCTGTCCCCAGAGCTGTGCCATCACGGGGTCTCTCCAAGCCCGGAGTGAAGCATCCCCTGGGAGTTTTGCATCATCAAGAGGTTATTTCCTGAAGTCCTGTTCCCTGACCACCCCTGTCGCCGGCTTCTCAGTCCTACAAGGGGGCAGAAGGGACGCTGCCAAGGTGGCAACAGGGGCGAGGGGGAGCTGCTGGCACGTCACCATTGGCACGAGTTGCTTGTTCACCTCTGTAACGACGACAGGCGACGGAGGGCACCGCCACGGTGCCACGCGGGGAAGGGACAAAGGCTGGCAAGCTGGCCAGGCCACCAGCTCGGCTAATAAATACATGGCTCATCTGGACTGTACAAGGCATGGACCCAGCCGTGGGGCAGAGCTTCTCGCCTGGAAGAGACACCCGCCCCAGAGCTGCAGGGAGGAGAAGGCAGACCTGGCTCAGATCTCGGTGGCGATGATGTCCTCGTAGGGGACGTCGGCGCCGGGTATGTCCAGCTCAATGGGTTCCTTGCCGTCTTCCCCCGCGGCGAGCTGCTGGAGCATCTTCTCCAGGTTCTGGTTCCTCTTGTACATGTGCAGGTAGCTCTGCTGCAGCTGCTTCTGGTAGTGAATCACCTTCTCCTTCTCCTCCTTCCATGTCTGCCGCTCGTGCTGGAAGCTGGAGGTCATCTGCTCGTTGTTGTCCCGCTCAGCCTTCAGCTCTGCCCTCAGCCTCTCCACCTCTCCCTGCAGGGCTTGAGCATCGTCCACCACGGCGCAGGGCCTGGCCACCTCCCGGGCTTCGCTCAGCTGCTCCTTGAGGACGGCGAGCTCCGTCCTCAGGTCCACGATCTCCTGCTCCAGCAGGTTCACCTTCTCCCTCAGCAGCTCAGACTCGTTCTTCTTGCGCTGGAGCTCATTCTCACACACCTCCAGCTCCATGGCTTTGGTGCGCAGGGAGCCCTCCAGGTCCTGGGTCTTCATCTCCAGCCCTTCCATCTTCACCCTCACCTCCTTCAGCTGAGCCTTCAGGCTGAGGATCTCGGTGGTCTTGGTGTTGAGCTCTGTCTGGGACTCCTTCAGCTGCTGCTTCAGGAGGGAGATCTCCCCCGACTTCTGGCACACCTGCAGGGAGGGACACAGCACCTGAGTTAGGGATGGAATTTGGAAAAAGCCGGTAGAACCCACGGTACCTCATGGAAACCATGCTGGGAATAGCTGGGGCTTGGCATGCAGAGACCCCGTCCATGAAATCCCACCCAGAAGAATGCCCAGGAAGAGAGGGTGATGCCCTGGGCTCTTGGGGGGATACTAAGGTCTCCATGCATCAACATCCCAGCTGCTTGTGAACAGCCGTAAGGAATTAATGAGCTGACACTCCCTCAGCTGAGGTGTGGAAGAGGATGGTGTTGAGGAAGTGCTCAAGCCTCAGTACCCCGTCCAACGCGATGGCTCACGCGGTCAGTTAAACTGGCTGAGCTGGTTTCACCCAGCAGACACCCAACTGCACCCTGTAAAATTGCAGCTGGGAGTAAAGCACCTAAATCCAGCTGGAGCATCCCACTGGAGCCTAAAGTGTGGCTGGTAGAGCCCTCCCTGAGATGGCTGTTGGGGATTCAGCATCCAGCTGATGCTGGGACCGCTCTTGGTGGGACCCTGCGGCTGCAGTTGTGGTAGGTCTTGCGTGCAGCCTGGAAAAGTGGCTCCAAAATGCAAATAAACCAGAGATACTGAAAGCCCTATGAGAAATCCTTGCCTGCAAAGGGAGGGAAGGTGAAGCCCACGCTCCTCGAAGCGTGTTGGGCAACAGCTCTGCTTCTCCCATGAAATGTCCCTCAGGCGGGTGAGCAGGCTGGATTCTCAGCAGTTTAATGGTCTTGGGTCAGTGATGCCCAATCAGCAGGAAAATTAAGTTTAAGCGCAGAGTGGAAGGTTTTACTGCTCTCTAATAAATGAGGGTGGCAAGTCCAAGTAGTTCCTATTTACAGGTGGGAAGGCAGCTTTACTGCTCCTCTGGGGCAGCCTGAAACCCTGCGCTGGAGGCTGGGAACGTGAAGTTATTTTAATGACTGGGGTTTTTATGCAGTAGCTGGTTCCTTGTGGGATGTGAAGTGCTGAGGGGTTAAGAGGGGCAGTGAGTCACTCCATTCTAACTTGCGGAGCCTCCACGCGACAGACTAGGGCTCTCCTCGCCTTCAATATTTATCTCCTCCAGCCTGGGCTTACTGTGGGCACCATCTGCTCTGCTCGCACCTTCTGCAGGTACAGAAATGGAGCAGAGCTGCGTGGTTTATTGCTGGTGCTGGAGCTATCACCTTCTGTGTAGGCACTTGGCTTTCAGCGTGGACAGCCCGAGGCATCTCTTGGTGCCACTTACCTCCCACTGGGTCTCCTCCAGCGCTGGGGCGAAGCTGGTCTTCTCCTTCTCATAGGACCTCAGCTTGGTCTCCAGCAGGTTTTGCTCTTTCATGAGGTTCTCCAGCTCCTCCCGGAGCTGCTTCTTCTCCTGCTGCAGCTGGAACACCTGGAGGTGAAGGACCTGCTGCGTCCGCTGGGTTTTCTGCGAGGTTTGCTTGAGCTTGCTGTTGCATTTCTGCTTGAGGCCCTCCAGCTCTTCCTTGCAGCGCCGCTGCTTCTCTTCATAAGCCTGGCAGGAGCTGACTTCCTTCTCCTCGAAGCTCGACTGAAGCTCCTGCAGCTCTCCCTCCCTCTCCAGGAGCTTCTGCTCCAGCTCCTGGATGGTGGACTCGTCTGTGGAGATGGGCGAACGGATGCAAGTGGTCTTCTCGGCGGCATGGTGGTGGGGGACTTTGCCAGTGCTGAGGATCTTGTTGCCCCCGTCGGAGAAGGACATGGCCTTGAGGCTCATCATGTTGCTGTCCTGGATGATGGCGCACTGCAAGATGTTGTGGGCTGAGCCCCCGAAGCGGCTGATGGGTCCCATGGGGGTGACGAGGGGTTCGAGCTGGTAACTGCTGCTGGTGCTGTGGGTGGGGAGGCTGGACATGGAGTTCCTGCCGGAGTCGGACAGACCCCCTGAGTACAGCGCCGGCTTCAGCTCCTGCTCCTTGGTTTTTTCCAAGGGGTGCAGCTGCTGGGGGAGGTGACCCCCGTTCTCTGGGGAGGAGTGGAGGATGGCTCCGGACCGGGGCAGCACTGGTTTGAAGGCAGTGGGTCGTGCAGCCGGTTTCTCCGCACCCTGGGGAGAAGAGCAGAACCCATCAGCACATCTTCTGTTCTCCCCCATCCCTTCTGCCCCTGAGGATGAGACCCACACGGCAGGGGTGGCCCCAGCAAGGACTCAAAGCTCAGGAGGGTGCTGGTGACTAAATCTGCCTCTGCTGGGTTTGGGAATGAAGGGATATGGGTCATATCGCTGAGGGTGGGCAGGTACCCCCAGAACCTCCCCGTTGCCCCTTGGCACAAACCATCACCTCTGAGCCTTCTCCTGGACCAGGACAACCCTGCGGTAGGACCTGCACCCCCTTTGAGGCTGGATGTGGTCCACTGGGCACCCCCCACCACCACTTCTGGGACCACCATCTCCCCTACTAACCACTTCCAGCTGGCTGGGGAAGGCCATCAGCTTCTGCGGCGTGGGGGTCCCGAAGTCCATGCTGCTCGTCCCGGCTTGGCTGCCCAGCTCCCCTCCAGCAAGAGAGGTATAGTCCGCGCGGTGGGAGCCAGGAGCCTTCTGGCTGACCTTGATGTAAAAGAAGTCCTCATTCTTGCTGCTTTTGGAGCTGGATTTGTGGCTGGAGTCCTGGGAGAAGCCGAAGCGGAGCAGCCCGTCCGAGTAGCGGTTGAGCTTCTTCAGGTGGGACGACTTGCGGAGCTTGTACTGGGAGGCTCGGCAGTGCTTGCTGTGGAAGCTGTGGCCAGAGATGAGGCTACTGACGCTGCCCATGCTGGTCCCAGGCCGGGGGGCATGCAGTGGGGGGAGCAGAGCCCGGGTCAACCGTGGGGTGAGGGGTCCGGGCAGCGGATGGAGCCGGTCACCGCTGAGATCATAGCAAAGACCTCACTGCACCCGGGAGCTGTGAGCCTGGGGGAGGCAAAGAGAGCAGGGTGAGGAAGGGACATTGAGGGGATGGAGAGTGTCCAGAGAAGAGCGATGGAGCTGGTGAGGGGTCTGGAGAACAAGTCTTATGGGGAAGACTGGTGAGGGGTCTGGAGCACAAGTATTATGGGGAGGACTGGGGGAGCTGGGGGGATTCAGCCTGGAGACAAGGAGGCTGAGGGGAGACCTTCTCACTCTCTCCAACTCCCTGAAAGGAGGGTGTAGCCAGGGGAGGTCGGTCTCTTCTCCCAAGGAACAGATGATGGGACAAGAGGAAATGGCCTCAAGTTTCCTCAGGGGAGGCTCAGATTGGATATTGGGGAACATTTTTTACACGGGTTATCTTATTTTTATCAAGGGTTATCAGGCATTGGAATGGGCTGCCCAGGGAGGTGGTTGAGGCACCATCCCTGGAGGTGTTCAAAAGACGGGTTGATGTAGTGCTGGGAGGTCTGGTTTAGTGATGATGCTCCTTGTTTGTTGTGTGGGTGTCTATTTTTGTCAGTTAGGTTGACGGTTGGACAAGATGATCTTTAAGGTCCCTTCCAACCTAGAAGATTCTGTGATTCTTAAGGCTTGGAATGGGCTGGCCAGGGAAGTGGTTGAGGCCCCATCCCTGGAAATACTTCAGAGATGGGTACACACAGTGCTTAGAGATAAGGTTTTGTGCTGCTTTTTGTCACTGTTGCATTTTTGATGGTTGGACTCGACCAGAGATGGGTACACACAGTGCTTAGAGATAGGTTTTTGTGCTGCTTTTTGTCAGTGTTGCATTTTTGATGGTTGGACTCGATGATCTGCAAGGTCCCTCCCAACCTTGGCAACCCTATGCTTCCCCATCCCAAAGCCCCCGTGAAGGAGGGTGGCAGCCAAGGCAGGCAGGGAATGGCAGGGCTTTCCTCTCTGCCTGGGGACGGCTCCAGGAGCCTCCCACCACCTGCATGTGTCTCCCAGCCTGGCTGGCACCCGCCGTGGCACAGCTCCCGGCCCACTGACTACATCCCCGTGCCCAGGGGCTCATCAGAAGCTGCTGGGTACAGTGGACCTCTTCCAACAAGCACCCATGCTGTGCTGGATGAATCCCTTCTCCTGGCAGCCCCTCTCGGTGCTGGGAGACGCGGCCACAACCTCTCCCGCATCAGCCTGTCACTCCCTGATTTCTCTCCAATTTTCCCCGCTCCTCTTAACCCCCCTGAAAAGGGATGCTGTGAGGCTTAATTACGCTTAATGCCTGTGCAGCACTTAAGAAAACGAGGGGCGTTATGTGTGTGCTAAGTATTGTGATTATGGTTCAGAGGTATGCGGGGCTGTGCATTAATTCTCTTTGCTATGGAGGGGGGGGGAAAATACATCAAAATAAAATCCTCCTGGCTCCTGGTGGCCTTTGCAGTGCTTGGCTCCCAGTGTCAGGGCTGTAATGGAGGTGCACCTTCCATCTGGATAATTAAGGGTGAGGTGGGGAGAAGGGGGAAGAGCCTCTCACGGGCAGAAGTCAGTCCATAATCAAAATGAGCTGAATTCTGTTTGCCCAGGATGATGAGAGAGAACACGTTTAGGCTCTTTGCTCCGTGCAGAGCAGCCCAAAACTCCCACTCTGGTGGCGTTGGCACTGGGAGGTCTGGTCTGTGTCGAGCTCCCATCAGCAGAACAGGCATCCTGAGGGTAAAACATCCCCTGGCAGCAGGAGAGGGCTGGGAGGTGGAGGGGACACAGGGACAATGTGCTGGAGCATCCTCGCTGCCTCATCCTCAAGGTCTAGAGAGTTGCTCCTCTGTTTTATTTCCCATTTTCGTTATGTCCTGCCTTATGCCTGCTCCTCTGCATCCCCAACAGGGAAACACAAACCTGTGCTCATCCCTCAGCTTTATGTTTCCTTTTTCTCTGTGCCCTCAGGACCCAGATTGATTAAGCATCAAAGAAAAGTCCCAGAAAGACAGAATATCTGCTTTAATCCCTAAATCCATTTTTTTGGGGGGAAGATTAAGAGAAGTAAGAAAGAACCAAGGTGCGAGCTGCTGCCTGGATGCCGATGTGCTAAAAAGTGATCGATGACTTTGGCTTCATTCATTTTTAGAGGGTAAGAGGCATAATGTGCGCGGAGGGGGAGGAATCGCTGTGGGGAACAGGATAATTGGCACAGGAGGCTGCTCTGCCAGCGTGTGTTCCTGACACCAGCCGTGTGTGTGTGTGTGTGCGTGTGTGTGCGCCCGCAGAAGAGAAAAGGCAGTGTCACAGCAGCAAAAAAGCTGCCAGCTACAGCGACAGCAGCCCCCGAGACAGCGCTCAACGTGTGCGAGGTGAGGAGGAAAGGCAGCCCGTGTATTTACAGCCGCCCACGGCAGCCGTGTCAGGGAGGTTTGATGCCTCCAAGCACGGTGTGGATCAGGGTCCATATGGAGCTGGTGCTCCAGGGACACCGGGCTCACCATCCCTGCGGCCAGAACAACAAGTCCCCTTGGATAGATGCACCTTTGGGTGCCTGGAGAAGACAGGAGAAAAGTGGGGAGGGAGAGCTGGGACTTTCCAGCCTCTTGGCAGGAGGCGTTTCAATCAATCCCAGCCCTCCTACACATGCCTCAGAGGGTTGGGCATGTCTTTTTCTTCTTCTTCCCTCTTTCCACTTAAAAACGAACGCTTTGAAAGGCGTGGAGGAGTTGGCGTTGGTGCAGGTCGTTAGCAGGAAGAGAAAGGCTCTAGAAAGAGCAGAGCCGAGGGAGAAGGGGGCACAGGGGCTGCTCCAGCTTTGGGGCACCCCCAAAAGAGGGGACGGGGCTGGTCCCCTTTCCTTGTTCAGCCTCGGTGGCACGTGCCTGAGTCTTCCCCTGTGTCAAACCCAGCAACTGTGTGACTCTGCAGGGAGCAGGGTGGGTTTGCTGAGCCAAACAAAAAGCCAGTCATTATCTGCATACATATATATTTAGGTGCATGTATATATATGTCCCTCCTACACATGCCTCAGAGGGTTGGGCACGTCTTTTTTCTTCTTCTTCTTCTTCTTCCCTCTTTCCACTTAAAAACGAACGCTTTGAAAGGCGTGGAGGAGTTGGCGTTGGTGCAGGTCGTTAGCAGGAAGGGAAAGGCTCTAGAAAGAGCAGAGCCGAGGGAGCAGGGGGCACAGGGGCTGCTCCAGCTTTGGGGCACCCCCAAAAGAGGGGACGGGGCTGGTCCCCTTTCCTTGTTCAGCCTCGGTGGCACGTGCCTGAGTCTTCCCCTGTGTCAAACCCAGCAACTGTGTGACTCTGCAGGGAGCAGGGTGGGTTTGCTGAGCCAAACAAAAAGCCAGTCATTATCTGCATACATATATATTTAGGTGCATGTATATATATGTATTTTAAGGGGTTTTGCATGCTTGGCGACAGCTGGGTTAGGTGAGGCGGATTGCAGAGTGTAAAGAGGGGCTGGAAAAATAATAAATCAATGTGATGCAGAGAGTGCAGGGTCTGGAAGTGCCCCAGAGATGGTGGGTGCCCCCATCCGTGCTGCTGGGGATGGGGTGCAAGGCACCACGTGGGTCTGGAAGTGCCCCAGAGATGGTGGGTGTCCCCATCCGTGCAGTGGGGGATGGGGTACAAGGCACCATGTTACATAGAATCATAGAGTTGTCCAGGCTGGAAGGGACCTCCAAAGGTCATCTAGTCCCACCCCCCCGCAGTCAGCAGGGACACCCCCAACTAGACCAGGTTGCCCCATCAAGCCTCTCCTTGAATATCTCCAGGGAAGGGGCCTCAACCACCTCCCTGGGCAACCTGTTCCAGTGCTCCACCACCCTCCCAGTGAAGAACCCTCTCCTCATCTCCAGTCTAAATCTGTTCCCCTCCAGCTTGCCCCACATCCGTGGGCACAAACGGGGAGCTCTCACCGTGGTGGTGTGGGCAAATGGGATGTAGGCTGGGTGTTTGTGGGGTGCACGTTGTCCCCCCTGGGTCCGTGTGTCCTTGTGAGCGAGTGGTGGCTGTGCCACCCCCTCTCTGCATCCGAAACCGACCGCTGCATCCCCCCAACTGCTCAGCTCCCGGCACCACACGTGATTACTTGGAAACGTGGTTTGCCCCATCACTCACCAATTAAGGACAGAAAGCCAGAAAAGGCACAAGCCTTTCCCTCTCGCTCTGCCGCCCCCAGCAAATGAGCCCTTCAAAGCCCTTTTGTCGGTGCTGGGGAGGGGGCCGGGGCGATGGCACGAGCCCCGTGTCAGTGGGACCCCCGGGGTGACGCTGTGCTCTGTGACCCTTTGCTCTTCACCCCCCGTGACCCCCCAAATGGGGCTGTTAACAAACCCCACCGAGGTGGAGGAGTGAGCAGGGAGGTGCGGGGGTCCAGCGGCAATGGACCCCCCCAATAAACACCTGGGCCAAACCCATGGGATGAGGGGCTGCACGTGCAGATGCACCCACTCTTGTTTTTGCAGAAAGAAAGGGGGGGAGAGAAAAAAAATGAATGGCATCCCACATTCATTGCAGTGATGCCTACCCTGCAATGGCACGTGGGAGAGCCGCTCTCCCCGTCGCCTCCTGTATGAATGGGCTGCAGGAATTTAATCTTATCTCCTCGGCAGCATAGTTTCTTTGAAGCCTTTCCCTCTTCCTTGAAACATTTTCACAGGAGGCAGCTTTTCTCCCTGCCTTCCCCAGGCAGGTCATCCTAGCAAGAGCCTTCGTTTCCTTCCAGGCTTCGCAGTGTTGCTCCCTCCCTGCTGATCCTGTTCTTCTCCCCTCGGTATGCAAAAGCTTCCTTCTCCCCTGCACTCTCTCTCGCCTACTCTTTTTCCCCTCTCCAATTATTATTCATCATTTCTGTGCAGATGCACCCACACATTTGGGTGTTTGTTGGGAGATGCAGAGATAATACAGAAGCAGCTGCCAAGAGCCTGGATCCAGGAGCAGCCTCCTTCCTCTTTCCCTCCATCGCTGCCAGGCGATGTGCCCCTGTTCTGCTGGGGTGATTTGGGTCTTTGAGACACCAGGAATGTGGCCCCAGGGGAAAAATGTGGGCATCTCCACGGTGAAAAGCCACGCATGGAACAGGTTGCCCAGGGAAGTTGTGGATGCCCCATCCCTGGAGGGGTTCAAGGCCAGGCTGGATGGGGCTTGGAGCAACCTGGGCTGGTGGGAGGGGGTTGAGGGAGGGGGTTGAGGCCCCATCCCTGGAGATATTCAAGGTGAGCCTCGACGAGGCCCTGGGCAACCTGGTCTAGTTGGGGGTGTCCCTGCTGACTGTGGGGGGGTCAGCCTAGATGACCTTTGGAGGTCCCTTCCAGCCTGGACAACTTATGATTTTATGATTCTATGGTGGGAGGTGTCCCTGCCCAGGGCAGGGGGGGTTGGAACTCCATGATCTTTGAGGTCCCTTCCAACCCAAACCATTCTATGATTCTATGTGCTACCTGGACCATCTGACTTAGTTTTTTTTTTTTTTTAATGAAGAGAATGGCTTAATCTGACACTCGGGAGTGCAGCAATCCCAAGGTAGGTTTAGATTGAACATTAGGAAAGAATTTTTCACCCAAAGAGTGGTCGGGCATTGGAACAGGCTGCCCAGGGAGGTGGTGGAGTCCCCATCCCTGGCTGTGTTTAAGGGCCATTTAGATGCAGTGCTGAGGGACATGGTGTAGGGGAGGACTTTGTAAAGTAGGGGAGATGGTTGGACTCGATGAGCCCAAGGGTCTCTTCCAACCTAGATGATTCTAATCCTCCTGAGCTGGATTTGGGCTCTGCAGTCAAAATTGGGTTCTGATTTCTGGCCCCCCAGCCCCAAGTGCTAACGAACACCAGATTGATGAGACAGAGTGAGCATCTGCCCAGACTTGGGAGCTCATCCCGCTCTCCCCATGCCCAGCTGGAGCCGGGCTCTCAGAGCCCTGCTCATTTTGCTCTCCAAAGAAATGGCAGCCATGGGGCTCTCCAAGCCCCATCAGCGGAGCCGACCTTGCCCCCACCCTGTAATCATCACCCTCATCGCGCTAATGGGGCTGAATTGAAACGCCGCCCAGGCAGACGCCGTCCTTGTGGTGCTCAATTGTGGCTCGGTGCCGGGCAAGGGCCCCATTACAAGGCTTTCATTCACTCTAATTCATTGTCCCCCGCTCATTCATTGATATTCATTGGGATCATTCTGATGGGAGGCAGGGAGTGAATCGAGGCCGGGATTCACAAAGCCCGCACCATGTGTTCTGCCCTGATTTGCCATTAGTGGAGAAGGGGGGGGGGACACACACACACACACACTCCAGATGAAGAATAACCAGCCTCAATTACATGTTACATCCACTCTAATAGCCCAGGAGTCCATCACACTTAATGTTCTTTCAATGAACAGTGAGAGAATTCACACCCACGGGCTGGGGCTCGTTAGAGGAGCCAGGAGTGGCTTTGGCAGGGAGTTGGGTGGGCTCCATGCCAGCCCAGCAGCAGAAGGCTGGGTCTCCATCGGTGTCCCCTGGGCACCTGGGCTCTTAAACCACGACCGGTGACCCCGCTGCAGGCCCTGGAGGTGAAGGTGCAATTGCTCAATAGGAGGAAAAAAAGGCAACAAAAGGGAATCTGCATCCGTTTTGAAGCCTCTTGGCACCCAGCTCCTACAGGAGAACGGTGCAGGTCAGGGTCACCTACACCCCCTTTTCTCCTGCCAGCCCGGCTGGAGAAGCCAAAAATCAACACTGAGTTTGGCATCAGCTTTGGGAAGAGCTTGAAGGAGCTGTGTGCACCTCTGTTCTGTCCACCGAGCAATTGAGGCAGCCATCCTGAGTGTGGATGCATCAACAAGTGGCTTTAATGGAAGAGCAGGGCAAAATCAGCCGTGTGATGATGTGGGTGGCACTGAGGCGACTGGCTTGAGCTCTGTTTGGGGAAGCCAGTACTAGAAGAAGAGGAATTTCTCAAATTAACAATGAATCATATTGGCAGAGCGGGCTTTAGAGGATATCGGCTCAGCGCCCGCTGTGCTGTGCCCACTCCTCCTCTCTCTGGTCCCTCTGCGGGGACACAGCAGTGTTTCCCCATGTGGGAGCCCTGGCTGAGGGGGGAGAAGCTCCTGGTCCTGCCCAGGGACGATTGCTCACCCACAGAAAATCAGTGTTAAGTCAGCAAAGTGCTGTGATTTCCAACGTCCGCGTTTCTGCAGAGCCTCGTGCTTTCTCTCCAGCAAATGCTTACTGGACAGTTAGCCCCAGCACAAACTGGTAACACCAGCAAATACGTGGGCTGGGAAAAAGTGATGTGTTACTCTTTTTGTCTCCTGAGCCCCAGAGGGATGTAGAAGTGAGACAAACCAGGATCTCTTGGCGCTGGTGGCCGAAAGGCTGTAACCTCAGCCAGCAGGTATTTATTCCCAGAAAAAGTTGGTGTTTGCCCTGGCAGCCTGTGGGGAGTTAGAGCCTGAGAGGAGATGAGCCAAGTGACTTTTGGGGAGTGGGTTGGGGCAGCAGAACCCAGCCTTGGGCTCAGAAAATCAGCAAATGATGTGGTGATGGGGGGGGGCAAAATATCTACTTAACCTGCTCCCACCTGCCAGCCCGGGCAATGCTCAGTGATGGGATGGTGGTGTTAAAAGAAGGCTGGGGAGGGGGATGGTGATGGTCTGTGAGCACTGCTCGTGCTGACCCGGGTGAGATGAGGCTGCAGAGCCCTGTTTTCCGTGCACAGAGCAATGAGGGATTTCTGGTGCCGAAACGCCTGGGCTCTCCCCCGCACAGCTGCACTTTATATTCGATCGCTTCATACGCAAGCAAATCCCCACAGCGTTATCAGGAGCTGGGGCTGAGACAGTCCCGTCCCCCCTCCTGCTCTCCCTGGACCCCG
Organism: Calidris pugnax; assembly: GCF_001431845.1. NCBI lineage: Eukaryota > Metazoa > Chordata > Aves > Charadriiformes > Scolopacidae > Calidris > Calidris pugnax. Next base: position 662,210 of record NW_015091123.1, on the reverse strand, counting down.
TCTGACCTCGGGGAAAGGTTGTTCCCAACACGAGCTGGTCCTGTACGATGCATTGCCCTCGCTGGATGCAGCAACAGCAGGGCATCATGGGAATATCCCAGCGCTGCTCTGGGAGCCTGGTACCCCATGTTGTCACCACCTTGGTTTGGTCAATAGCTCTTTATGCTCCCTGTGCTGTGTATTTCTGCAGGTAGCCCTCATTTCTACCAGTGACATCCCCAGCTCTCTGCTTACACCAGAGCCCAAACGCTTCCATGGAATCACGGAATTGTCGGAGTTGGATGGGACCTTCTAGAGACCATCCAGTCCAACCCCCTGCCAAAGCAGGGCTGCCCAGAGCACATCACTCAGGAGCATCCAGGAGGGGCTTGAAGATCTCCAGAGAAGGGGACTCCACACCCTCCCTGGGCAGCCTCTGCCAGGGCTCTGCCACCCTCACCCCAAACAACTTCTTCCTCCCATTGCAGTGGAACTTCCCCTGCTCCAGCTTGTGCCCGTTGCCCCTCGGCCTGTCCCTGGCAACCACGGAAAAGAGTCCGGCTCCATCCTCCTTCAACCCACCCTGGAGATCCTTGGGAGCATGAAGAAGGTCTCCCCTCAGCCTTCTCTTCTCCAGCCTCAAGAGCCCCAGCTCTCTCAGCCTTTCCTCACAAGGGAGATGCTCCAATCCCTCCAGCATCTCTGTTGCCCTACGCTGGACTCTCTCCAGCAGTTCCCAGTCTCTCTTGAACTGGGGAGCCCAGAACTGGAGGCAGGATTCCAGTTGTGACCTCCCCAGTGCAGAGCAGAGGGGGACAATGACCTCCCTCCACCTCCTGGCCACACTCTGCCCTACGCAGCCCAGGATCCCCTTGGCCTCTTGGCCACAAGGGCCCATTGCTGGCTCCTGGAGAGTTTACTCTCCACCAGGAGCCCCAGATCCTTCTTTTTTCTCCCCCTGTTTTAGGTGAAACGCAACTCTGGGATGCTCTGACTCCTTCCACCCTTCACTCGACGCCCTGTGTGAAGACACCCCAGCTGTGCTACCCAGAAATAGGAGGACCTGTGGGTCCTCACAGCTCCATCTCTGCTCCTGCCAGCAGCCTCACGTCACAGGGACTGGGGAGCTCAGCGGTGATTCACCCCCGAGCACCCACACAAGTCACATCAGTCGTGCTCCCGCTACAAAGGAAACGCTGGTATGAGACACAGTTAAATATTCCTGGGGTGGGGAGAAAGGTCTTTTCAGCTTGCTTAATTCCTAAGAGCATCTGGCTTTTCCCGCTAATGAGCAACTAATACTGCAATTAATGCCCCGCTAATTGGAAACTCAGCAATGCTCTGCTCCCTGCTTCTGTCTTCTGCAGGTTTGGGGCCATGGCAGGCACACACCTGAGCTGTGACACCCGCACCGGGCAACGGCCACCACCTCCAGACTGGCCAGTTCACCCCCCTCCTGTGACAGGCACCATCGTTCTGTGACAAACAGCTGAGACCCCGTGGCACCTGGGCCACCAGCACCCGCTCGGTGGCTACTGGCTGTTTCATAGAATCATAGAGTTGTCCAGGCCGGAAGGGACCTCCAAAGGCCATCTAGTCCCACCCCCCCGCAGTCAGCAGGGACACCCCCAACTAGACCAGGTTGCCCAGGGCCTCGTCGAGCCTCACCTTGAATATCTCCAGGGAAGGGGCCTCAACCACCTCCCTGGGCAACCTGTTCCAGTGCTCCACCACCCTCCCAGTGAAGAACCCTCTCCTCATCTCCAGTCTAAATCTGTTCCCCTCCAGCTTGAAGCCATTGCCCCTCGTCCTGTCACTGCAGGCCTTTCTAAACAGGTTCTCCCCAGCCTTCCTGTAGGCCCCTTCAGGTACTGGAAGGCTGCTATTAGGTCTCCCCGGAGCCTCCTCTTCTCCAGGCTGAACAACCCCAGCTCCCTCAGCCTGTCCTCGGAGCAGAGGTGCTCCATCCCCCTGATCATCCTTGTGGCCCTCCTCTGGACCCGCTCCATCAGGTCCATGTCCTTCTTATATTGAGGGCTCCAGCCCTGCACACAATACTTCACAGAATCACAGAATCTTCTAGGTTGGAAGGGACCTTAAAGATCATCTTGTCCAACAGTCAACCTAACTGACAAAAATAGACACGCAGTGGGACAGACAGATAGACACTTGTGGGACCCTCTCTGTTAACAGAGCAAGTTTTGGGGAGGGGGTTTTGGCAGCCCAGGGATGGTGTCGGGCAGAGAAGCCCCATCCCAGGGGGGGACCTTGGATGCCGGGATGGATCCGTGGGGCTGGAAGGTGCGAAACGCCCGCTCCTTCCCTGGGAGGGGGGTGAGGGGGCTCTGGCAGCCCCCACCACGGGTTAGTTATTTTGGGAAGCGTCTGGGGCTGGCAGGTGGTGCCGGGGTGGGTGACAGCTGAGCACGGCTTTCACTTGGGAGCTGCGAGGCCCCTTCTCGCGCATCTATTTCCGACCCTGTAAAACACAATCTGCCAGGGTGCGAGCACGGAGCTGGGGAAGGAGGGGGGGGATGGACCCAAAAAAAAGCTGGTTACAAGGGACTGGCTTGCCCAAGGCAGCTCAGCGTCTCCGTGCATCCTGAAGGTTGCCTCCAAGCATGGTTGGGGTGTCACAGAGATGGTGTCCTTGAATTCCCCCAGCTAATTCCCCCCAGCCTGGTGCTAATTGGCATAGCTGTAGCCCTGGTCAGCAGCCCGATGGGTGAGGTTTGGTGTCCTACACCTCTCCCACACGCTTTCCCTGGGGTCTCATTGATGGAAAGGGTTTGCCCGTCCAGCTAAAAATAGCAAGAACTTCATGTAACTTGAGCTGAGCCCTAAATATTTTTCCTCCCAGCTTTCCGCTTCCACGGGCTTTGCATGTGTCTTCCTCTGTCCCTCTAATTATGGATAAAGCAGCAATGAGGGACAGTGAGCCTGTTTCCCCAAGGTTATGACAAGATGGTAGGACCAAGGGTGTCTTCCACAAGCCAGTCCCCCCAGGGAGATACCTGGACTAAGGCTCTTTCTGCTGCAAAACTGCACAGGGGAGAAGCATCTTCTTCATGTACAGGGAAAATTTAGAAGTGGAGCTGCAGGCTGCCATGGAGACAGGGCTCTGTTTGCAATCTTCTTGCCTTTTATTGTCTCTCCTCCTCTCCCAAGCAGTTGAAAAGCAGCCAGGAGCACGGCCCGTGTTGCCTCCCATGTTCCTGCTGGCCACAGCTGCCCAGCCCACCTTTGCTGTAAGTACTGTCCAACAGCAGCTGGGTCTCCTCTCTGGGTCTCCTCTCTGGTCCTTCACCTCCTCTAGCCTTTTGGCCCCTCCTTGGTGTATCTGGGGATCACAAAGCAAATCTGTGCTGCTTCTCTCTCAGCCTTGTTGGGTTCACAGGCAACGTGAGCGCCATCAGGGTGCATGGACCCACCTCTGCTCTCCCTTGCTCTTCTCTCAGTGGTGATGGCTGGGTAGGTGAAGCCATCAGAGGCCGAGACAGGGCTGGTTCTCTGGGGACATGTTCCTCAAGTCATAGGCTGGAAACTGCCTGCTGAAGTGGGAAGCTTTGGCTGCTTCCCTAAGAAACAGGGAAATAGCTGACCCTGGCAGCAGCTAAAACCCCTCAGTCTCTGTCCTTAGCAGCGAGTATCAGAGGAAGAACCTCTCTAAGGTAGGACCTAAAGATCTTCCTGCAAACCAAACTTCTCCATGTCAAGTCTCTGCTTGACTTCGCAACACCTGAGCTCCAAAAACTAAGCTGTGCATTATTTCTATGCTGTCCTCACTTGTTTGTGATACCAGTTATGCTGTGGTTTGTCTAAATGCTGGGTATTTTTGTACCCTGCACGATGCTCATCCAAGTGGGAGCTGAGAAAAGGCAACTTCTGTGTGCTGATGAGGAGCCAATCTCGGTCCCTGTTGCAAAAAGCATCTGCTGGGCTGCCGCTGTCTTCTCATCCTTCAACTCCCTCTCCTGTTCCCCAGAGTCCTACATGTCCCCATCCCTGCTCTGCTCCGCCAGGCTTCCATGCAGCAGCCACAGAAGGGAAAAAAAAAAAAAAAAAAAAAGGCAAATTCAGTTCTCGCTTCCTATTTTTCTCCTCCTCCTCTTTTTTTTCAAACTTGGCCCGTTGTGAAAACCACCCCTTTAATGCCTGGCTGCCAAATAGAGCAATTCTCTCAAAAGAGAAATGTACATCAAAGTTGCAAGGAATATTTAATTAACCTTTAAAGGGGATCATCCATAACTGGCTTACAGAGATGTCATTTAATTGTTTAAAAAAATAAACACAAGGCACTTGCATGTCTGTCCAGACAGTTCTGGCTTTTGCTGCTGTGACCACTGTTGTCTGGCTAAAAGGCAACTAAATACCTAAACTTTCCTTCCAACTCCCATTCTGCACTAGAACCTCTGACATGCTTCTCTCTGCTCAGGCAACACGGCAAGTGGCCAAATCCACCCCTTCTGCATCGAGGAAACCTTGATAAACTTCTCTGGGAAGATGCCATTTGCTGGCAAATCACCCCGTGTCGTTGCACGAATGAAGATGGACCTTTTGGAGGCTTCTTCTCTTCCAGCAGGAGGGAGGCAGGGACCCAGCTCCAGCTCTCAGACCCAAACACCTCAGTTCTCCAAAAGTCAGAGGCCGAGGAGATAAAGCTCTTCAATAAATGATTAAACCCCCTCTTACTCTAAGGAGGAGAGCGTGGACACGCATTGCTACCCTCTGCTGGAAGGAGCTGCCTTTCACAGAGGCCTTAGAGCTGCTAAGGAGGTAAAATGAGATCTCTTTTTAGCTCAGGAGGAAAACTTCTGTGTGTGAGGAAGAGGAAGGTCCGACCCGGAGCGCTGCTGTTGAGAGGACCCGATTGCAAAGCGCTGCGGGGTCAGCGTTTGCTCCTGCAGCTCTGGAGTAATCCCAGCACCTCTTGTGCAACGGGGTGTCCTCCTTCCCCCAGATTTTGGGTGCCAAAACAGGGCAATGGCCATGTGTTTGTGCACTCGGGGCTTCCCAGAAACCATTTGTTGAGCCTTCCTGCTCAAGGGTGTGTGTGCGTGTGTGTGCCTTTGCTTAATGTGAGCACGCACAAAACCCCACTGGTAGCAAACAATCATCTGTGTAGGAAAGACTTTGTGGCCCACGTGCCAAATCTTTGTACATTCCCTGCTATTTTTAACTAATCCCTAATGGCAACCGTCCACTTCGGTCCTGCCCGCTCCCGGCCACACGCCGTGTGTGTGTGTGTGTGTGTGTGTGTGCCTTTGCTTAACGTGAGCCAAGCACAAAACCCCACTGGTAGCAAACAATCATCTGTGTAGGAAAGACTTTGTGGCCCACGTGCCAAATCTTTGTACATTCCCTGCTATTTTTAACTAATCCCTAATGGCAACCGTCCACTTCGGTCCTGCCCGCTCCCGGCCACACGCCTTCGCCGCTGCTCTCCCCCAACCCGGGGGGCTGCATGATCCGTGTCTCCCCCCTGCATCCTGCCCTGTCCCTGCCCAAGAGGGGCTTTTCTGCAGCCTTGCATCCACAGATCTCCTGGAAAAAGCCACCATGGCAAACCCAAGGGCAGCTGGCAAACCCAAGGGCAGCTGGCAACCATAAAACATCAGATAAATGAGGCAGGGGGGTGCTTTCAAGACCCCCCCAAGAGAAGGAAGTGTTTAGAAACACAGACCTGAGTTGGTTGAGGGGAGTAGGAAACAAAAAGCCTCCAAGTTTCCTGGCAGTGCTAAGCTTTTCCTGAGGGCCAGCAAACCCAAGGGCAGCTGGCAAACCCAAGGGCAGCTGGCAACCATAAAACATCAGATAAATGAGGCAGGGGGGTGCTTTCAAGACCCCCCCAAGAGAAGGAAGTGTTTAGAAACACAGACCTGAGTTGGTTGAGGGGAGTAGGAAACAAAAAGCCTCCAAGTTTCCTGGCAGTGCTAAGCTTTTCCTGAGGGCTGGAGGATTAAGGTCCCATGCCTGTGGGTGCAGGGCATGGGCAGCGCTGCCCGAGGAGAGCCCGGTGGCTCCACCACGGAGCAGGGACAGGGCCACCCTCCCGTCTCTGCCACTCTGTGCCACCCCGAGGAGTGATTCCAGCACCCGTTCCCCGCCATGGCTGTGGTGATACTATCTTTTCACACTTGTCCACGCAGCGCCTTGCACCGCGGGCTCGCGGCTCCGCCGGGATGTCTGTGGGTGAGGGTGTCCCATGGAGAGAGCCTGGAGCTCAGCTCTGGCTGCCGGAGACGGGGGTGGCTTTTTGAATGGTCTCAAGGAAGATGGGATCCAAAAATTCGGCTGGGTTTTGCTCCCTGTGGCTGCCCACCTCCCTGCATGCCGCGGATGCCTCACCTGAGCCTGTGCTGAGCATGACTCTACCTGCCCGCAGCAAAACAGAGGCTCTCAAAGAGGGGAAAACAGTGATTTCGGGCTAACGATATCATCAGAGCAAGGGCTTGGGGAGGCACAGGACGGGAGAGCAGCAGCAGCAGCCGTGTCTCTGCCCGGCCCCACTCTGCAGCGGAGCGAGGGACAGGCTTTCCCCTTTCCCCAAATCTAGGGGGGGAGGCTGGGGGTCTGCCCCACACACCCTGGGCACGGGAAGCCTGCCCTGGAAGTCCCGCTTCGGTGGCTGGCAGGGGAGCTGGCTTTTCTTGAAAAAAATCTCATTTTCCTGCCCGAGTTTTCACATTCATTTGCCTCCCACCGCTCCGCAGCGCTGCCTGCCAGGGAAGAGTGACTAAGGGGGTGGGTGGAAAAAGAACGACTCCAGACCAATTTAGCAGCCTGCGGTGC
>NW_015091123.1:653565-655145 GCF_001431845.1 Calidris pugnax | reverse complement strand
ACGAGCAAGGACTATTTTTTTTTTCTTTCCTGCTCGTATTCCACTTGCCGCAGCCTTCAGAGAGGAAAACAAGCTCTCGGGAGGAATTTGGAGTCACAGTAACTCCTGAGAAACGCAGGCCTGCTCGGAAAAACAGATCAGGTGTTGGTCCTTCTGTGGTGAGCACAGGAAGCCACACGTGTAAGGAGTTGACAGGCCTCAGCTCACTTGTGAATAGAGGAGAGAGGGAGAGAAACCCCCCTCCACACTGCTCTGGTGGGGCAGCCCTGGCTGAGGAGGTTGCCCAGGGCTTGGCACTGCTGGAAGGGGCTGGTAGGGGGGCCAGGGGGGTGTTAGCAGATGGGGGGCAGCAGGAAACCAAAGGAGAACTCCCCCGGGGAGAAAGGGGTTGGTAGCAGGGATGCAGCTGGGATGCAGGTGTGTGGGCAGAGCCGTGGGGGACAATCAGGGCTTGGGGGGGTCTGGATGGGAGCTGTCAGGGCTCCCCCACACTCCTGGGCCAACTTCTGTGTGGGGGACCCTCCTGTCACTCCACTGGGCACCTGCACCCGTGGCCAAATATGCCTGAACTAGGGAGGAAAAGCCAGGTTGCTCTCTGCAGAGCCCAGGCAGGCACCCAACCCCTTTGGAGATGGTGAGGCGCAGGCTCCCCAGGTGGGTGAGCAAAGAAAGGGGGTGTCAGGCACCGACCCGGGCACCGGAGCCGGGAGCTGGTGGGGCTGTGTGGATCTGGCACAGAATGCAAAGCATCAGTGGGGTGAGAAGTGACAGCCCACAGCCACGCTCTGGCACTGCTTTTAAAGGCAGAGGTTTATCCCTGGCTTTGCAGGACCAGGGTGGGCACCCCCGGGAGCTGGGTATCCTCTGGGCAGGGGTGACATCCCCTCCATCCCCTGCATCCCCTCCATCCCCTGCATCCCCTCCATCCCCTTCATCTCCTCCATCTCCTTCATCTCCTCCATCCCCTGCATCTCCTCCATCCCCTCTCCCACATCCACCCGTGTGCCCAAACAGCCACAAACCCCGCAGCCTCCACAGGGCACACTCACGCCGTGCAAAGCACCGACAAACCCGCCTGCTCACACTCGTGTGCACCCAAGGAGAGGTTACACCCCTTCCAGCCGTACCCCGCTGCACACTCACACGCTGACGGCACCGACACCCGCGTCCAGATGCAATTAGCACCGTCACACAGAGGTGCCCCCCACGCCCCCCCCGTGCTCGCTAAATCCTCTTCCACCCACGCTGCCCGTCCTACCCCACGCACACCGGCACCACCGGCAAATCCTTCCCCCCCGGGAACCGGCAGCCCCTTTCCCGGGGATGGCTCAGCACCGATGACAACAAACCAAAGGCATCTCTCCTTTTTTTTTTTTTTTTTTTTTTCTCTTTTTTCTTTTCTTTTCCCGGGGAGTTTGGGGACTGTGTAACCAGAAGCAGCCTGAACCAAGGTGCTGAACACGCAGAATTTTCTCCTCGCCTTCAAAAAAGAAGTTTTCCAGACTTGGGAGGGAAGTGGGAAGAGGGAGCTGAGCTCCTTGGCGGCTCGGAGCTGGCAGAGAGGGATGTGCAGCCGGGGG
>NW_015091123.1:653169-653437 GCF_001431845.1 Calidris pugnax | reverse complement strand
AAAACTGCAGCATCCCCGGGGGGGGGCACGTTAACCCCCATAAGCGACTCTCTCCCGTCGCACCCCCCGAAGGTTAAGGGGGTTCCCAGCGGCGCAGATCAGCCCCCCCCAACTCCCCAAATATCCCATCGCCTTCCCCTGCCCGGAGCTCCGGGGGTCGGGAGGGTTCCCCCCGCGCCTCCCCCGCGTCCCCGACCCTCGGGGTTTCGCCCACCTCGGGTGGTCGTTGGCTCCGGTGCGTGGCGGGGCTCCCGGTGCGGTGCTCGGC
>NW_015091123.1:649545-653150 GCF_001431845.1 Calidris pugnax | reverse complement strand
GGGGGTGTTTTGGGTGGACGCCGCCGGGGTTTGGACCGTCGGGGCGTCCGTGCCCCCCCCCCCGGGACCGGGAGCCAGGCTGGAGCCTTGGGAAGATTTTGGGAAGGGTCTAAAAGAGCCGGGAGCCCGGGGAAAGGAGCCGGGAGCCCGCCCGGTCGGGAATGGTCTGGGCTGAAGTTCCTGTTTTGCTTGATTTGGAACCGGGACTCCGGAGCGGAGTCTCCAGTATCCCCCAGTTTGGGGTTGAGCACCGGGCTGGGCCCGGGTGTGTCTCCCTCATGCCACGACTAGTCCTCACGGCAGGAGCAGGGACACGTTCCCCCGGGGGCTCTGACCACGGGGAACCGGAGTGGTGGGGCTGTGGTCAGAGCCATCTTAGTGCAGTGGGGAAACTGAGGCACGGTACCTGCAGTGGGGCTGTGGTCAGAGCCATCTTAGTGCAGCGGGGAAACTGAGGCACGGGACCTGCAGACCTGCCCCATCCCTGGGGGGGTTCAAGGGCAGGTTGGAGGGGGCTTGGAGCAACCTGGGCTGGTGGGAGATGTCCCTACCCATGGAACTAGATGATCTTTAAGATCCCTTCCAACCCAAACCATTCTATGGTTCAGATCCCTCTGTCTCCCCAAAAAAACCAGCTTTTACACACCTGAGCCTCCTGCCCTGGGCTCAGAGACCCATTGCTGCTGTGGCTGCTGGGGTGGGCTCTTGGGGGAAAAAAAAATATAAAGATGCCATATCCTCTGGAGCTGGTATCTGGGCAGGGTTATCTTTGCCAGACGTGCAAATCCAGGAGGTGTGTGTTGGGGTTGAGCTGTCACGGAGCCTGCAGAGCTGCCAACAGGTCGCCTGGCTCGTCGGAGCCAGCCCCAGTGAGGATGGAGACAGCATCAACCTCCTGCCACCCCCCACCAGGCTTAGCTTAAACCAATTTAAAATTGGTTAAAACGCACAGTGGGGGTAGGAACTAGATGATCTTTAAGGTTCCTCCCAACACAAATCATTGCATGAACGGGTGATTCTGTGATTGACTCCAACTTTAGTGGGTGCAGAGGGAGCTGAGCTGTTGGGTATCAGCAGAGGAGCCTCATCTCGCTCGGGTTGATGCTCAGTGAAGTGGTTTTGGCCTCTCAACCAAGCCACCCCCTTTGGCTGCTCTGCTGTGAGTGCCCATGTGCAGGCAATTATGGGCAGAAGAGCAAATAAATGCAGGACAAGGTGGGGGCTGAGCCCCAGCAGTGTGTGCACGGGGGGCTGCTCCCCTCCTGGCCCCGTCAAACCTGGCAACTCTGTGTGTGACCCTACCTCCAGGTGCCAAAACCATCCCAAAAACAGCAGGCTGAGGTCAGTGCGGGCTGAGGGTCCCCAGTGGGGCTGGGAGTTGCTGTGCCAAGGTGGAGATGTGGGGGGAGCAGCCTCCTCACCCCTCTTTTAGTGCTGAAGAGTGGGGAGGGGTGCTCTAAGGGGAAAAAAAAAAACCAAACCCGGAGCATCTCTGCTAAAGCATCTTCCTGACGTGATACAGGCTGGGTGATTTTGGCAGCCCGGGCAGGCTGTGCTCGTCCACAGGTAAGGCTCATCCTGCTTGTGTGGATTTTTCCAGTATTAGGAGGAAACCCAGAAAATGCTCCCACAGACTGTGAATTTCCACCCACCGAGCAGCGTTCGGAGCGTGTCCTTCTGCTCCTGGGGAGGCTGGATCCAGGTTGGAGACACAATTATATCCCCACCTCCCTTCCTTCCTACCTCTCCCCCTGGCCGGGGAGGGGGGGGAGAGGGTGTGGGGAAGTCTGTTTGCCTTCTTCTTCCTCACCTAGCTGTTAATCTCTTCCTCCACGGGGGCAGGTTTCCTGTGCTGAGGAGGCCTGTTTGCCACGGCCGGCTGACGCAGCGCTGAGGAATTTGCTGGGTGGCTGGCAGCACATCTGGACTTGCCCTGTGCTGCGTGGCCACGTCCCCGTCAGGTATGTAGGGAGGGAGGTTTGCTCCCCCCCTGTCTTCTCCAGCACACACCTGCAGCTCCTCCGAGCCCCACGTCAGCTCCTGCCCCTCTCAGCGCCGAAATGGAGCAGGGATGGGACCCCCAGTGTCACCTGGTGTCTGGCTGGAGGGGAAGAAAGCTAAAGAGCTGGGACTCTTTAGTCTGGAGAAGAGAAGGCTGAGGGGAGACCTTATCAATGCCTACAAGTATCTCAAGGGTGGGCTGAGGGAGGAGGGAACCAGACTCTTTTCAGTAGTTGCCAGTGAGAGGACAAGGGGCAACGGGCACAAGTTGGAACATAAAGGGTTCCCCTTGAATATGAGGAAGAACTTTTTCATGGTGAGGGTGGCAGAGCCCTGGAAGAAGCTGCCCAGGGAGGGTGTGGAGTCCCCTTCTTTGGAGACTTTCAAGACCTGCCTGGATGCTCCTGAGTAACGTGCTCTGACAAGCTCTGGGTGGTCCTGCTTCAGCAGGGGAGTTGGACTAGATGATCTCTGTGGTCCCTTCCAACTCTAAAAATTCAGTGAAATTCAGTGAAAGTGTCTAGTTTTGGGCCCCTCACCACAAAAAAGACATTGAGGTGCTGGAGCAGGTCCAGAGAAGGGCAACGGAGCTGGTGAGGGGTCTGGAGCACAAGTCTTATGGGAGAGGCTGAGGGAGCTGGGGGTGTTCAGCCTGGAGAAGAGGAGGCTGAGGGGAGACCTTCTCGCTCTCTATAACTACCTGAAGGGGGGTGTAGAGAAGCGGGGGTTGGTCTCGTCTCCCAAGTCACAGGAGATAGGACAAGGGGAAATGACCTCAAGTTATGCCAGGGGAGGTTTAGATCGGATATTAGGAAATATTTCTTCATGGAAAGGGTTATCCAGCATTGGAATGGGCTGGGGAAGGGGTTCAGGCACCATCCCTGGAGGTGTTCAAAAGACGGGTTGACATGGTCCTCAAGAATATGGTTTAGTGTTATATTTATTTATTTATTTTTATTTGTCAGAGTTAGGTTTGACGGTTGGACTAGATGATCTTAAAGGTCCTTTTCAACCCAGACGATTCTATGATTCTGTGATTCCCTTCCCAAAACTGGTGATGGAAACCATCCTGGGCACAGCATGAAGCGTGCACATCCCTACACACACACATACACACACACACAGAGCCCCAACAGCAGCACAGGTGGGTCCTGCAGGACCCCCCTGGTAACGAGAGGACCTCAGCTCCTCAGGGACAGGGACGAAACCAGTCTCAAACTGGTCTGCGTGCCCATCACCCCTCTGGGACGGGGCTCGTGTCTTGCGGCCGGTGGCGCCGCGGTTGCCAGCCCTTGGCAGGACGGGAGGAGAGTGGCTGGAGCTCGGCGCCGGGGTTTCTCTTCTCTCCCACCACGGGAGCCCGGCCGGCGCCCCGGGGAAGAGATGGAGGATACGAACCGGAGCAGCCGGGTCTGCTGCTGCCTCCCTGCCTTCCCCCAGCCAGAGCCCAAATCCCAGCCCCCGGCTCCCACCGACGGGGCATTTGACACCGAGCGAAAATAGTTATGCCGGGGTGGAGCAGGGGAGAAGGGAGGTTTTTTAGCTCTGCACAAAACCGCAGGGCTTTGATTTATGGCGCTGGCGCTCGGCAGACGAGATCCACC
>NW_015091123.1:618062-649233 GCF_001431845.1 Calidris pugnax | reverse complement strand
AGGCTGAGGGGAGACCTTATCAATGCCTACAAGTATCTCAAGGGTGGGCTGAGGGAGGAGGGAACCAGACTCTTTTCAGTAGTTGCCAGTGAGAGGACAAGGGGCAACGGGCACAAGTTGGAACATAAAGGGTTCCCCTTGAATATGAGGAAGAACTTTTTCATGGTGAGGGTGGCAGAGCCCTGGAAGAAGCTGCCCAGGGAGGGTGTGGAGTCCCCTTCTTTGGAGACTTTCAAGACCCGCCTGGATGCTCCTGAGTAACATGCTCTGACAAGCTCTGGGTGGTCCTGCTTTGGCAGGGGAGTTGGACTAGATGATCTCTATGGTCCTTTCCAACTTTAAAAATCATAGAATCATAAAATGGTTAGAGTTGGAAGGGACCTCAAAGATCATCAAGTTCCAACCCCCCTGACATGGGCAGGGACACCTCCCACTAGACCAGGTTATGCAAAGCCCCATCCAGCCCAGCCTTAAACACCTCCAGGGATGGGGCACAAATTCAGTGAAAGTGTCCAGTTTTGGGCTCCTTACCACAAAAAAGACATTGAGGTGCTGGAGCAGGTCCAGAGAAGGGCAACGGAGCTGGTGAGGGATCTGGAGAGTAAGTCTTATGGGAGAGGCTGAGGGAGCTGGGGGTGTTCAGTCTGGAGAAGAGGAGGCTGAGGGGAGACCTTCTCATGCTCTATAACTACCTGAAGGGGGGTGTAGAGAAGCGGGGGTCGGTCTCGTCTCCCAAGTCACAGGAGATAGGACAAGGGGAAACGGCCTCAAGTTGCACCAGGGGAGGTTTAGATTGGATATTAGGAAACATTTCTTCACGGAAAGGGTTATCCAGCCTTGGAATGGGCTGCCCAGGGAAGGGGTTGAGGCACCATCCCTGGAGGTGTTCAAAAGACGGGTTGACATGGTCCTCAGGAATATGGTTTAGTGTTTTTATTTATTTATTTTTTTATTTTTATTTGTCAGTTAGGTTGACGGTTGGACTAGATGATCTTAAAGGTCCTTTTCAACCCAGACGATTCTATGATTCTGTGATTCCCTTCCCAAAACTGGTGATGGAAACCATCCTGGGCACAGCATGAAGCGTGCACATCCCTACACACACACATACACACACACACAGAGCCCCAACAGCAGCACAGGTGGGTCCTGCAGGACCCCCTTGGGAATGAGAGGACCTCAGCTCCTCAGGGACAGGGACGAAACCAGTCTCAAACTGGTCTGCGTGCCCATCACCCCTCTGGGACGGGGCTCGTGTCTTGCGGCCGGTGGCGCCGCGGTTGCCAGCCCTTGGCAGGACGGGAGGAGAGTGGCTGGAGCTCGGCGCCGGGGTTTTTCTTCTCTCCCACCACGGGAGCCCGGCCAGCGCCCCGGGAAGAGACGGAGGATACGAACCGGAGCAGCCGGGTCTGCTGCTGCCTCCCTGCCTTCCCCCAGCCAGAGCCCAAATCCCAGCCCCCGGCTCCCACCGACGGGGCATTTGACACCGAGCGAAAATAGTTATGCCGGGGTGGAGCAGGGGAGAAGGGAGGTTTTTTAGCTCTGCACAAAACCGCAGGGCTTTGATTTATGGCGCTGGCGCTCGGCAGACGAGATCCAACCCCCCCCACACACCCCCCCTCCCCTGCTTTTTTTAATATTGTTTCCTGGCAGCTTCGTTGGTTTCTCTGCTGATTTGAGCAACGCTCCCACAATCCTGCGGGTGCCTCGTTGCCTTGAAAGCAGTCAGCTGGAATTTGCTATTTTCGGACCTAAAAAATTGAGGAGAGGGAGAGGAAGCAGCAGAAGGAGGAGAAGAAGAAGAGGAGGAGGAAGAAGAAAGAAGAAAGTGTATTCATGTGAGCGCAGAGGAATGGTTTAGCAGGATTGCACTCAAGGGGAAAAGGCACCAAAAAGAAAAAAAAAAAAAAAGAATAATGATTCATTTTCGGTGGAGCGGAGCTTCGTGTTTCTATAGTAAGTCATAACAAAACAAGGCGGCAAAGCCAAGAAGTTATTTGTACCAGATGGGCCAGAGGTTGTATCTGCAGCTTTTCAGGAATCGTCCTGACTTGGGGCAGATTTCGCAGCCAGGAGCTCAGGGGTTCGACCACCACGGGGCAAGGGGGGGGACGACAGGGTGGAAGAGTTTTCAGGAATCGTCCTGACTTGGGGCAGACTTTGCAGCCAGGAGCTCAGGGGTTTGACCACCACGGGGCTGGGGGGACAACAGGGTGGCAGGGGGGCCACAGCCCAAGGACAGTGTCCCTTGGGTGTTCCTGCCCGGTCATGGGGGGAACTGCTGTCCCCCTGATATTGTCACCCCATGGGGCTGGTGCTGGAGCGGCTCCTCCTGGGCTGAAACTCGTCCTCCCTGGTTCATCCCTCCCGTTCGTGTCAGCACTCGCCCCGTCTGCCCCGTCCTCGCCCCCGCAAACGAGTCTGACTACGGGGTGTTGCCTCATCTCCCCGAGTCACCTGGAAGCCTTCCCAGGGCAAGGGAGCTCCGGAGAGTGGTAGGAAAGGGCCCTGGTGGAGATTTGGGCTATTGAGGAGCGTGGGGAGAACGTCCAGCCCCTGCCCGTCCCTGGGGTGCTCGGTGAGATGCACAACCCCTGGGGTTCTGTCCCACCAGGGCGGTGGGGAGCTTGGATTTCCCCAATTATGGGAGCTGAGTCCTGCTGAAAATCCTCCCTGCACACACACCCCTCTCTCCTGCCTTCATTAATGGCAAAATTAAAAATTCCTCCAACAAACCCCAACGAAACAAAAAAAAAAAATTTAAAATCCTCCCCTTTTTTTTTTTTTTTCCACTCTCACTGCAAAGAGGTGATGAGATGCCGGCGATTCATTTCTTTGGGGGAGATTTGGGCAGGGAAGGGATGAGATGCTCGCCCACCAGGGCTGGCTGCATCCAGGGCACAGGTAGTGGGGGAGTGAGTCAGACCCCCACCCCTTCCACTTGATACTAGTCTTAATCACTTAATGTAGTCATCCTGGATACAGCCCTAAGTGGATTTGCATGGATAGATGCGATAAGAGTCCCTTCTCCCTTAGATTTTCGGATAAAGGATAAGCAGAAATGACAAAGACAGGATTTTTTTCTTTTTTTTTTTTTTTACTAACAAATTATTTACAAATCCATTGAAATTGGATGTAACTTAGTTCATACTAATTTACTCCTCTGTAAGGGTATTTCAAGATAATAAGATCAGCGATGAAAGCAAGAAGTAGGTGTATTTAATGACTTTTTTTTCCCCCTACAGAGCTATGAAGTGATATTGGAAGAGGGAGGCGAGGCTGGGAAAAGGAAATGAACCCACAAAATGCTCCGGAGGGTTGGAGGGCTCAGATGGTGCCCGGAGGAGCGGGATGAGGACATCGGTATAATAAATATCACCTCTTGCACATGAATTTTAAATAGCAACACAGGCAGTGGATGTGAAGCCAAGCTGGGAAGGGGAATCCAGTAGGTTCATCCTCCTGGGGAGCAGGGATGCTCCGCTGCGGGGAAGCACCTTGCTTGGCCCTTCCCTGGGGATTTGGGGATGGAGGGAGGGGTTGGTGTTGGGTGGTTACGGTTGGGCAGGTGGATTACAAATCACAATTAGCCTGTGAACCTGCTCGGTGGAGCTGCAGGGACACGTGCGTGCTCACACGGGCACATTTGTACCTTGCAGAATAAAAAAGAAGCTGGTTTAGCCATCCCGTGGCTGGGTAAATACTTCGGTATCGACCGGCAAGATAACGAGAGAGGAGCTTATGTATGAGGCCAGGGAGGAGCTGGTTGGTGGCTACTGATGTGTCACGGTGGCTTTGCTTTAAGCTTTGCAAGGCTGTGGTGCAGGGGGGTGATGCATATTAATGCATATTAATCAGCTCAGCCCCGCTGTGGCCCAGCCACCAGCTGATATCCCCGACGTGCCCGTGATATTGTCCTCCTTGTGCTGCACAAAGCGATTTCCAGCCAGGGATATTCCTTGTTTCGGATGAGGCGGAGGGGGGAATCCACCAGCTAATCCCCTCCGGCTGTACCCTTCCTGATGGGGTTTCAGTGAATCCACGTGGCACTTTCCAGGGCTCCTCTGCCCTCCCTCCTTGCACGCTCTGTAATTTTAGGTAAAATAAAGCCAATCGCAGCTGGAATGAAAAGTAAACTCCGTGTGGTTTTCCTAGCCCAGCAGCAGACCTTCACTTGGTGAGTTCAAACCTACTTGGATGGGACTCTGTCTGCTCTCAGCTCCCTTTCCCGGAGCCCTGAGAAGCGACCGACAGCCCTGGTTTCATTCCCAGCCAGTTTAGCAGCAAAAAAAATAAAAAAAAAGAACCCCAAAAGGTCATGAGAAAAGCCTCTCCATGAGAAAAGCGTATCACATCCAAGCTTATAAAGGCAGACTGAAATTTCCTCTTCCTCTTCTGGGATTTATCTGCTTTTTTTCCCATTAAAATTAATGATAAGAGCACAGTTTAGCTCCTTGGTAGCTCTTCAGCCTCTTCGTTCTGCTGGTGCTAAAATAGAGACAAGCCCAGACGATGTCCCCGGGGCCTCTGAGCAAAGTTTGCTCTCGCTGTTAAACAAAGTGGCTTCCTCTGCCCGGTGGAGTTGCAAAACAGCCAAACGTTGATGTGTCTGGTTCTCAGTATTGATCTGAGATGCTGATCTGGGTGTCTGTTCGCTGGACATCCCGGTCACACCACAAAGTCTGGCTCATCCAGTCCAGATCTCACACAAACCAGGGAATTCTTCCCAAGCATCATCCCGGTGTCATTGCGTTGCCCGAGCTCTGGGCGTACACACAGTTTCTAGTCCTCGGGGCCAGAAAGAGAAGCTGGAAAATTTGGCTCCTGGGGGCATTCAAGACAAAAGGCAAGTGCGCACAGACCCCCAGATATATCATTTTTTAGATAATCCGTGCTCCAAACCCTGCTTATGATTTGGGGAGGGAGGTGTCTGAAGGTGGGGAGAGCGAGTGGGTAACCCCAAAGCTGCAGGGGGGAGCTGGAGCCGGGCTCAGACACAGAAATCAGCTACAAAACTGGAATATCCCAAATCCCTTGTGGCTTCCTGACCCCAGAGTTCAGGCTGGGTGTCTCACCCAGTGAAGAGGAGCAGAGGTTTTCCCTCTTTGCAGCCTTTTCCTCCCCTCCTCCTCCTCCTCCTTGGCATTACTCACTGGGTTATGCAAGGCTTATCTCCCAGCCCTGCTCTCACACACACACACACACACCAGCAACCAGTTGGGCAGCAAAAAAACCCCTCGGCTGGAAAAAGCAGTTTGTCTTGGCTCTGCTTGTCTCGCTCCTGGGACTCACCCTGAGTGTGGGACAGGCAGCTTTTCTAAATCTTACCGGGGGAAACAGCGGAGGAAAAAAGGGCCTGGCTTTCTCTCGGGACTATTGGAGGGGCTGCTCGGCTCAGTTTGCTTCTGCTTCATTGGCCTACAAACCCGAACCCTCCTCAATAATTCAGCAGAGCTGACGCGCTGCAGGGCTAAATAATTCATCCTGGAGCTTTGAGGAGGGAAACGTGGTTACATCACCCTTCAGAGCAAAGCTTTCGGGGCTCTCCCACCCCCTTCCCCAGCAAAGTTTCCCTCTGATTCAGATTAGATCTCAGGAAGAGATTTTTTGCTGTGAGGGTGGTGAGACACTGGAACAGGTTGCCCGGGGAAGTTGTGGATGCCCCATCCCTGGAGGGGTTCAAGGCCAGGCTGGATGGGGCCTTGAGCAACCTGCTCTAGTGGGAGGTGTCCCTGCCCATGGCAGGGGGGTTGGAACTTGATGATCTTTGAGGTCCCTTCCAACCCTAACCATTTAGGCAGTTGCCAGCAGTGTGCCCAGGTGGCCAAGAAAGCCACCAGCATCCTGGCCTGCATTGAGGGGCTGGAGCGGGTCCAGAGAAGGGCGACAAAGATGGTGAGGGGTCTGGAGAATAAGTCTTATGAGGAGAGGCTGAGGGAGCTGGGGTTATTCAGCCTGGAGAAGAGGAGGCTGAGGGGAGACCTTATTGCTCTCTCCAACTCCCTGAAAGGAGGGTGTAGAGAGGTGGGGGTCGGTCTCTTTTCTCAAGTCACAGGCGACAGGACAAGAGGAAATGGCCTCAAGTTGTGCCAGGGGAGGTTCAGGCTGGATATTAGGAAAAAATTTTTCACTGAAAGGGTTATCAGTCATTGGAATGGGCTGCCCAGGGAGGGGGTTGAGGCCCCATCCCTGGAGGTGTTCAAAAGACAGGTTGATGTAGTGCTGGGAGGTCTGGTTTAGTGATGATGCTCCTTGTTTGTTGTGTGGGTGTCTATTTTTGTCAGTTAGGTTGACGGTTGGACAAGATGATCTTTAAGGTCCCTTCCAACCTAGAAGATTCTGTGATTCTGCTGGGACAGTGGGGACTCCTGCTTCTCTTCTCCCCGTGGGTGTTTGGGATGCTGCTAGGGAAGCAGGGAGGTGGCTTGGACAGCCTGGACCTCGGGGAGGACATTGGGGGGGACAAGGGCAGGGGTGGACATAGCTCTCAAGCAGCCACATGTGAAACCCCCGTTGGTGGGGTTTTTTTCTCCAATCCCTTTTGCCGGAGATGACTCTCCCACGGGGAATCGTCCAGCAACTAATGTCAGCAGCCGGCTGATTTCTCCGTGAGCAGACATATGTGCCTGCTTTTCCAAGGGGCTGTTTAAATTAAAAATTCCCCCCTGGGTGGCCAGGGCAAAGCAGAGATTATGAACCCAGCTGGGGACAGAGGGCATCTGCGAACGCGGTACCCGCACGGAGTTATCCCCATGTATTTCTGGTTCAGTGCTGGGAAGTAGCACACACTGCACATGTATCACGCTGAAAGCATTTTGCTTAAATATTTATGAAATCCCCCCAGACCTGAAGCACAGCCAGATCCGGAGGTGGGCAGAGCTCCGAAATGGCGTGAAGAGGGGGCTGTCAGGGCCGGCTCGGGGAGATTTTGGGGGTGATGCTGTGCCATGTCAGGCAACAGAGAACTGGGTGGTTTTGTGACTTCAAAGCAGGAGAAAGAAGCAGGATGCTGACAGATGTTTTTCCCTACTCTGCTAATACAGCCACAGCCTGTGTCCTGCACCCTGAACCCATCCCCAAACCCCACATGTGCCCTGGCTCGGGGAAGAAGAAGAAATACAGCCTGAGGTTCAGCCCAGACTGAGGGTGAGAGAATTTATTTTGGAGGAAATAGGGGTAAAAGAGCTTGAGCAAAGGGGTGGAAAAAAATTATTATGCCCTTCCACTGCTCAAACCCTCTTTGATTTCCCAACTCGCGACGTCCCGCTCTGCAGGGGGCAAAAAAACCACCTCAATCCCCAACTGATCTCCTTGTATTTTGCATCCCTTTCCCCTCTGCATCCCTGTGATAAAAAGCTGTCCCCACGCCCGGTGTGGGGCTGGGCCCCCTGGTCTTATCTCTGCACGGAGTAATTTGATTTCCACGGGGCATTGGCAATTAGCACAATAAAAGATGAGATTTGCAGCCCAATGGGTGAGGGTGGTGGCTGGGCTGACACCAAGGTCACCCTCTGGAGCTCAGGGGTTCCCCAGCCTCCTGGGCATGTGTGAGCCCTACACAGGGGGATATTCCCCCCAAAAAAAAGAGACAGGGAAGTGTCTCCCCTTCTCCTCCCCCTGCTCCTTTGCTCTGCACATGGGACACGCAGCTTTCAGGGGGTACAGGAGGAAGATGCTGCTCCCCAGGGCCCCTTCACCCCACGCTATGGGGGCGTCTGGAGCAGCAGAGGTGAAGGGGCTGGGATAAAATCCCCGGTTTTGGGTTCGCCCGGTGTTATTTGCTCCACATCCCGACGGGGACATGATGCTGCTGCCTGGCCCTGCTCTTTCCCAGGCGCTGCTGCTCCTGTTTATGGTGCCCATAAACCCCGAATGCGCTTCGCAGGTTGGCTTCATATATTGCAAACTGCCATCCAAACCCCATCAAGGAGCGAGCCCTTTGCATAATGAACACATACGTCTCTTTATGTGCTTTTATAGCGTGCCAGGGCTGTGGTTACGGAGCTCTTCCCCTCACAGATATGCAATTAGAGCAGCGGGAGAGGCCGGTTGGGGCTCAGTGGTCCCCTGTGGAGATGTTGGTCCCTTGGTGGGACAATGAGGAGATCCGGGAGAAGCCTGGAGGGGGGGTCTACCCTCGGGGCAACTGGCTGGACTGGGAAGTGAGACTCACACTGGCACAGGCAGAGGGTCTATGCTGGACACAGTTGCTGTGAAAATCCCCAAAATGATGCTCTGAGGCGGCTCGGGCTGAGTTTTGGGTTGGGACTGGAGGATGTGGGGTTATTTCGCCACGTGCTGGAGGGAACCGTGGTGTGTTTGTGCAGGGCAGGAGGCCACGAGAGGATGCCAGGAAGTATTTTTAGGGAAGTGGGTTGGTTTGTTTTTTTTTTTTCCTAAATTGTGACTCAGCCTTTGTCTCTGCTCCAGTAGAGTCACGGTTCAGGAGTCCTCAGACCTGCGTGGAGACAAGGCAATAGCAATCATTTTTTTTTTTTTTTTTTTTCCTAAATTGTGACTCAGCCTTTGTCTCTGCTCCAATACAGTCACGGTTCAGGAGTCCTCAGACCTGCGTGGAGAAAAGGCAATAGCAATCATCATGCAAGAGGAACCAGTGATCTGTTAATTTGGGGCGTGCAAACCTCACCCCCCCTTGCATTTGCCCCTGCCTGCACCCGTGGCTGGACCCCACATCCTGCCTTTGCCAAGGGTCCTGGGGGGAGCTGGAGAAGGTTAACCCCAGCTCTCTTCACCAGATGAAATATTTCTGCTGTATCCACTGCAACGTGATAGAAAACGGCCCCCGTGGAACAGGGAGCATCCTCTGCTGAGCTGAAAGGAGAGCTTTCGTAATGAGGTTTCATCCCAACTCAAATACAGGATGTTTAAACTGGGTTAAAAGGCCCCACGGGGACAGTTTGGGGGATGCGGCGCAGCCCGGTGTGAGAGCTTCCCCGGCTTCAGTTGGGGAGGAGCAGGAGTCAGTCCGTGTGAAATCAGTTCTAGGAGGGGTCTAAGAGCTCGATTTGTTTATTTATTTTGCCCTGGTGTGAAATACCGATTTGGCTATGCTGTTGCAAAATCGAATCCCTTAAATCAATTTAAATCACTTATAGACGGCAAGCGATAATCCAGGGATTTATTGAAGCGGGGTCTGCATCAACACAGATATAAACTGGTTTCACTGAATCAGAGTCAAAACCTGAGGCAGCTATTCTTCCTTGCTTTTTTTCCAGAGTAGTTTAAAGCAGGGGACAGTTTGGGGGATGCGGCGCAGCCCGGTGTGAGAGCTTCCCCGGCTTCAGTTGGGGAGGAGCAGGAGTCAGTCCGTGTGAAATCAGTTCTAGGAGGGGTCTAAGAGCTCGATTTGTTTATTTATTTTGCCCTGGTGTGAAATACCGATTTGGCTATGCTGTTGCAAAATCGAATCCCTTAAATCAATTTAAATCACTTATAGACGGCAAGCGATAATCCAGGGATTTATTGAAGCGGGGTCTGCATCAACACAGATATAAACTGGTTTCACTGAATCAGAGTCAAAACCTGAGGCAGCTATTCTTCCCTGCTTTTTTTCCAGAGTAGTTTAAAGCAGTTTTAAATTGGTTTAAGCTAAGCCTGGTGGGGGGTGGCAGGAGGTTGACGCTGTCTCCATCCTCACTGGGGCTGGCTCCGACGAGCCAGGCGACCTGT
Organism: Calidris pugnax; assembly: GCF_001431845.1. Taxonomy (NCBI): domain Eukaryota; kingdom Metazoa; phylum Chordata; class Aves; order Charadriiformes; family Scolopacidae; genus Calidris; species Calidris pugnax. Next base: position 639,543 of record NW_015091123.1, on the reverse strand, counting down.
TGGCAGCTCTGCAGGCTCCGTGACAGCTCAACCCCAACACACACCTCCTGGATTTGCACGTCTGGCAAAGATAACCCTGCCCAGATACCAGCTCCAGAGGATATGGCATCTTTATTTTTTTTTTCCCCCAAGAGCCCGCCCCAGCAGTCACAACAAAAATGGGTCTCTGAGCCCAGGGCAGGAGGCTCAGGTGTGTAAAAGCTGTTTTTTTGGGGGAGACAGAGGGATCAGAACCATAGAATGGTTTGGGTTGGAAGGGACCTTAAAGATTATCTAGTTCCATGGGCAGGGACACCTCCCACCAGCCCAGGTTGCTCCAAACCCCCTCCAACCTGCCCTTGAACCCCTCCAGGGATGGGGCAACCACAGCTTCTTGGGGCAACCTGTTCCAGGCTCTCACCACCCTCAGGGTGAAATGCCCACAAAAGCAGAACCGTGAGGTTGCAGGTGCCCCGCAGCAGAACTGAAGGGGTTAATTGGCAGCAGAGGGCAATTAGGGAATTGCTGGCACCTGGGGAGCACCAGAGGGTGGTGCAAGCTGGTGGGATGAAGCCTATAAAAGGGCTCCTGGGGGGACAGGGGGGGGTTTGGCTGCAGGTGGAATATTTGGGAGCTGAGGAACAGTGACAGAGCGTGGTGACCCAGGTAAGGGTGCGTGTCCCCGGGGGTCGGTGCTGGTTGTTGTCCTCTGGCCAGGCTAAGGGAGATACAGGCAGCACTGTGTGCTTTGTGGTTGTTCCTCCTGTGCCAGGACAGAGTTGGTCCCTGGACACTGAACCACCCGAGCGTGAGGGTGTTGTTTTCTGGTTGAGAATTAACAGCCCGGAGGGAAAAATAAAGCAGAAGCAGGATTCTGAGGTATTTTCCTGGCTGCCCTCCAGACTGAGGAGAAAAGGAGATGTGCTGCAGGTGGTGGTCTGCAGTCTGGCCTGGAGCTTGATATTCTCCACCTTTTTGAGGTGTGGGAGAATTTGTGATGGAAAATGTCCTGGGGAAAAGGACCTGCTTTTTTCCATGCTCGGGGGACTGTTTGTTTCTGAGAAATGTGAGGGGCTGGGATGTTTCTGGAGGAAGAGGGGTGGTTTGTCCTGTTTGTTTGCACTTTGGAGCTGATTCATGGAGAGAAACTCCTGGGAAGGGGCAGAGCTGAGATTTTTGTTTTTTTGCTGGAAACCCAGGAGAAGAGGCTTGCAAACTGTGTGAGGAGGGACTGAGATACGGTTCTGTGGAGTTGGAGAGGTGGGGGTGCACAGGATTTTAGTGGGGAGGGAAGAGAATTTAGCAACTTGGTGCTTGCTGTGAGCTGAGAGGATTATGCTGCTGAAAGTTCCTGGGTTTGGATGGTCTTGGGCAAAATATTTTCCCCCTTTTTCTTCAACTTAGTCCTTACTGTGCTTGTGGGCTTTCTGTTATCTCTGCTGTGTTTATCAAGTGGCAGCAGGTTAAAGGCAGTGTTTTAAGTAAATCCCAGGTTAGCCTGGAGCAAGCTGAGTGGCATCTGGTTTGAGTGGTCCTCCTCGTGCACTGCGAGATAAAAATCACTGCCGTGCCTTGCCTGAGTGGGAGCCACTGGAGGGGAAAACAGGATTGCTGACAAGATAAGGTCTGGCTTATCTATGCAGAGTGTGACTTGAAGCCAGCACTCAGCCCAGGCGGTTTCAATAGGTAGAGAAAGCTGATTTAATCTCTCAGGCACAAGGTAATTTTTGTCAGGTGAAGCCCTTCTGATGTAATGTCTTTTACATGCCATTCCTGGTTAATTCTGTCAGATCCGGGGGCAGGAGCAGAGGCATAATGTAGTCAGAGGAGGGTGAAGACTCCAGAGGTGAGGATGGACTTCTAGCATCCTGGCAGTGGCTAAATGCTTTCTTTTATGGTTATATCTTGAAGGAGGGAGAGCTGAGTGCCTGATCGTGCCGAATTTTCGCCCGGTCGTGCCGAATTTTTCTTACCCAAGTGCCCGGTCGTGCCGAATTTTTCTTACCCAAGTGCCCGGTCGTGCCGAATTTTTCTTACCCAAGTGCCCGGTCGTGCCGAATTTTTCTTACCCAAGTGCCCGGTCGTGCCGAATTTTTCTTACCCAAGTGCCCGGTCGTGCCGAATTTTTCTTACCCAAGTGCCCGGTCGTGCCGAATTTTTCTTACCCAAGTGCCCGGTCGTGCCGAATTTTTCTTACCCAAGTGCCCGGTCGTGCCGAATTTTCTTTACCCAAGTGCCCGGTCGTGCCGAATTTTCTTTACCCAAGTGCCCGATCGTGCCGAATTTTCTTTACCCAAGTGCCCGATCGTGCCGAATTTCTTTACCCAAGTGCCCGATCGTGCCGAATTTCTTTACCCAAGTGCCCGATCGTGCCGAATTTCTTTACCCAAGTGCCCGATCGTGCCGAATTTCTTTACCCAAGTGCCCGATCGTGCCGAATTTCTTTACCCAAGTGCCCGATCGTGCCGAATTTCTTTACCCAAGTGCCCGATCGTGCCGAATTTCCTTACTATCCAAGTTCTCCTTCCCTGTTCGAGTGAGCAAGGAGACAGTTTGCCCGAAGTTTGGGTGTTTGTAGCTGCAGCACTGGCCTTGCCCACAAGAGGCTGCTGGTGCCGTTCGCAAGCATCCCCTAATGTCAGCTTTCCTCCTTTTTTAGAGTAAGAATTTAGTAAAAAAAAAAAACCAAAACAATAAAACAAGACCAGAACAGCAAGGAAGTTGCTTTCTCTCCAAATGGGTGAGGGACTGGGTGCTTTCCAAACATTCTAGGGGGGTCACATCTGGAAAAAGGGTGCTGGGATGGGGCAGGATGGCTCCAAAGCAGGGTTCCCTGGGGACAACTGAGGGGGAAAATGCCTCGGGCCATGGGAAATAGGGTAAAAGTGGTCCTGGGCAAAGAAAGGAGGTGTAGGAACCCTCTGTGATCATGTCAGTTGCGCCTTTGCATTTTCCTTGGTGTTTTTTGTAGTGTTGTGAGGATCTGGGACCTGTGTTCCCATGGGAATGTCCTGCTGTGGGAGAGGGAAGAAAAGTCCCATTTTTGAACCTCTCAGGAGTTGTGTGGTTCTGCTTCAGCCAGGGGAAAGGGAGGACCTTGGTGTCCACAGCCTCTCAAGGGGAGAGCAGGTACCTGGAAGGAGGCAGAGACGAGTGGTTGAGTATCTGCTGGCCCAGGGCAACAAGGGGAGGCCTGGCCGGCCGCCTCCTTCTGTCCTGGCCTCCTCCTCCGTGAGTGGTTTTGGGCCTACTCCTCATGCATACTGAAATGTGTTTACAGTGTGTGTTATTTCACATCAACAAACCTCAGTTCTGTGCCAGGGGGCCTGCTGAGAGCCACCTGAGAGCGGCAGGACTAATAGATGGAGCTCATGCATTTTGCATGCGGATGGTTTGGATGGGGTGATTATCGAGCAACGCCACCCTGTGCTGGGCTTTTCTCCTGCCCGTCGGTGGCAAGCAGCTCCTTGGATCTCATCCTCTGCACTAGCTGAGAAGTGATGGCACAGAAAGGGGCAGCGTCAGTCTTAAAATCGGAGTGTAATTAAAAATGCTTCAGCTCTTTACTTCTGCAATCTGCTCTGGACATCAGTCTCTGCACTTTCCCAGTGACAGGCCAGGAAGTGCTGGTCCTAAAACCTGTCTTCTCCCGTAATCAGCAGTTGGGATGCCCCACGGTGCTTTTCCTGCCCTGTTCTATCTCGTTTCATCTGTGAAACTTGGCGTGGCCGGTGCCTGAAATCCCCCGTGGATGTCTATCTTTTAAATTGCTGTGGATGTGTCTGTGGGTTGGAGCAAAGAGGGGCTGGAGACAAAGCGAATGAGCAGTGGAGGTTCAGCCCACCTTTTAGGTGGCCATAAAGGAAACACAAAGGCAGGGCTGCAGCTCCTGATCCTCGGGTGGTTTCACAAAAGGCTAGCTGCTCTTGAGAGGCTTGCTTCAAAAAAAATTAGCTGGCCCTTCAATTAAAAAGGGCTGAGCTGCTGCACCAGAGCAGTTCACTCCCTGGTGAAGCCTGGGACCCCAGATCCCCTCGTCCTTCCACTGCGTGGCCACCAGTGCCCTTGGCACCTCTCGTGTCCCCAAAGCAGTGACTCTCTGAAACTCCCAAAGAGGGGGAAAAACTCCCATGGTTTCCCAGGAGATTCCATCAGGCAACAGGTAATTTAATTCCTTTAATAAGGACAATCTGGGAAATTGATTCATAGCTAGACTTAAACTTTGCAAACATGAAATGTCGTTTTCTTCTTTTTAATACTGATGCATATTAAAGTAATTAGGTTATTAGCAAAAAACCCTTGCTATTCCTGGGAACACAAGCCTGAAGCCTCTCTGACACGGGTTTTACTCTCTGCCCTTGGCTGAGCCTAGGGGCTGGCAGTGACTGTGGGCCCATTTCACCCGACAGCCTGGGCTGTGTTCTGCTGAGGTTCCTTGTGTGACCTTGGTGGTGTGTGATTGCCTGTGTCTCCCTTTTCCAGCTTCAGCCTTGGTTTGCCATGGCCATGCTGTTGGCTCTTGGGCTGGAGACCCTGCCTTCCTCCCCATTAGAAGGTGCTCCTCATCTTTCTGTGGAGATGCACTGTGGCTCTGCCACCCCTCATCCTCTTCTGGGCACAGGGCTGGGAGGTGGCTCTGGTGTTCAGAACATAAAGTTGGCTTCTTCTGGCTGCATCACTTTGGCCATGGAGGAGAAGCCAGGAGCAGAGTTCAAACCATCTGCCCAAGTCTGGAGCTTCCAACCTGCAGGCACAGCGTGGTGGTGGTGGTGGGTTTAAAGCCAGCCAGGTCCCCCAACTCCTCTGGTGACTAAAAGCCCCTCTAATTTCCTTGCATCTCATTGTGTATTGATGGCCAGGGATGTCGGGTAACTATGGCAACTCATTGATTAGCATCCAGCCCCTGTGAAATGAAGAACATGCAGCCATAAGAATTACAAATGATGCTGTATTGTCTGCTGCCAATAGGCTGATTACTGCCATTTTCTGCCAGGTAGACCAGCTTTTACAGGCAACCCGGTGGTGTGTAATTACCATGCTGTGATTGATGCATTGCTATAGTTACTATCTGCTGTGTTCCCTGACTAATAGTTTTTAAATTCCTCTTCAGATGGAAATGCATTGCCTGTAAATGTGTGAGAGGCAGAGGTCTACAGAGGCAGGAGATTCATCCTGAGAGGAGCTAGTTTGGGCGTGGAAAAGGTGTCTCGTAATACAAAATGTTGTGGTCAAGTGTGTGAGTCACTTGGATCAAACCACTGATGAGGTTGGATGAATGGGGGGGGTGGTGGTGTTGGGAGAGAGATAAACCAGGTTGGGGGAGGGAAGCTGTGATGGCACTGGCAGTGGAAAGCTTTCTCCAGACCTCAAGCATTTGTCACCTGTTGATACCACATGTTTGTCTTCAAAAAAAACACCACCACATCCCCCAAAACCAATTAAGAAACCTCCCTTGGGTCTGAGCAGGATCTGGCAGCCTGCAAACCTCCTTTTTGCCACCAAAGAGATGCAGCCTGTGGGGTGGGCATTGAAAAGTAAGTTGTTAAATGATGATGCTTCTCACACCCATCATCCTGTAGCAGCAGAAGGAGGGAATGGGGGGTGTAGGAGGGCAGGGGGGTGGTGGACAGGCTGCAGAAGGTGGTGTCTTGTCCTCACAGATGTAGATATGGAACCGTCCTGGGGCTGTGATGGATCCGTGACTGATGTTCAGCCCTTGGTGCCCCAACTCTGCCCTGGGAAGGGATGTGGTGGATCCAGGCTCAGATCTGGAGGACTCCCCTGGGGTGGGGATGCCAAGCAGCGCCGCGGACCTCTCTCCCCTCCTCTCCTCTCCCCTGTGTTTAGACATCTGCATAACCTACACAAAGTTAAAAGGGGTTTGTTTCTTTGCAGACTGAGTGCAGCCAGGGTAATTTAGTAGAAAAATGTCATGCTAATGCAATTCAAAGTTCAAATGATCTTTCATTTTGAGGGAAAGGAGAACGTGTGTGCAGTCAGAATGTTAAAACCCACTACTTGCCCTGCAATTCAAATAGAAATATGAGCTTCGGGGGATACATAAGTCACATGAAGTACTGTGAGTGAAACACAAAATGAATAAAAATGATCCGGAAGCCATTATTAGCATTGCTGGGGGGCAGATCCAGCTCAGAACAAGTGTAGCGGCCGTCAGGAGTGGTGTTGGAAAGGAGAAGTTTGCATGAAATTACAATAACATGGAAATAATGAGGAAAAAGTTATCAGTGAGACGCTTTTCATACTAATATCTAAGTGTTGCAGCCCAGGTGCTCCTAACCCCTCTCCTTCTCAATCCCCATCAATGTTCAGATGAGTGCTTAGTTGGAGAGAGGCACTTCCTAAGGAAGCTCTGGTGCTTCTGCTGGGGTTGTGTCTGTGGGAGCTGCTGGGTTTGAAGTCCCTGGGATGGCTTTCAGCACAGTGGTGGCCATCCCTTCACACTTGTTAAATATGCTGAAATATCCTGGGGAAAGCTGCTTGTTGCTGTTTGAGAGCCTCCCAAAAGGGCAGGGAAGGAGATGAGCATCGGTGCCTGGGCAGGGTGATTGAGAAGGGAAGGGCTCCCACAGGAGTGACCAGTGGGCAGATGTCCTATGGAAAGGAGAAATCTTCCCACTTGGGTGAAAATCAGCAGCCTGCCCTCTCCCTGTCTCCTTTGAAGCAGAGGAAAGGGGGAAGTTATATGACATTGAGGGAAACTGTTGCTAAACAGAATTGTTCCGGCATCTCCAGGAGGCGACGGCAGCGCTTTTAATCTGGGAGAAACCAGCGGAGCCTCCGCTGCCGCCTGGGAAGTTGACAGAGGAAGCTCCCAGAGGCAGGAGTCCTCCTGTCTCTCCTGAAAATCACAGGCGAGTTCCCCACCAGCTACAGAAACCCGGCTCTCAAAGTTTCCATTGTCTTTATCTTCCCTTCAGAGCCTTGTCCTTTGGGTTTCTACCTCCCGCCTTCTCTCTGTAGTCACCCTCCCAGCAGCAAATAACTCCCCACTCCATGGCTTTGTGAGTGCTGACAGAGGTTCAACACTCACATAAAGCTTTCCAGACCCATGATTAAAAGTCAATAGTGGAGCCATTCACCAGCTTGCTTAGGAAAGGGAAGAAAACAGGAAAAACATCTCCCAAGAGATGGTGGTGGGGGAACCGTGGGGCTGGGAGGAGGCTGTAGGTCAGAGCTTTTGCTGCTGTGGGCGATTCATCCCACTGTTTCAATGGGAGGGGAGATGGAGCTGAGATGTGGGGAAGAACTTCTTTGGTGGGAGGGAGGTGAGAGCCTGGCCCAGGTTGTCCAGAGAAGCTGTGGTTGCCCACACATCCCTGGAGGGGTTCAAGGCCAAGTTGGAGGGGGCTTGGAGCAACCTGGGCTGGTGGGAGGTGTCCCTGCCCACGGAAAGGGTTTGGAACGAGATGGTCTTTAAGGTCCCTTCCAACCCAAACCATTCTAGGATTTGATTTGGTGTTAATTAAAATAACAATCAGTAAAACCCTCCTACCTGGTGAGGCAGGGAAGTTCTACCTGGAGAGACAACACTTAAGAGTTGTACTTAAAAAGCACCTCGCCACCAAAATCCCTAAGCAGAGCTGTGTCTTTACCCAGTGTAATTGTTACTGCATATACTTTTAAGGCTTCTGAAAGTTAAATGCGTGCGTCCGGAGAAAAGGTATTACTGCAGTAATTGGGCTATAAAATAGTACATACACACTAAGGGCTTCTGTCTGGTGATACCCTGGTAATCTGGAGAGCAAAATTTGATTTTCTATAATCCTGGAATGTGTGTGTTGCTGAATTCGAAATTTTCTCGGTGGTATTATACATATCTGAAAGGTAATGTAATATTTGAACAAGAAATTTTTATTACAATCCTGCATTTAGCATAACTCTTCTCTGAGTCCTCTGGATGATTGTTTGCAAGTACCTGATTGTTAGAGAGAAAAGGTAATTGTGGAAAGAAAATGAGACTCGAGAAAACTATTTTGGAAGTTAAGCAGAATGGTGGCGTGAGCAGCACCATGGCTGATTGCCTATAGTTGATGAAAATCATTTGCATATTCCCATTTTTCTCACTGCATTTGACATTTGTCTGCCTCTTTCACCAGAAAGAGTGGTGGGGTGAAGCCAAACCCAGATGGTTTTTATGGGCTGAAACATGAAAACCAACACCCTAGTGATTTTTAATTCCTTTACGTTTTGTTTGTGTGCATGTGTGGTGTCTGAAATGTGCTTGGCTCTTCCCAGTGGCAGGGAGGGGTGGGATCTATCCCAGATTTCGGATGGTAATTGGTACCACAGAGCCTCACACCACTTTGAATTTTCCTTTACGATAATCTTTTGGGGCAAGACTTTACAGAAACACAGGACGACACAATTTCTGACCTAAAGAGCTTAGGATCAGCTTTAATAAAGATATTTAAAGGTCTGGCCCCTCCTGGAGGCAATGGAGGAAGACTCCTTGCTTTGCACCATCTGGTTCTTATGGGTGGGACAGACAAGGACTTTATAGTTAGGGAGTAGATGAATGGAAAAAATGTATAATAATAATAATACTTTACAGCAGCAATGTAAATGGCTGTTGCAACCCACTCCTTGAGCTTGTATTTCTTGTGTTTTAAAACACAGAGCTGTAACCATGTGTGTTGGGGGAGAGCTGGATGCAGCAGGGGGAGGGCTCTGGGAACTTCTTCTCACAAAGCCTGTATTAGATTTTGTCACTTTTTGGGTTTGGCAAACTGCTTAAACGCCTGTGGGGCTTGCTCGTTCTCTTTCTGCAGGAGGAAGATAATATTTACTGATCTCTCCTATCGTTCATCTTATTGTGGCTGGTGTAATAGTGGTGTCATAAACATAAGTAATATAAACTGAGCTAAGACAGGATGTTTTTCACCTGGTATTTCTTATTACTATTTTCTCTTTTCATCATCGGAGAGCTTGCTACTATTATATCATAGGTTTTGAGTATAATATGGTCTTTTGTTTTTGATGTGTCTCAAAAAGAGAAGGAAGGAGGGAGCTCTTTCTCCAGACTGGGGAGATCACAGCACACGGCGGGGCGGGTGATCCTGCCGTGTCCTGCAGCTCACGGGGACAGCTTTTGTAGTGTGGGGACGATGTTTCTCCGGAGAAATCAAAGGCAGGCACCCGGCTGAGGTTTGTACAGGGCCTGCTGAGCCGTAGCTCGATGCCGCTGGAAATCTCTGCCAGCACCCAGCTGTGCCTGCAGATGTTCAAAGGAGGGCAGTGTCTGAGAAACCCGGGCTGGAGCACGGCTCAAATCACTGCCGGTGCACTGACTGGCTGGGAAAATATCCTGGTACCAAAGTAGGGGCATTTGCAGCCTCAGGGAGTCTGAATCCAGGGATGCTTAAATCAATCTGTGCTTGTTTCTGGTTCGGTTTGAATTTTGGGGGGGAAAGATGCTGCTGTACAGAACCAAACTGTTCCACTGGGCACATCTGTGCTGGAGCAGTGATTTTTCTTGGCACTACTGGGGATAACCTGCAACTGAGACTGACCCACGGAGCTGGATCCCATCCTGAGGAGTTTGCAGCAAAATTATCCCCTCCTAGGATGGAGGGAGGAAACAGGATGCCAAGCCTGGTTGGAGGAGGGCTGTGGGAAGGAGGTGCTGCTCTGGGGACCATCCCTGGTGTGTGTGTGAGGGGAGGCAGGAGCAGATTTACTCTCTGTTTGGCAGCACTCATCACCAGGATGTTTATTGGGTGTGAAACTCGTTTGTTCCTTAGATAACACAAGATGTTTAGCAACAACTGACTCACGCCAGCAGTGCTGTCTATGCCATTAGTGCCCTCGGAGGATTAATTACAGGGATATATACCCCTCTCTTCAGATGTCTCCAGAGCAGGGCTGTTCGTAAATCAAGTGTGTGTGTTTATTGTGGGCAAACATCTCCAAAGGCTCTTTGCCAAAGAAAAGGGAAGAGAAAAGGCAGGGGCTGATCTCTGCTCTGGGGGTGGCCACAGGGCAGAGGGGACAACTTGCATGGTGACAATCGGTCTGTCACCAAAGAGGTTCCAGCCTGGAAGTGATGGATATAAATGGATGGGAAAAAAAAAAAATACTAATTTACTCCTTTTGCTGAAGCTCATGGAAAAGTAGAACTTAATAGCTTAACTCTGGCGGTTAACAGATCCTAAAGCACTTTGTAGTGAGCGCTGTGGATTCTGCTCTCATACGGCTATAAATCCCAAATAACTCCTCTGGATTGATGATTAGATCACCAGCTACACTGACAAGGCTGGAAATGGTTTAACTGGACTGGAAAAGTAGTTTGGCTGAAATCAAAGGCTTTGTGAAGATAACTCAGTATTGATGACTTTTCAGGAAAAGTGATGGCTTATTGAAAAGATGACTTTGTCACAAAATTAACTTCCTCAAAGGCTTTGTTTCATTTTGACTGATTTTGGGCCGAAAGTTGTAGATATTTGGAACGAGATGACAATTTCCAATAGCAGAAATTATCTCAGGTGCACGACGAGACTTCAGAGATAAGGCTGCAGACTTCAAAAAAGCTGTAGCTCGGGGTGATACCTGGTGATGCCTGAAGCCATTTGTTGTTGCTGTGCAAGGTCGTCCCTTCTCTCTGCTCCCTTTTCCAACCCTTTTGGGAGCAACATAAACCTTCACCCCCCAAAGTGCCCTCCTGCTGCGTGGGGAATATTCCCCGCTGTGGCTGGAAATATCTCCTGCTTTTGAAAGACGTTAATTCCTTTGTGGAAGGAGGAATGATTTGTGTTAATGACAACTCCCCCCCTGCCTTTTCCCTCTTTCCCTCTCCGTCCAGGTAGGCTGTGCGTTGGTATCTCACTTTTACTTAATGACTCTCATCTATGGAGGAAGTTCCCGGGCAGAATTCACAAGTATTATGAATTCCTCTTGCCTGGTGATAACTTTTTTTATGAGGTTTTTTATTCTTTAGATAATATATTAAAACCATATTTTTTTGCCAAGTTTGCTCCTGCACATTCCTTGCCCTTGAATTCCCCCCCTCCCCCTTTTCACCTGAGTGGCGTTTTCACTGGAGATGTTTAATACAGCTCTAATCCCTCCATTCCCCGAGGTACACCAAAGCAGCTTTACGAACCCATAAATCCAGAAAGATAAAGTGCATTTTTATTAGTCGTGTTGCCATGAAAGTACAAAATAAGTAGTCTAATATGAAGCAGTCAATAACAAATTTGCCTAATAGTTCAGCTTATTATAGCAAAAGCACTTGGAGGAAGGCTCTGCCAGGCTGTTGGAGGAGAGGAGCGATGCTGGGATGGAAGTGAGGAGTCATGGCTGGGTGGTTAGTGGGGTGTAGGGGGTGTGAGCCCCCCCCTTCCCAGCCCTGTGAGCATGGATTTGCAGCATAAACCCTTTGGTCCAGGTGATGGATGTGCAGCTGAGTGACGGGTGGATGGGCCTGGTTGTGTGGGAAAGGGTTTGTGGGTGGGCTTGGGGTGAGAGGAGCTGTGGGACTCAAAAGGTGTGAGGCAGCCAAGGGCTGTGGCTGTTATTGCCCACAACACATTTGCAACAGAATCATAGAATCTATGGGGTTGGAAGGGACCTCTGGAAATCATAGCATCATAGAACCATATGGGGTTGGAAGGGACCTCTGGAGATCATCAAGTCCAACCCCCCCACCGGAGTGGGTCTACCTAGAGCAGGTTGCACAGGATCTTCTCCAGGTGGTTTTTGAATGTCTCCAGAGAAGGAGACTCCACCTAAATCATCTAGTTCAACCCCCTGCCAGAGCATGTCCACCCCGAGCAGGTCCCATAAAAACATGTCCGGGGGGGTTGAATGTCTCCAGAGAAGAGACCCCACCACCTCTCTGTGCAGCCTCTTCCTCATGTTGAGATGGAACTTCTTATACTCAAGTTTGTGCCCATTTCCTCTTGTCCTGTCCCTGGGAACCACTGAAAAAAGACCGGCCCCCTCCTCCTGACACCCACCCTTTCAGTATTTAGAGGTGTTGATCAGATCCCCCCTCAGCCTTCTCTTCTCCACACTCAAAAGTCCCCAAGTCCCTCAGCCTTTCCTCATAAGGGAGATGCTCCAGGTTCCCCATCATCTTTGTAGCCTCTGCTGTCCCCTCTCCAACCCCACCTGCGTTGCTGGAGCCATGTCTGTGAGTGTGGGCTCACAAAACCACAAAGCAGTGATGCTAGGGCAGGGCTGTGGAGCTGGGGGGGGTGTTTCCCCCTTGGCATTGGTACCCCCTCTGGCCCCAGCCCTATCTAAGGGCTTTGAACTCTGAGGGCATCCTGTCCGGGGCTGCTTCCTCCTCCCCACGTGTGTAGCCCCTGCAGCCAACACAGTTGCCTGGAGGTCACCCTGGCTGATTTTACGGGGTGGTGGAGCCTCTGCCTTGGAGCTGTGTTGAGCAGCCACCAGAGAAGAGCCCTTGTTCTCCACCCCCCGTTACAGCATCACCAAGACCCTCTTCCTCTGACCTCTGCTCTCCCGCCTGACCTTCTTTGGGCTCCTCTTAAGCTTTTTTGCCCCAAAGCCTTGACCCGTGTCATGACCCATTGGAAAAAAGCTGTTTCCCCTGGTCCCTGGTGATTTTTTTGCACTTGGCCTTTGGCCTCGCCGGGGGGTTTTGGGGAGCGGGGGGCTGTGGGGAGCTGGGGCTGTGGAGCAGCACTAGATGGCAGGAGTCAGTCACGCAAAAGGATGAGGGCTGTCTCCTGCTGAAAATACTCATGGAGCTGCTGAGGTGGAATTCTGCCAGCTCACTCCGAGCTGCGGGGACCAGGGTAGGCTTAAGTGGTGAAAATCCCTTCTCCAGCCAGACTCCAGGACTCTGCCTCCCGTCTTTTCCCCCGATCCAGGAGGGCCCTGCTGGAGGACGGGGGGGGGGATTTGGGCAAAGCTTTACAAACTAGGCTTGTATTTGCCCGGTGAATTTTGGCTCAGATTTTGGATGTGCTCAGAGTGATGGTTTGGATGGAGGACTGCCGTGGGGTGGAGGGTGTCTGTGATTCCTTTTGGGGGGTGCTTTTTTGGGAGCTGTGGCCGGGTATCGCTGCTCTTACCTCGCTGAGGCAGGGTCGGTCTCTTCTCCCAAGTCACAGATGATAGGACAAGGGGTAATGGGTTCAAGTTGCACCAGGGTAGGTTTAGGCTGGACATTAGGAAACAATTCTTCACAGAAAGAGTGGTCAGACACTGGAATAGGCTGCCCAGGGAGGTGGTTGAGTCCCCATCCCTGTGTTTAAGAACCGTTTAGATGTGGTGTTGGGGGATATGGTGTAGGGGAGAACTTTAGAGTAGGGTAGATGGTTTGACTTGATGATCCCGAGGGTCTCTTCCAGCCTAGATGATTCTGTGAGGAGCATCACCCAGGTGGTCCTGAGAGCAGAGGTGAAATAACAGCAGATTTTCACACGCAAATCCCCATTTTAGATGTTTAGATGTCACCTTTAGCTGCTCAACAAACGTGCCCTTGCTTAGACTTTTTCAATTCTGCCCCATTCAGCCCCTGCTTTTGTGTGTGTGGGGGGAGGAAAGCAAAGAGCAAGAAGAGCCAGGTGTCTGTTTGAGGGCACTTTGCTGCATTTCCAGCCCCGTGGGTGTCCCTCCCGGTGTGGCACAGACAGCCGCGGCTCTGGGGTTGAAGCCAAAGAGCCATTTAAGGGAGAGGAGCATGGAAACGCCGTATTCCTCTAAGTCTTGTTATAACTTTTTATCTTGCTGGGACTTTGCTTTCGGAGCTGCTCTGGGTGGCTGGTGGCAGCTGCAGGCAGCAGCAGGAAGGCAGCAGCTGTCACACATCCCGCTCCCTAATGGGTTTTCCCATCGAGCACACGCTGTAACCTCTCTGTAAGTCTGTGCTGTGATACCATCGGGCCAGGAAACCTGAGTGAGAGGCAGACGATGCAAAAAATCAATCTCAGGAGCACCTGAAAGCGGGGAAGATCGGTACCAAGTGTTGTAGTGACAACAAAAGGAACAGTTTCTCCCTCGAATCCTTGCGCCGTGGAAATTCCTCCCAGGAGGGAGGTGAAGAGTTGCTGCTTTACCTCGTCTAGGATGAAGGAAACGGGGAAGGGAACTGCACCAGCCGGTGCCTCAGCATGCCAAAATCTGGGGGCAGAGAAGCTGCTGCAGAGTAAACACAACAAAGCTGGTCTGTGTGCTCCAGGGAGGAGAGGATCTGAGCAGGGAGCAGCCCGTCCCCTGCGGCTGGTGCAGAGGAGGCACCAGGCATTGATTACGCCTTTCATCACAGCACAATTAGAGGGGATCGCTAATGATCTAATTGTTCCTCTCATCCCAGCCCCGAAGAACCGAGAGGAGATAACCCATTGGTACTAATCCGGGCTTCAAAGTCTTGCTCTGCCAAGTTATTGCCTCTAATACCATCTAATCTTTGTCGGCCAGTAATGGTGAAATGAGATGTTTCCTGTGCCCGTGTTGGGAGGACAGCCCAGAGCAAGAGAGCAGCCACCAGTGGAGATGCTGTGGACCTCACAGAGCTCCAAACTCTTCCAAAGCCCCAGGGTGTGAGCCACCCCCTGCTTACCCCATCCAGCCCATCACTTGGAGCTTTCAGCCTCCCCAAAAACCTTCTCGGTGCCCGTGTCCCCAACTCCAAAGCAAAGGCAGAGCTCTCTGTTTGCAGCCACCATCTCCGGTGGTGAAGGAGGCGCACGTGGAGGGGACGTGGTAAGCCTGAGGGATAAGATTAAAGCTGATAGGAATCACATTGCAGAATACAGGCTTCTCTCTGCTGCTGATGGGGGTGTTTATTTTCAGTGAGGAACATGTTTCCTCCGGGAAGGGATTAGCCCCAGCACAGCCTCTAAACCTGATGTTTCCCCCTGAGGTGAGAAGCTCTGTGTATCGCTCTGGTTACGGGAGTGGTGGTTACACACACGGGGGGGTACAGCCAGGGCCATTACATTTTCCACATAACCTTTCATCTTGTAATAACCCACAGTTATTATAAAGGTTCTCCCTGATTAGAGGTTCCCGGACTTGAGGCTGGGCTCTGTAAGGATGCTCCCTGCGGGGATGGGGGATGCAGGGCTGATGTGGGGGTGTAACCAGGCAGCAGGGTGTACTTGTGTCCTGGTTTTAGGGGCTGGCCCCTTGCCAGAGGGGACTGGCAAACATCTGGGCAGAGGGAGCACGGACAGAAGGCTTGCTTTCTGCCGCCACATCTGTCCCTGTCCCTAGAAAGCATCCCCTCGGATCCGGAGATGCGCAGGCACAAACACTGCTTGTAGACAAGGATATTCTGAAGCTTTTTATTTATCCCCTCTGACTCCTGCTGGTGCCTGGGGATGCGCTGAAAGATTCTTAAATTGGGAAACATTATTGGCAGTTCGTTATCCAGCTGCATTTTTTTTTTTTTATCCGTGCCCAGTGAGAGACAGAGGTGGGAAACCAGCTTCTTTTATGAAAGACGGAGGCAGCCTCATTCCTCCAACCCCATCTCCTGTCTGCAGCTGGGTTTGGCAGTCTCCTGGCAGCCTTGCCCGGATCCGGCAGGGCTGGAGCTGACCTTTCCATACAGAAGAGAAGAAAAGAAGAGGGGAAATGTCTTTGTCTCGTGCTCTCCATTCCAGGAGCAGGGGGGGAAGCCAGACACCTCCGCAGACCGTCTCGGGCTGAATGGGAGAGCCAAAGCCTGGGGTTAATCATCCAGGCTGGGCATTGACAGAGCACCTCGATGCACGTAAGAGCTCTTTAGGAGCAGCGTAATTTCTCTGCGTGTGCACCACTCGCAAGAACAAAACAGCTCCCCGGAGCTGGTTGCAATAACAGAATTGTCTTCTGAAGAGAAATCAGAAAGCCAGAGGGCTTTGGAGAGGGCAGTGCAGAGGCTTTTAATGTTCTTCTTCCTTCTTAAAATAAAGATGATGTTTACAACTCTCTCCCCCCCTTTCCCCTTGCCCATGCAAAACAGATGTTGCTGTGCGAAAGGCAACCACAGAAAAACTAATTATGCTTCTGTACGTGGTGAGACCGTGGGCACTGGGGAAGGGCAGCATCTCCAAGTAGGGGGGCAGGGGGGCTGCCTCTGCAAAATGGTGTGGGTGGGAGCTGCTGGGCACAACCTGCTGCGTTTGCAGGGTCTGGGACTGTAAGGGCACGTGTGTGGGATGGGGAAGGGTGGGAGGGCGGTGGTGGATCTCAATGGCTTGAGCGTGGGGCTGTCGGGGTGAGGATGCATGTGATGCTCATCACTCTGGATAATGTACTGCCAGGGTGACCACTGGGAAATGTGGAAATAAGGCTGTGGGCATCACTCCTGGCTCTTCCCACCTGTATCTGTTGCTCCAGCTCACCAAAGGGGCTGGGGAGACATCGGGGGGGCTGCTACGTGGAGGAGATGAGGAAAGTTGGGAATTCGGGATGGGGGGGCGGGGAAAAAAAAGTGAGGGGCAGAGAAGAAGGAAGTGGCAGGGATGAAGGCAAGTGTTGCTCATGTTTGGCAAGGTCTCCAGGGTTATCCCAGGATTGGGAGATGATTAATGTGCCGGAGGACTCCTCTCTCTGTGGTCTGCTGGCCGGGCGATCCGTCACTGCCTGGTGATGGACTGCCTGGTTCCCAGGCGTCACCGGTTTAAGGTGGGTTATTGATGGCCCTCCTTTACAAACCATTCCTCCTAATTACTTTTCGGCCCAGGAAATAGCCGTCAGAGCTGGCTGGAGAGAGGGTGAAAAGGTAGGGCTGCAGCAGAAGCTGTCAGGAGATGGCTAAAACCCATGGCCTGGCGTGTCTGTTGTCATCCCCCCACCTCCCCCAGACCTGCTGGGTCACTTATGGAGGTGTTTAATCATGGACTGGTAGCGCTGGGCACTGGCTGAGTGGTTGGACACTGCTAATCAGGTCAGGTGCAGAGGTATCTGAATTCCTCCGTGGTTATAAACCTGGTCTCAACCCACCATGTAACCAGCTGGTGATGGGTGCAGGTGCTTTGCCGTCCTCCCCTTTCTGCTGATTGATTTGTTACCCACCTCGGACCTTTCATCTGTGATGGGCAGAGATGCTGGAGAGGACCCTTTTTTGCCCCTTTGCCCCGTGTTTGCTCACTCTGCGCAGAGCTCAGATGAGCTGAGTAAAAGCTGCTGCCTCTTTGATTGACTCCCAGATCAATTAAAGCAGCATGCGGACAGATGGAGGGCACGCATCCTGAATTTTACCCCGATTTTCCTCCTTTCTGTGTTCTCCGGGGGCTTTTCAGGTTAATTGCTCTGATCTCCTGCTGGCCCTGAAGGACTTTCTGGCTAATGTTGGCCAGGGCTGCGATGGATCCCGGCTGGGGAGGGACGGGGGAAGAAGCAGGAGGGAAGAGAATTGATTTACTCCATCAGGCAGCGGCACCAGTCGCTGCCACCGTTTAATTCTCAGCTCAAGCCCCGTGGAGAATGCGAACGGGCTCGGCTCCCTGGGCCAATTTACAGCCGCTGACAAGCTGCTAAACAACATCTCTGTTCCCTGCACGTGCCAGCCCGTGGGCTCCTCTCCGGGTGACAGCGTGATGCACAGGTAAGGAGCGGCGGATGCTGCCACCACTTCTAATGAGCCCTGCCTGCTGCATCTCCCGCCACAGCCCTCTGCATTCAGAGCGTGTCTCACCGCCTTCCACGGGCTTTTGGAAGAGGTTGATGGATGGAAGTTCACCTCGGATGAAGCCGGAGCCCTCAGCCCTGGCCGCCTGTGGATGGTTGGGATCAATGAGGGCATCCGTGGCCAGACGTGTGGAGACCACGCTCTGCCCATCTGGGCACGTGGATGTGGGCGCTGACCCACCAGCAGTCTGAAATGAGTAAGTCAAGCAAAACTCTGCAAAACCTGGAGGATTTAGTGCATTGGAGCATCCTGAAACAAGGCAGATGCTCAGCTGGAAGGAAGATGCTTCCCAGGATTGCCCATGGGGGTGCAGAAGGAGGAGGTGGTGAACCCGTCTCCCTGCTCTGGACTCTCCAGCCTTATTTTTAAGACAGCCCTTCTCACATCAGCGCTTATAACACACCGACCTTTTGGTGTGAGGTTTGCACCTTCTTCCATCCAACATCTGTGAGCAGTCCCTCTTGGCCTGAGCCCTTCCAGGCCCTGCAGAGCTCCACGAGCCCACGCTAATCGCGTTTATCAGCATTAATCCAGGGCTGGAATTAGCCAGTTCTACGTTCAGCGGAGGCCTGCTATTGCATTTAAGTAAATTATCTCCCTAATAATGACAAATCAATTATCAGTGCTGCTTCCAAGGAGAACGCTTTGGTCTACCTTTTTTCAAAAAGCAATAAACCTGTGTGCTCCCACTGCCAAAAATTAGCTGCGGCAGCATGGCCAAAATAATAAGGAATAACCCAACCATACAGGCAGGCAGTTAATGAATTATCCTCTTTCAGCTGGAGATGCTCAAAAGCAGCACAGAACTGAAACACACCCAGGAACCTCACTGGGTTTTATTGAGATATTTTGGTTCTCTCTGCATCTTTTTTTTTTTTTTTTTAATTATTTTTTCTTCTTTCTTTTTTTTGCCCTCATAATCCTCACCGGGCGGTGAGGTTTGTGGGTAGGGTCTGGCCAGTTTCCATCACGTGGAGCTCAGCTGGGAGATGGCTCGTTGCAGCTGGAGAAGTTTCATGGGGACAGGTCTCTTGGTTGTCCCCCCAAACCCTGGCTCCTCGCCGAGTTGGAGAGCCCCACACCGACATCTGTCTTGCTTGGCAGGACATCCAGTCCCATCCTGGATCCATGGGGAAGCTGGGGAGGGTCTAGGGGAAGTGCTGCTGATCGGCACCAGACGCTGTGGTGACAGCCAGGGTTTGGCACCAGCTTGTCCCCTTTCTGGCACGGGGGGCTGGAAGTGGGAGGAAGAGGAGGAGGAGAGGTCCCCTCCTGCCCACAACTCTCCCCCTGCCCCTCTGTGGGCTCTCATTAGCCATCCAGCTGTTTGGGTGGCACGTGGGCACGTTAGTGGCAGTATTTGTGTTGACAGGATTGATGGGACATTTTGTCAAGCAATTAGAAAGAAAGAAAGAAAAAAAAAAAAGTCCGGCTTGTTCCAAAATACAAAGGCAGCAGCCGGCATAAATTAATGTGTGTAGTTTTAAAGTGTTTACTACAGCACTGTTTTCTTCTCTCTTCCCACGGGGGATAATTAAGAAAGAGGCTATTTCTCTGCTACCATTAGGTATCAGGAGATGCTGCCATATCCCCTTAACTCCAGCGGACCTCCTTGAATCTGACAGATGATCAATTTAGCATATTGGGAAGAGGAGGCTTATTTCTTTTCCACTGCAAGTTTAGACATTATTATTTCCCTGAGTGGATTGATTCATATTTTGGTTGGCTTCATTAGCTGAAATACGCCATGGACCAAATTAGAACTGAGCTTTCAGTGATCATAAGGATGGAGCAGTTTGTTCTTATCAGTAATTGATCATGGAGCTATTAATGGATGCAAATGTATTTGTTCACTCTGCTTTGACAAATAATGGCTCGCTGCTCCCCTGTGATATGATTTGTGCTCACATTTCCTCTCGCTGCTGTACGGTCCCCAGGCCACGGGCTGAAGCATCTGGCTGGAAGGAGGAGGCAGATCTTGTGGCTTGATTTCATTTTGCTATCGGTTATTGATGGGCAAACTTCCCCAGCTGATTCACCCCCGGTGCTTGGCTCCAACTTTGAGCGAGCAAGTTTTTTGTGGTCAGAAAGCTGTTTCCCTTTTTTTTTTTTTTTTTTTTTTTTCAGTGTGGGGTGATTTAGCCAGTGCAGCTGTTAGATCTCTAATTGGCAGTGGAATACCTCTCAAATTACGAGACTGCACCACAGATAAAATACCAGTGTTTCTGTAATACTGTGGCATGGCAACCAATACATTAACTTGGGAGGCTTTATGACATCAGGTGCTACAATTCATCCTTTTAATTTTCCTGAGAAAATACAGCTTGAGAGGGGAGAGTTTTCAATCACAAAGCTACACATTTCATTAGTATTCTCATTACAGTTCATACTATTTATTTATGGAGTGCTCAGAAGTGTGATTGGTTACAAAAGCTTTTTGTTTTTTTTTTTTTTTTTTTTTCTTTTGCAGTGTGGGTTGATTTCTCATTTCAGCATTAACCTTTTGTAGCTGTTCCTGTAAGCTGGAGGGGCTGGGCTGTGCTGTCTGGGGGTCCTCTGGGTGCCCTTTCCCTGTGTAACCCATCCTGCACCTGGACCACTCCTGCATCCCGTGCTGTGCAGGTGCCCACCAGACCCTCTCTCTGTGTCATTTGATTTCTTGGTGAAATTCTTGCTGGGGATTGACGAAAATAGGCAGCTCTCCATCTGAATCCATTTAACAGATGGTTTCTGAAACCTCTAGGAGAGATGTTGGGGTGAGGATCAGGAGCAGAGGTGATGCTTGGGATTGGGAACCATCACACCTGGGTTTATCTCAGCTCAATAGCCTTGGGGATGACCTGGAGAGCAGGGGGCTGTTGAAATGTGGTGTGATGTGTTCATTCTTCCCCTCCATCAGCCTTTCATCAGATCTCTGCAGCAGCTTCTCCCTTGCAAGAACTGGTGCAACCCTTGGCCTGGTGGGGTCTTGGTTTCCAGGGGGTTTCCTGGCCCCTGGTTTCCTGTTGCACACACCGGGGACAGGGAAGAGGCAGGTTGTGAGGACACCTTTTGCTACAAATCAATCTTAGATAACGTTCCCCCCGCCTCTTCATTATGGTAATGGCATCATTTTTGTGCGTGGCAATTCTCAGACACAAATAGCGCTAAATCACCTTCCTCTCCTATGGTAACTACACTAATATTATTAATACCCTGCATTCATAAAACAATTTTCAGCATCTCCAAGCGCTCTGCACACATTAATTTAGCCTTACAACCTTCCAGCGGGAGAATTGCCAGTATGAGTCACGTTTTAGAGCTGGGTGAGGAGGGGGTAGCGTTGAAGAGGAGAACCAAGCCCTCTTCATACCTACACCAGTGTGGGATGAGTGGCACTGGGGACAATGGCAGATGCTCTGGTGAGCACGTATGTACAGGGTTGGACTCTCACTGGGGGGGGTGAAGGACTCCCCTCGAAGTCACTCACTTGAGTCATTTGCGGAGCTGTAAATAGAGTCTGCCAAGAAAAGGGCTGTGTTTATAACCCGGGTGAAAAATGAGAATAAGAATGATTTGAGGAAAGGAGAAGTTGATGGGCATGAAGGCTTGGGGGTGGGTGTACAGGGTAGAGAAAGGGGACGCTTAGTGCAGCCTTTCAGAGCTTATAAGAAAGATGGGGACAAGATTTTGTTGCGATAGAACAAGAGGTAATGGCTTTGAACTAAAAGAGGGAAGATTCAGGCTGGATATAAGGAGGAATGTTTTACCCTGAGGGTGGTGAGAGCCTGGCCCAGGTTGCCCCGAGAAGCTGTGGCTGCCACATCCCTGGAGGGGTTCAAGGCCAGGTTGGAGGGGGCTTGGAGCAACCTGGGCTGGTGGAAGGTGTGATGTGGGATGTGATGGTCTTTA
>NW_015091123.1:602997-605226 GCF_001431845.1 Calidris pugnax | reverse complement strand
CCCCCCGGTTCTTGGCCCCAACTTTGAGCGAGCAAGTTTTTTGTGGTCAGAAAAAGTTTTTTTCCTTTTTTTTTTTTTTTTTTTCTTTTGCAGTGTGGGTTGATTTCTCATTTCAGCATTAACCTTTTGTAGCTGTTCCTGTAAGCTGGAGGGGCTGGGCTGTGCTGTCTGGGGGTCCTCTGGGTGCCCTTTCCCTGTGTAACCCATCCTGCACCTGGACCCCTCCTGCATCCCGTGCTGTGCAGGTGCCCACCAGACCCTCTCTCTGTGTCATTTGATTTCTTGGTGAAATTCTTGCTGGGGATTGACGAAAATAGGCAGCTCTCCATCTGAATCCATTTAACAGATGGTTTCTGAAACCTCTAGGAGAGATGTTGGGGTGAGGATCAGGAGCAGAGGTGATGCTTGGGATTGGGAACCATCACACCTGGGTTTATCTCAGCTCAATAGCCTTGGGGATGACCTGGAGAGCAGGGGGCTGTTGAAATGTGGTGTGATGTGTTCATTCTTCCCCTCCATCAGCCTTTCATCAGATCTCTGCAGCAGCTTCTCCCTTGCAAGAACTGGTGCAACCCTTGGCCTGGTGGGGTCTTGGTTTCCAGGGCGTTTCCTGGCCCCTGGTTTCCTGTTGCACACACCGGGGACAGGGAAGAGGCAGGTTGTGAGGACACCTTTTGCTACAAATCAATCTTAGATAACGTTCCCCCCGCCTCTTCATTATGGTAATGGCATCATTTTTGTGCGTGGCAATTCTCAGACACAAATAGCGCTAAATCACCTTCCTCTCCTATGGTAACTACACTAATATTATTAATACCCTGCATTCATAAAACAATTTTCAGCATCT
Source organism: Calidris pugnax (assembly GCF_001431845.1). NCBI lineage: Eukaryota > Metazoa > Chordata > Aves > Charadriiformes > Scolopacidae > Calidris > Calidris pugnax. The sequence continues at coordinate 604,379 of NW_015091123.1, read as the reverse complement.
CCAAGCGCTCTGCACACATTAATTTAGCCTTACAACCTTCCAGCGGGAGAATTGCCAGTATGAGTCACGTTTTAGAGCTGGGTGAGGAGGGGGGTAGCGTTGAAGAGGAGAACCAAGCCCTCTTCATACCTACACCAGTGTGGCATGAGTGGCACTGGGGATGATGGCAAATGCTCTGCTGAGCACGTACGTACAGGGTTGGACTCACACTGGGGGGGGTGAAGGACTCCCCTCGAAGTCACTCACTTGAGTCATTTGCGGAGCTGTAAATAGAGTCTGCCAAGAAAAGGGCTGTGTTTATAACCCGGGTGAAAAATGAGAATAAGAATGATTTGAGGAACGGAGAAGTTGATGGGCATGAAGGCTGGGGGGGGGGTGGTAGGGCACAGAGTCAAGAAAGGGGATGCTTAGTGCAGCCTTTCTGAAAAATGAGAATAAGAATGATTTGAGGAAAGGAGAAGTTGATGGGCATGAAGGCTTGGGGGTGGGTGTACAGGGTAGAGAAAGGGGACGCTTAGTGCAGCCTTTCAGAGCTTATAAGAAAGATGGGGACAAGATTTTGTTGCGATAGAACAAGAGGTAATGGCTTTGAACTAAAAGAGGGAAGATTCAGGCTGGATATAAGGAGGAATGTTTTACCCTGAGGGTGGTGAGAGCCTGGCCCAGGTTGCCCCGAGAAGCTGTGGCTGCCCCATCCCTGGAAGGGTTCAAGGGCAGGTTGGAGGGGGCTTGGAGCAACCTGGGCTGGTGAGAGGTGTGATGTGGGATGTGATGGTCTTTAAGGTCCCTTCCAAACCATTCTGTGAAAACACACGTTCTTCAGTCTTCTGCTCCAACCTCCTCTTGATATGAATTTGTAAGGGTTTGGGTTTCCCAGCAGGGTAGGGTCCCTTTTCCCTCTGGTCCCCAGCTGGAGCACAATCCTTATTGTCCTGCAGGGATGTCTCAGACACGTGCTGTGACTCTCCCTTTCCCCTTTGGCTGTGAGTTCTTGCAGGCAACACTGGTTGCTGGGGAAATAGCCTTCAAAGGGTTAAATCTTGAGGCATGACGAGGTATCGGATGAATGTAAAAAGCCAAGTGGTTCTCAGGATTTTTTTTTAATTACCGTCTTCCACCACATTTTAATTTGAGGCATCAAAAACAAAAGAGAAAGAAGCACAGATCTGGTCTGTACCTGCGGCGGAAGGCTGTCTGTCTGTCATCTCCGTTCCTTTGCTGGGGACAAACAAACCCTCTCTGCTTTGTTCTGTGGCAGTGTTTTGTTCCGTGCATTAATTTCTTTTCTGAAATTAAAAAAAAAAAAAAAAAATTAATGAACTAGATTCAGAAATTATTTATGGCTTTCCCTTCTGAATATCAATGGCTGGCAGCAGCATATT
>NW_015091123.1:579834-584943 GCF_001431845.1 Calidris pugnax | reverse complement strand
TGGTTACAAAAGCTTTTTGTTTTTTTTTTTTTTTTTTTTTCTTTTGCAGTGTGGGTTGATTTCTCATTTCAGCATTAACCTTTTGTAGCTGTTCCTGTAAGCTGGAGGGGCTGGGCTGTGCTGTCTGGGGGTCCTCTGGGTGCCCTTTCCCTGTGTAACCCATCCTGCACCTGGACCACTCCTGCATCCCGTGCTGTGCAGGTGCCCACCAGACCCTCTCTCTGTGTCATTTGATTTCTTGGTGAAATTCTTGCTGGGGATTGACGAAAATAGGCAGCTCTCCATCTGAATCCATTTAACAGATGGTTTCTGAAACCTCTAGGAGAGATGTTGGGGTGAGGATCAGGAGCAGAGGTGATGCTTGGGATTGGGAACCATCACACCTGGGTTTATCTCAGCTCAATAGCCTTGGGGATGACCTGGAGAGCAGGGGGCTGTTGAAATGTGGTGTGATGTGTTCATTCTTCCCCTCCATCAGCCTTTCATCAGATCTCTGCAGCAGCTTCTCCCTTGCAAGAACTGGTGCAACCCTTGGCCTGGTGGGGTCTTGGTTTCCAGGGGGTTTCCTGGCCCCTGGTTTCCTGTTGCACACACCGGGGACAGGGAAGAGGCAGGTTGTGAGGACACCTTTTGCTACAAATCAATCTTAGATAACGTTCCCCCCGCCTCTTCATTATGGTAATGGCATCATTTTTGTGCGTGGCAATTCTCAGACACAAATAGCGCTAAATCACCTTCCTCTCCTATGGTAACTACACTAATATTATTAATACCCTGCATTCATAAAACAATTTTCAGCATCTCCAAGCGCTCTGCACACATTAATTTAGCCTTACAACCTTCCAGCGGGAGAATTGCCAGTATGAGTCACGTTTTAGAGCTGGGTGAGGAGGGGGTAGCGTTGAAGAGGAGAACCAAGCCCTCTTCATACCTACACCAGTGTGGGATGAGTGGCACTGGGGACAATGGCAGATGCTCTGGTGAGCACGTATGTACAGGGTTGGACTCTCACTGGGGGGGGTGAAGGACTCCCCTCGAAGTCACTCACTTGAGTCATTTGCGGAGCTGTAAATAGAGTCTGCCAAGAAAAGGGCTGTGTTTATAACCCGGGTGAAAAATGAGAATAAGAATGATTTGAGGAAAGGAGAAGTTGATGGGCATGAAGGCTTGGGGGTGGGTGTACAGGGTAGAGAAAGGGGACGCTTAGTGCAGCCTTTCAGAGCTTATAAGAAAGATGGGGACAAGATTTTGTTGCGATAGAACAAGAGGTAATGGCTTTGAACTAAAAGAGGGAAGATTCAGGCTGGATATAAGGAGGAATGTTTTACCCTGAGGGTGGTGAGAGCCTGGCCCAGGTTGCCCCGAGAAGCTGTGGCTGCCCCATCCCTGGAAGGGTTCAAGGGCAGGTTGGAGGGGGCTTGGAGCAACCTGGGCTGGTGAGAGGTGTGATGTGGGATGTGATGGTCTTTAAGGTCCCTTCCAAACCATTCTGTGAAAACACACCATCTTCAGTCTTCTGCTCCAACCTCCTCTTGATATGAATTTGTAAGGGTTTGGGTTTCCCAGCAGGGTAGGGTCCCTTTTCCCTCTGGTCCCCAGCTGGAGCACAATCCTTATTGTCCTGCAGGGATGTCTCAGACACGTGCTGTGACTCTCCCTTTCCCCTTTGGCTGTGAGTTCTTGCAGGCAACACTGGTTGCTGGGGAAATAGCCTTCAAAGGGTTAAATCTTGAGGCATGATGAGGTATCGGATGAATGTAAAAAGCCAAGTGGTTCTCAGGATTTTTTTTTAATTACCGTCTTCCACCACATTTTAATTTGAGGCATCAAAAACAAAAGAGAAAGAAGCACAGATCTGGTCTGTACCTGCGGCGGAAGGCTGTCTGTCTGTCATCTCCGTTCCTTTGCTGGGGACAAACAAACCCTCTCTGCTTTGTTCTGTGGCAGTGTTTTGTTCCGTGCATTAATTTCTTTTCTGAAATTAAAAAAAAAAAAAAAAATCCCGGAGATTTGGCACATTGCAGAAGGGAAAAATGCTGTTTAGGGGATTAAAAAGAAAATAACTCCTTTCTTTCAAATAAATTACAAAGCACTCTTGCTGCTTTGTACCTGAGAACCTGTAGGAAAATAGCAGTTTATTTTTAGTGCCAGATTGGATGGGGAGATGAAATGACTGAGTCTTCTTCAAAAGCCACCTACCATGAACCGGTGCCAAGGAAGTGAGGCTGCAAAGTGATATTACTGTTGATCATAATTTTCTTATTTTTTTTTTTTTTCCCCGTCCGGAGTGGTTTGACATTCAGCTTGTTTTATTCTTAGTCCCGATCAGGAACTGAGAGGATTGTACATCTCGGGGAGAGGAGGGAGTTTACACCAAGGGTAGGATCAGCAGCTTTGTACCCGAGGAAAGGTGCTGAGCATCATTTTTTCTGCCTGCCGATGCCTGTGTCAGTGAATTCCTGTGTCCTCCCAAGCTTTGGGCTCGAGGTTTGCCAGTGCCTGGATCCCAAACCTGGGGAAAAAAACCCAACAAACCCTCCTGTGTTCCCCTCTACCAGGGCTGCCCCACTGCCCAGCCCTGTGCCTCCTCCGGGACCTCCAGGAAGGGCTCAATGATGACAGTGTCTGCTTGTCCAGATTTGAGTCTGCTGAGATGCTGATCATGGAATCACAGAATCCCAGGGGGTTGGAAGGGAGCTCTGGAGATCATCTCCTCCAACCCCCTTCCCAAAGCAGGGCCACCCAGAGCAGGTCCCACAGGAACGTGTCTGGGGGGGTTTGAATGTCTCCAGAGAAGGAGACCCCACCACCTCCCTGGGCAGCCTCTGCCAGGGCTCTGCCACCCTCACAGCAAAGAAGTTCCTCCTCATGTTCAGGTGGAACTTCCCATGTTCAAGTTTGTGCCCGTTCCCTCTTGTCCTGTCCCTGGGCACCACTGAAAAAAGACCAGCCCCATCCTCCTGACACCCACCCTTTCAGTATTTAGAGGTGTTGATCAGATCCCCCCTCAGCCTTCTCTTCTCCACACTCCAAAGCCCCAAGTCCCTCAGCCTTTCCTTGTAAGGGAGATGCTCCAGGCCCCTCCTCATCTCTGGAGCCTCTGCTGTCCCCTCTCCAGCAGTTCCCTGTCCTTCTGGTATCTGGATGCCTCAGAGCAGACACCACCTCCCTGGGCAGCCTCTGCCAGGGCTCTGCCACCCTCACAGCAAAGAAGTTCCTCCTCGTGTTCAGGTGGAACTTCCCATGTTCAAGTTTGTGCCCGTTCCCTCTTGTCCTGTCCCTGGGCACCACTGAAAAAAGACCAGCCCCATCCTCCTGACACCCACCCTTTCAGTATTTAGAGGTGTTGATCAGATCCCCCCTCAGCCTTCTCTTCTCCACACTCCAAAGCCCCAAGTCCCTCAGCCTTTCCTTGTAAGGGAGATGCTCCAGGCCCCTCCTCATCTCTGGAGCCTCTGCTGTCCCCTCTCCAGCAGTTCCCAGTCTTTCTGGAACTGATGCCTCAGGGCAGGTTAATACCATCATGTGGGTTTTAATATGGGCAGGACTAAGGCTTTTAGGTACATATTTCCCACCCGACTTCCCAGAGGAGGGGAAAACCCATGGGATGACGTGTGCCTGGGGTCATGGAGGCTTTCCCCATCTCCCACCTCTGGAAGGGAGAGTGGCGGGGGAGGAAGAAGATGTGCAGGTGGAGCTCTGTGAGCATTGGCATGTATCTTCTTCTTTATTGCTGTCATGGTGCTCCTAACTACCTCCATCCATCACTCCCTCTGCACCTCCGTGAGGTTAGCCCCATGCTTATTGGAGCCGTGTGCCGAGGTGCCAATCCCCCCCCAAAAGCACTAAGCCATCCTCTGCTAAAAGTCTCTTCATTTTCCTTTCTTTTATTTATTCTCTCCCTCCCCTTTTTCCTTTTTTTTTTTTTACAGCCACATTAATGAGCTTTCATTTTCATAGCGGAACAATGAAGGCCGTGGCCAATTATGTTAAATTACAGGTGTGAGAGGCGCCGTGTCAGGCGTCCTCCTGTCAGTGGGAGCTCCATCACAAGTGCTCCTTCGGCTCCTGCACCATTAAGTGACCAAACACCACTTTTGTCAAACCCCCGGGGATGATTTTTAGCCATAAATGGGGATACATCTGAGGTGGATGGGTCCACAAATCTTGGTCCTGCTGCTGCTGGGTGGCATTGCCTGTGACGAGAGGCACTTTGGCCCTCTGAATATTGGGAAGGGGAGGAAGGAGTTGAGCATCACCCGTGGGCTGTGCTTAAAATGTACATGGGGACATTCGTGCTGGCAGAGGGTGAGATTTCTTCCTTCTTTTAAGCTGCTTTTCCATCCCAGCAGAGCTCCTTGTGTGAAGCGCCTCTGTGGGTGTATCTTAGTTTGTTCAAGGAAACAATTAAAGCAGTGCTGGTAATGCTCTTTTATTTTTTTTTTTTTTTTTGCCTTGGTAGAAACATATTAAGCCCCTTCCTGGGATTTAAACTGCTGGCAGAAGGTTTGGCTGCCAGGAAAAAGGTTATATGGGAGTATCTGGACTTATTTTCAGTATTAAATTCATATCCAAAAAAGGTCAGTACCTCACCTGTGATCACTCCTTCCTGTAAAGTGAATTTTCTGAGGCAACTGCTGCTCAGAACCTGCTCCCATGGCTGATGCTTTGGGGACATCATTGTGTGATATTCACGTGGAATTTTTTTTGCTTGGCCTCGTGTCTCCTGCGGGAGTGTGGTCTCCAGTGCCAAGGGCTGAAGGACTCAGGTCCTCTTGCCTGGTAGGAGCAGGATGGGTGCAGGGTGCTGAGCTGAGCAGACACCCTCCACCTGTGGGGCTGGACCAGCTTTGGCTGGTGTTTAATGCTCGGGTTGAGGCTCTGAGTCAGCATCTCACCTTGGCTTCTCTTGGTTTCTGCCTCTTTCCCCAGGAAATCCTGGCGTCACGGTATCATTTAAACAGATGCAAATTCACGTTTCCTCTTCTCCCTGCGTATCTTTGCTCTGGGTAAGGTTCACCCTTAGTCTTCTGCCTCTACCCACCAGGCTGCCTGGTCTCGACACGGGCAGACGCGTCTCTTTCTTGTTTGACAAGCGTTTGGGGGGTT
>NW_015091123.1:569169-579763 GCF_001431845.1 Calidris pugnax | reverse complement strand
TATTACAGATGCTAAACGCAGAGCATCTCCTGACAGCTGAACACCTCAGATCTCCCAGCCATCAAAACCGGCAGTGTTACTTCTGACTGAACTTAATCATCTCATAAGAAATGATGGAGAGGAAGGAGGGGGAGGGAGAGGAGGGAGGAGGGGGGGGAAAGGAAGAATAAAAGTATGAAAATCGCTCCTGTACCACCACACCTCTGCTTCAACCTTTCTTCTTTCATGTCTCGGCTGATTTGTTTTGATCACTCCGAGCCTTTGCCGCTCAAGTTTGTTTGAATCCCGTTCGCAGGGAATTAAAATCAGAGAATTCATTGAAATTAGGCTCCGCTAATGAGCGGCGCAGGTTTGTTTGAATCCCGTTCACAGGGAATTAAAATCAGAGAATTCATTGAAATTAGGCTCCGCTAATGAGCGATGCAGCAGCTGGTGGAGCCGAGTGGCTGGTGGGGAACCGGGGGGGCGATGGGACCCCTGGGGTTTGGCTGGGGACCAGGCAGGGATGTGGGATGCTGTGGGGAGGCAAAAGTGCCTGTATCCCCCAAGTGATGCCAACAGGACCTTCCTGTAAACACAGGCAGGGATGAGGCTCAGAAGATGCTAAGTGAGAGCTGTGGAAAAATCCCTTACGTGGTCAACAATTTATTGAGACATCAGTCTCTTTGCAGGGAGAGAAAAGAAAAAATAAAAAAGCCTCTATTTAGTGATTTGATGTAGGATTGAGTGGAATTTTCTTAATATCACAATTCTGATGAAAAGCTAGCAGAAATGCAATTTGTGCAACTACTGAGCCGGTCCAGAGTGAGGGCTTCAAGAGGGGGCAGGCAATTATTTTTATTCCTTTTGTCGTAATAAAGCTTAGACTAATTCCTGGGAAGGCCTGGGGCCTCCTGGTGCTTATGTGCTGTGTGTGTGCGTGTGAGGAGCCCCAGTCGTCCAGGGAAGAAAAAAGAAAACTCATCTGTTTTACCAGGATAAGTCAGCGCCAAACTTGGAGTGTATTTGATCTTTTTCTATTTTTTTGCGCCAAACTTGGAGTGTATTTGATCTTTTTTTAAATTTTTTTTATTTCCAAGGGCACTGTCCAAAGTCAAATAGGTAGGAATTAAATTCACATTTGTCTCAGTCTGGTATTTCTAATGCAGATGCAGTTTTACCCGCTTTAGGGAGTGTGGTTTTTTTTTTTTTCTCTCCCCCCTTCCTGTTCTAAATAATTGCCTGGTTGCGTGACTGTCAATACGCCCAAATGGAAAGAAAAGCTGTGATTTACATACACTTAAGTCAAAACTCATCTCAAATGATCCAATTCTGAGCCACCTTTTCCCAACGTTTAGTGTAGGGAGGAAAAAAAACCAACCCAGGGCGTCTACCTCTGCTGAAAAGCACATTTTTGGACTTCCTCAGACTGAATGATGTCCTTCTGTCCCAAAGTTGGGGTTTTCTTGTTGCAGATGTTTTCAATTTCTCACCAATTTGATGTAATTGTTATGATAAGCGTTTCTGCCAAAATGGTAGTAAAAACTCAATTTTCCCGAGGAAAATTAACAAAATACGTTCACGGCTCATGCAACCTGTTTATTAAGCTGTAGCAGGAATCGGCTGCAGCTGTGAAATAAGATATAATTAAAGTCTGGGGTCCTCTCCCAGATATCAGGTTTTCAAAATTTACAGTGCGGCGGATACAGGAATTATTGTGGCCAAACAGCCCAATCTGTCAGGCGGGAGCCCTTCCAGCAGCCGCGCGTGTGTCTGAGCCTACCTGGGGAGAGGTGGGTGTTGGTTGGCGTTGGTGTTGGTGTACATCATCACATGGAATCAGTTCATCTCTAGAAAATGGAAATGGTATTTTTATTTACATGGAATCAGTTCATCTCTAGAAAATGGAATGGTATTTTTATTTATTTTCATTTAATTTTATTTATTTTTTTTTCCTCTGAGACATCCGCTTTTATTTAATTTTATTTATTTTTTTTTCCCCTGAGGCATCCGCATTTTCAAAATTTACAGTGCGGCGGATACAGGAATTATTGTGGCCAAACAGCCCAATCTGTCAGGCGGGAGCCCTTCCAGCAGCCGCGCGTGTGTCTGAGCCTACCTGGGGAGAGGTGGGTGTTGGTTGGCGTTGGTGTTGGTGTACATCATCACATGGAATCAGTTCATCTCTAGAAAATGGAATGGTATTTTTATTTATTTTCATTTAATTTTATTTATTTTTTTTTCCTCTGAGACATCCGCTTCAATCTTTTCTCCTCCTTTCTTAGGATCTTAGAGCCAAGCTGTTACAGGACTTCTATTTATTTATTTATTTTCCCCAAAATGGGTAATATGGTCCCCTCTGCATCGCTGTGGGGAGGAGGCAGCATCCCTGCTGCTTGAGGGATGCTGTTTGGGTCCATCAGCCCCAGGATGTTGCCCAGCCTTGACCCTTTCCGTTCGCACTGGTGGGAGGAAAGTGCCGAAAGCCGTTGGCAGCCCGGGGGGGGGAAGGTCGTGGGGGAGGCAGGCTGACCTTACATCTCATGGTTGCTCCTCTTTTGAAGTGCCAGCAATTCATTCTCAGCTCCCTGTCGCAGCTTCTGGACCTTTTGGGGTCACGGCTTGTTCTCTGCAATAAGCAAACAGGCTGGCACTGTATCCCTGACGCTCGGATTTAATAAAGAGATATTTAACTCTGCCCTGCTGCAACCCTTTCACAAAGACAGGGATCTCCATGGCAGCTGGGAAGTCTTGCACTGGTCAAGAGGCAATTTTCTGATTAAACAGTTTTGCATGGTGTCTGGCAAGGTCTTTTATGTGCTCATTTAATCCCCTGATCCTGTGCTGGGGGGGAGAGGCGGGGAGGCACTGACTCCACGTTCCTCCCTCCCTTTCCCTGCTGGTTCTGCTCTGGAGATGAGGCTGAGCCCTCAGCTAAAGGCATAAAAAAATTTACTGCTGTCCCCTACGGTTGGTCCCTGCAGCTCCCTGTGCTTTCCCCCCTCCTTTTCCACTTGTAAAATGGGGTGTGAATATCTCCTGAGGCTGAACGTGCTTTGTGCTGCTTCTGCTGGTGGTCCAGTCCCATCTATAAACCATCACATGGTGGTTCTAGGCTTGAACTTCAGGGCCAGGTTGGTTCTTGGTTGTGGAGATGTTGTTTTCCCCAGGCTGCTCTGTAAAGCACTGTGAGAGCTGCTGGGGTCTGGGCTTCCAGCTGCCTCTCCAGGGATCCAATGCCCAGGGAGCATGAAAAGTGCATTAAGAGGGGCTTGGCGTAGCTGTTCGGGAATCATACAATTATTCAGGTTGGAAAAGACCCTTGGTATCATCAAGTCCCACCATCAACCCTACTCTGCAAAGTTCTCCCCTACACCATATCCCCCAACACCACATCAAAACAACTCTTAAACACATCCAGGGATGGGGACTCAACCCCCTCCCTGGGCAGCCTCTTCCAGTCTCTGACCACTCTCTCTCTGTGAAGATTTTTTTTTTCCTAATGACCTGTCTTCTTGTTCTGGCTGTGTCAGAAATTCATGTTTGGAAAACTGTGGCTAAGTGGAAGAATTACTTGGAGAAGGTTTAGAGACCCTTGAGTGAAGGAGAAAGTGTAAATCACCCCGACTGTGCCGTAGCTTCTCCCGGTGCTTAGGAGAGAAGTTGGTTCTTACCAACCATTTTTAGGGGTGTCACCTCCACACAGGAGCATCCCCAGGCTGGGTTGGGCTGCCAGCCCGCCAGGCTCCACCTTATTCACCTTTGATTTTCTTTTTATTTATTTTTCCAAATATAAACTCCGAAGGGAGGCGCCTGAGTGACAGCAGGCCCCGGGTGGAGGCCGCGAGAGGCCCTAAGCGCCGTAATTTGCAGTAATGACTCAAATTCAAAACAATAACCCGGAGGCAGAGCGCGGCGGGGTCGTTAATGGGAAACGAAGGCCTCGATTCAGTGGCCGCTTGATTGTGCCGGGGATGGAGGCTGGAGCGCCCGGCTCCCCACCGAGGGTAATTTGGGCCACTTTCCCTCCATTCGCTAAAGAGCCGCTCAATTGATGGGGCCACTTTATTGCTGCTTTTTTTCTTAGGGCTGGGAAGTGAATTTCCTGAGGCCGGGAGCGAGATGGTGGCAGGCAGGGGTGGTCCCTGCTGCCTCCTGCAACAAGCTGCTGGAGTTTCTCCTTCCCCCCTCCACTGCTCTGGGTTGTGTTTCTCTGTAAAACAACCCTCTGGGTCGGCCGGGGACTGGGCAGGGATGCGGGATGCTGCAGGGAGGCAAAAGTGCCTGCATCCCCCAAGGGATGCCAACAGGGGGGACCTTCCTCCTGCTCCTGTAAATACAGGCAGTGACAAGGCTCAGCAGATCACAGAATCATGGAATTGTAGGAGTTGGAATGGACCTTCTAGAGACCATCCAGTCCAACCCTCCTGCCAAAGCAGGGCTGCCCAGAGCACATCACTCAGGAGCATCCAGGCGGGGCTTGAAGATCTCCAGAGAAGGGGACTCCACACCCTCCCTGGGCAGCCTCTGCCAGGGCTCTGCCACCCTCACCCCAAACAACTTCTCCCTCCCATTGCAGTGGAACTTCCCCTGCTCCAGCTTGTGCCCGTTGCCCCTCGGCCTGTCCCTGGCAACCACGGAAAAGAGTCCGGCTCCATCCTCCTTCAACCCACCCTTGAGATCCTTGGGAGCATGAAGAAGGTCTCCCCTCAGCCTTCTCTTCTCCAGGCTCAAGAGTCCCAGCTCTCTCAGCCTTTCCTCACCAGGGAGATGCTCCAATCCCTCCAGCAGCATCTTGGTTGCCCTTTGCTGGACTCTCTCCAGCAGTTCCCAGTCTCTCTGGAACTGGGGAGCCCAGAACTGGATGCAGGATTCCAGCCCACATGTTGGTATTAACCTGCCCTGAGGCATCAGTTCCAGAAGGACAGGGAACTGCTGGAGAGGGGACAGCAGAGGCTCCAGAGATGAGGAGGGGCCTGAAGCATCTCCCTTACGAGGAAAGGCTGAGGGACTTGGGGCTTTTGAGTGTGGAGAAGAGAAGGCTGAGGGGGGATCTGATCAACACCTCTAAATACTGAAAGGGTGGGTGTCAGGAGGATGGGGCTGGTCTTTTTTCAGTGGTGCCCAGGGACAGGACAAGAGGGAATGGGCACAAACTTGAGTGTAAGAAGTTCCACCTAAAGATGAGGAGGAACTTCTTTGCTGTGAGGGTGGCAGAGCCCTGGCAGAGGCTGCCCAGAGAGGTGGTGGGGTCTCCTTCTCTGGAGACGTTCAAACCTGCTTGGACACATTCCTGTGGGACCTGCTCTGGGTGGACCTGTTTTGGGAAGGGGGTTGGAGGAGATGATCTCCAGAGGTCCCTTCCAACCCCATGTGGTTCTGTGATAACTTACTATTGCTTGATGTACTGCAGAGCCAGAAATGATGGCAAGAGGTGACACAGTGTGAGCCATTGGTGTTTTGGGAGCACCCAAAAAGTGCTCCATTGCTCCCAGCCGTGGAGGGATGGGTCTGGGAGGGATGGGTGCAGGGACACCCGTGCAGTTTTCCTCTTCCCCACCAGCACCCAGCTCCTCATTCGTGCTGCAGCAGGTCCTGGTGGGGGGGGTCTTGCACAGGCCAGGCTTGGGGGCTGACACGACTGCTATTTTCCATTAAGGTCTCCAAGCACTCGATTAATTCAGATTTTACCAGACAGCTATTTGTTTGTTAAATTAAAACCAGCTGGTTATTGAAAGAAACATATTTATTGGGAATTAGCAGCCATGTGCTGGGTGGATATTTACTACCTAGTTGTCAAAGCTGGGAGAATATGTGTTTAATAATAATTTTTTTCCTTTCAATTAATGTTGTGTGTGTGGGAAAATCATCCCATTAATTCCAAATTAAGTGCACGTTTGGAAAACTTCAATTCTGAATGCTGCTGACATTGCTGTTGTGTTAGAGCAGCGTCAGGCCTGACTCTGGCAAAGCTGTTGTGGGACAGGGATCTGCCACCCCTTGTCCTGACCCAAACCCATCATGAGGGGGGGGTCTGGGACCCCCAGAGCCACAGGTCTGCTCTCTCTGAGCTGGTCCAGACCCCTCACAGTGAATCTGGTCCCTGGGTGCCCTGGGTCACGGCGTGATGTGCAGAGGCAACCTGCTCCCCTCCTCCTCCCAGCGCCCGGACAACAAAAAACTTTCAAATATCTCAAATGTTAGAGGAAAATGTCTGTAATTGGGTCTTCCTGGAATAGGCAGGGAGGGACATGAATCATTTAGAGGGAGCTGGATGGCAATCAGAGCGCTCTCCTGCTCCGCGCGCTGCCTTTCTTCCTGAGCTTGCTGTTTGCTGAAACATTTATTGCCCATCACAAGCAGTTTCCTCGGGTGCCCAGTGCCTGTCCAGGCTGCGCTTGGCTTTTACCAGCTCTGTGAAGAAATGCTGTTTCTCTACACAGATTTACAAGCGGGGGATAAATAATAACTTCCCGCTCGGGAAGGAATCACTGGGATTTGAGGAGGCGGCATCTCAGCCACACATCTCCCAGGGATGCTGGATGCTCTGGGGTATCTTCTTGTGGGGGTTTGGTGGGTGTGAGTGGTTTTGTGCCCGGGGAGATGGGTTGGGAGATGCGGCCACATCTCTTGTGCCCTTGGACAAGTCTCTCCCCTTGCTCTGAACCTCAGCACCTCGTCGGTGACAGGATCTGGCCCTGGTGTGTATGGATGTGCCCTTGGACAAGTCTCTCCCCTTGCTCAGTGACAGTGCCCTGGTGTGTATGGGAAGCTGTTGTGGGACAGGGATCTGCCACCCCTTGTCCTGACCCAAACCCATCATGAGGGGGGGGTCTGGGACCCCCAGAGCCACAGGTCTGCTCTCTCTGAGCTGGTCCAGACCCCTCACAGTGAATCTGGTCCCTGGGTGCCCTGGGTCACGGCGTGATGTGCAGAGGCAACCTGCTCCCCTCCTCCTCCCAGTGCCCGGACAACAAAAAACTTTCAAATATCTCAAATGTTAGAGGAAAATGTCTGTAATTGGGTCTTCCTGGAATAGGCAGGGAGGGACATGAATCATTTAGAGGGAGCTGGATGGCAATCAGAGCGCTCTCCTGCTCCGCGCGCTGCCTTTCTTCCTGAGCTTGCTGTTTGCTGAAACATTTATTGCCCATCACAAGCAGTTTCCTCGGGTGCCCAGTGCCTGTCCAGGCTGCGCTTGGCTTTTACCAGCTCTGTGAAGAAATGCTGTTTCTCTACACAGATTTACAAGCGGGGGATAAATAATAACTTCCCGCTCGGGAAGGAATCACTGGGATTTGAGGAGGAGGCATCTCAGCCCCGCATCTCCCAGGGATGCTGGATGCTCTGGGGTATCTTCTTGTGGGGGTTTGGTGGGTGTGAGTGGTTTTGTGCCCGGGGAGATGGGTTGGGAGATGCGGCCACGTCTCTTGTGCCCTTGGACAAGTCTCTCCCCTTGCTCTGAACCTCAGCACCTCGTCGGTGACAGGATCTGGCCCTGGTGTGTATGGACTTTGTCACCCAAGCGCACGCCGCTTTTGGACTGAAAGCACCCTTTGAAACAAGCCCTCGGGGCTCTGGGGGAGGAAGTTTGGGTCTCATTCCCCAGAATTTAACTTGGTGCTGATTTTTTTTTCCATGCAAGAGGAAGGTGTCTGCCTGCCCTCCCCGGCGCCGCGCACATCCCTCGCTGCCGGCTGCCAAAGCTTGACCTTTGCCATCATCTTAATTGAAAAGGGACGAGGCTGGGAGATATTTGTGCAGAAAACAATGCGTGAACACAAAAAAAAAGAACAAAACCCCTCTTTTTGAGAGCGAAAAATGTATAAGGGATTGCTTCCGACTCGCTGCTTCCAAATTTTATGGCTGTGATGAGGGGCAGCGTTAACCCCGAGCACCCCGGAGAGGGGATGTAGGGCAGGCACTGCTGGACCCGTCCCTGTCCCCACAGCCCCCTCCTCTCTCAGGCTGCAGGGGATGTGATGGAAGCAGCGCAGAGGGTGGGTTTGATGTGATGCTCTGGATCTCTGAGGCGTCGCTGCAAATAATCATCAGGAAGGGAGGGGGTGGAGAAGCTGGCGGGGACCCCGCTAGATGGCAATGCGAAACTGTGCCATGGCTCGGGGAAGGTGCTGGGGTCTGGGCTCCCCGGGGCTGGATCCTGCCCTGGTGGGGTCTTGCATGGGCTGGTTGGGTCAGGGGAAGGTGTGAGGAACCACAAGGACACACATAGAGCGGTTCACCCTGGGGACAGCTGCTCCTCCAGCTGATGAAGTGAGTTGCTTTATATATATCGAAGCGTTTGCAAGGATAAAGGCAGCACATTTTTATTTATTTATTTTTTTTTCCAAGCAGAACTGATCGTGAGATCACACATGTGTGTGCACATACATATGCACACCTAGCCCTTGGTGAACCCTGCTCACCCACGCTTCCCTCCGGCAACCCGTTTCCCACGTCAGAGATGAGAGCCTCGGGTGTCAGGGACAAGCAGAGGGCTCTGCAGAATTTTTTCCTACTCCTTTTTTTTCCTTTTTCCCCCCCTTCTTTCAAGAGCTGCACGATTCCTGCCTCGGCAGCACACCCGGTCTGTGTCCCCCTCATCTCTCGTTCTCCCATCCGCCGTCCCCATCCTCTCCTCTCGAATCCAAGCATTCCCAGTATTTCCTCATGGGGAAACCCACTCTCTGCTTCTCCTGGCAGACCAGGAGATACCTCGAATCCTTTTTGTCCCCCTCCCAAGCATATTTGTCACTAATTGTTTTCAGGCCTTTGGCTGTTTCTTCTTTAGACTCCCCCTCTCTGTGTCACCCCCAATTGGCTCTGGATTTCGGTGCCATTGACTCCTCTCCTCTCGAATCCAAGCATTCCCAGTATTTCCTCATGGGGAAACCCACTCTCTGCTTCTCCTGGCAGACCAGGAGATACCTCAAATCCTTTTCCTCCCCCTCCCAGGCATGTTTGTCACTAATTGTTTTCAGGCCTTTGGCTGTTTCTTCTTTAGACTCCCCCTCTCTGTGTCACCCCCAATTGGCTCTGGATTTCGGTGCCATTGAAAAAACTCCTGCGTGGTCCAAGCTCCCGCGTCTCGTTGCTATTTAGCCTGACTGCTCTTTCCACTTTTAATTGCTTTCCTCCTTTCTCAGGGGCTGGGCCTGCCGCCTTTGACATTTCTGAAGCGGCAACCCGTGCTGAGATGAAGGGTTTTAATTAGCTTGATAGGCTCCAAGCCGGAGAGGCCGTGGGTGTGCTGCCTCAGGCACAAAGCCAGGGCACCCCGAGCTGTGGCAGAGCTGGCTCTGGGTCAGGCATCAAACCTCATGCAGGTACCCGTGGGGATGAGCCCATCACCAGATAGTCCCAATAAACCTTATCCTAAATCACTGCGTGTCCATCCCCACAGTCCAACATCCCATATTCAACAAGTGAGCGAGGACTCACTTGCTTATGGAGGTCATTGTCCCCCTCTGCTCTGCCCTGGGGAGGCCACAACTGGAATCCTACCTCCAGTTCTGGGCTCCCCAGTTCAAGAGAGACTGGGAACTGCTGGAGAGAGTCCAGCGTAGGGCAACCAAGATGCTGCTGGAGGGATTGGAGCATCTCCCTGGTGAGGAAAGGCTGAGAGAGCTGGGGCTCTTGAGGCTGGAGAAGAGAAGGCTGAGGGGAGACCTTCTTCATGCTCCCAAGGATCTCCAGGGTGGGTTGAAGGAGGATGGAGCCGGACTCTTTTCCGTGGTTGCCAGGGCCAGGCCGAGGGGCAACGGGCACAAGCTGGAGCAGGGGAAGTTCCACTGCAATGGGAGGAAGAAGTTGTTTGGGGTGAGGGTGGCAGAGCCCTGGCAGAGGCTGCCCAGGGAGGGTGTGGAGTCCCCTTCTCTGGAGATCTTCAAGCCCCTCCTGGATGCTCCTGAGTGCTGTGCTCTGGGCAGCCCTGCTTTGGCAGGGGGTTGGACTGGATGGTCTCTAGAAGGTCCCTTCCAACTCCAACAATTCCATGACTCCTGGACTGCCTGTATCCCCTGGGTTTACGCAGCCCACGAGTGATGCTGCAGCCACCCCTGCCCACAGGAGCAATAACTCCCATCGCCCCCTCCAAGCCTGTGGTTCCCACCTGTCTCTGCCAGTAACAACCCGGGAGTGAGGACAACCTTGGGTGAAAAAGAACGTGCAGCATCAGCCCCGTGTTCAGCAACGTCAGGCGTCAGCTGCTCTCTCTAATACCCGAGCAGAGAGAGGTAAACACCAGGGCTGAGATAATCCGACTCCACGTCCTCCTGCTGAGGACTTTCCCTCCCGCTGAGGACTTTCCTTCCCTCTTCCAGCCCCAAACCCATGTATCCCAAGGGATGCCCTGATGCCATTAGTGCCCGTGGCCGCCGGGCGATGCTTGGCATGCCCATTGCCTTCCTCTCCTGGCTATACTTAGGCACGAAAAGCCTTAATCAAGGCGAGCAATTATCTTAGAGAAGAACAGCAAATAGGGATCAATAAGCAGACTGTGATGTCTGCTGGAAACGTTTATGATCTCTCAGCTGGGTTCTACTGGCCAGCCAAGAAATACAGCCCTGTGGACCGGGATCAATCACGATGCTGTTACTCTTCCCAAACCCTGGGT
>NW_015091123.1:506932-569159 GCF_001431845.1 Calidris pugnax | reverse complement strand
GTGTTCCTCCCCCCCCCCCCCTCCCCGTCACCCTTCATCCCCCCAGCTTTATTGCAGCCCAATCTCCAAAGGGAAACATGGTCCTCGCTATCAAATTTTTTAAGGAAAGAAATTCACAGGGCTAAGGATTTGATTGAAAGTCTGGCTTTGAAGGGGAGGAGGGAGGCGGGAGGCAGGTACCTCCCGTCCCCCCCGGCTGGTCCCTGCCCTTATCTCCAGGTTTTATGGCATAATCTTCAGCGCTACCCGGCGTGCTCTCGCCTCTGCTTGCTGGCTTGGCATTAGATAAGGGAGAAGATAGTGAGGGAGTATAAAGTTTAGAGCCTGTGGCGGGACTCATTTTTCTCATTTCAGGCTAGGGGAAAGGATATAAAATGAAAAGCAAGCAATCAATAAAAGAAGAAAGTTGTATTTCTCTAAAAGGAAAAAACCAAAAAACCAACCCCCACACCCAACCATGGCTGCTGTCCTTTTATCCAAGGCCTTAACACGGGAATAATGAACCGCAAACCCTCTTTTGGCAGTTCCAAAGTCCTGAGATGGTGCTGTGATGCCTCGCTTCTCCCCACCTCCCAAAAAATCCCAGGCGGGGCAGATTCTTCCCTCTGTTATAGCCGCATAAATCCGGGATAATGGCATTGCCCTCCGCAAGGTTATTGCCTGTGGGCTGAGGGGAGGGGAAGGATCAGCCCCCGCTACTGTAAATCAGGGATGCTCTAATGACTGAGATTGTGTGACTCTGCCCACACCTTTCCTGGTGACACCACTCCTGCCCAAATGGGGACAGTCACTCCTGATCCACGGCAGATTAAAGAGACAAAAATAATGGGTCCCTGCACGGCTTTTTAGGCAGCAGAGAGGCCCGGGCTCAGGCTCTGCAGGTACAGCTTCGTGCCCGTGCTCCTCCACTCACCCCTCTGTGCTTGGCAAATAAAATAAATACAGAATTTTGAAAAAAAAAAAAATAAATAAAAATCAACAAACCTCTTTTGTTAACTCTAGAGCGTACGATAGACCGGGCTGATTTAATAGCTACACTGTCATTCCGCTGTTAACAAATCAATATTTTCCTAAGAAACAGTATGGCCTGCCATAAATACCTTTGTAGTTCCTTGAACCTTATCCACATAATTCACGTGCGTCGGTGGCCGTAATGAGTTAGATGATGGCTGTGTTGGGGAGGGTATTTATTAGGAGATGATGGTGTCTGGGTGGCCTGTAAAAGGTTAAAATAGAAAAAGGAAAGGGGATAAACTCTAGACGCGTTCATAATTCTTGTTTCCCACAGTATGTATTGCTTTAAAGTACACCTGCTCGTTATTGAGGACTAAATCAAACGGCTTTTGGGTAATACATGGAATTTATTTGCACTTGCAGTATATAATCTAATACATATAAATTTACAACTGAATAGAAACACTCTTGAGCTCTTGAGTAGAATTGATGTCGTGGTGAAGTGAGCAGGGTCTGCCAGCCCTGGAGAGGTTGGTGTCTCCGCCACCTCCAGAAATCCAGTTTAATTTGGGATTATACTGGGTCTGGCCACCCTCAGCCGGTGCCTGGGCTGGAGCCCAGTGTGGGCAGAGCTGTCTGCCCCGGATCCTCGTGGAAAATCCTATGGGTTTAGGATGCTCAGGGTTTCATACTGGGTCAAATCTGATCCCAAATCCCCTCCCCTGCCCAGGTGGGACCTTTCCTTTGGACACGGAGCAGTAACAGCATCGCTATTCCATGGCCCAACACCGCTCTCCATCAGCAGCTCCTCACCAAGGTCCTGCTATTGCCATCGGGGGAAACCTCCCCCGAAAATGTGCTGAGAACACAGTGTCTGGAGAGGCAACGAGCAGTGCTCGCGTGGCAAGAAAACATCCCTATCATGCAATTATTTCTAAACATGTTATTTTATGATCCTTCAAAAAAACCCCTGCAGAATAAGAGAGGAGGAGGAAAAGTGAGCAATCAGGGAATCATTCTCAGTTTAAATTGCCCTCAGGAAACGAATGTGTCAGAGTAGATTGAAAGATGGTGTTATCCCAGGAGAGCGAAAGAGAGACAGAAACAAATAGAGACAGGGAAGCTGCTGTAGAAAAAGATGGAAAAGATCTGTAAGAACCTGTGTAGATCGCTGACGGCGATGTTCTCCAGATCCTCATCGCCCTGGTGAGACTCTGTTAAGACCTGGTTGCGCTTTATTAAGAACAGATTTATAAACAGCACATGGAGGGTAAATAAACGACAAATAGATGTTTTAATAAATGGAGAATTAATTGCTAGAGAAGCCAACAGCTCAATAAACTGCTGCTTTATGGTCTCTGGGGCTTTTTTTTTTTTACTTTACCACTGTAGACTGAGGCGTAACGACTTCTGCTGTCCTCCTGGCTTGTCTCTAACACTGGTCAAGGTGCCTCCAACACACTTGGCGTGTCTGTGAAGTGGAGATTTTGCCTTTATGAATCACTTCTGAATGAACAGTCCCCAAAATGACCCAGGGCTAGACTTGCCCACCTCCACAGCAGCTCAGCCCTTTCCAGGAACGGCTTTTCTCCCCAGGCTGCTGGTGCCCACTCGACAGCAGGAACATCCTTTGGGTTCCCAATTTACTCCCGAATTACCTGTTCCCTGTGTCTGTAATTACAGGGAGCCGCAGCAGCTGTGTCTCTGCCTTTGATTAGCACATAAAAACCACTTCAGGAAAAAGTGGTCCTGGATTACACCCATTTTCTGGTGGCTTTGCTCAGTGGGCTGTTCCTGGGCTGTTTAACACTCCAAACAGAGCTCTCAATTTCACCGTCCAGGAGGGCTCCAGGGAACCACCACCCTTCTCCACGGGCTTTGTACAATTAGCATCATCTCCACTCCACCTTCCTTCCTCTCTTTCTTAATGAGCCAGGCTTCGCTGGCTGCAAAGTGGCCGACAAGTGTAAAATGAAGGGAAAAGTGCTCCGGGAGATGAACCACAGCCCGAGGTGATGCTGTTTGTGCCTCCCAGGCTCCGTCCTGCTCTCACACCGGGGCAGAGCAGTGCTGTGTCCCCATGGACCACATCTCCGTGGCTTCTGGCATCTCACTTCATCCCGGCTTCTCTTTTCCCTCTGTGCTGTTGCCCGCCTTATCCATCTATACAATATTTTTGTGATGTGGGAATTTGGGACCAGGCACTGATTTTTTTGTGCGTGTGGCTACGAACGCAATGCTGTGGGTGGCCATCTCTTGGGGAAGGCAGAGACGAGCTTTTCCTTTCAAAGCTCTTTTTCCTCCAAGGTTATAAGGCAGAAGGTCCCTGGAAGGAAGGGGGCAGGCTCCCTGTGACCCCCTCTGCCATCATGGCAGGGTGTTTCAGCGCAGGGATGCTCATGTTGCATCTGGGGCTCGAGTGACCCCCCAAATATATCACCCCATGGTTTTTCCTTTTGCTTTACTTTGGAGAGCCAAGGTTACAAAATTGGGCGACAGCGTGGTTTAAACACTGCAATGAGGGGAGATGATAGCAAAAGATGGTTTCATCTGCAATAATCTCGCTGAAGCACTGGTTTCAGAAAACGCATCGTGCAAAAGATTGGGAAGAGGGTGGATCAGCTTTGCCCGTCAGCTGTGAAAATCAGGGCTATTACTTGTGACTTCAAAAATATTACCCAGGCCTTTCTCGGGAGTGAAGGAAAGCAGAAACGCGGGGCCATTGATCTCAATTGAGTCACCCTTGGATGGGTTTACCCCGGTGTAACTCAGAGCCCATCAGGATTTCACCCATGACTGAGTAACTTCCCCTCCGGCGTTCCCTGCCCGTGCCAGGAGCGCGCTGGAGGAACCCGGCAATCAAATCACTCATGTGCACCCAAAACAGCTCAGCCAGGTTCTCCACCGGCATCGCTCGGCGCCCGTGCCAAGGAGCCACGGCGAGACAAGATGATTTAAGATGTGTGTTGGAGTTCTGCGCCGTATTACATCTGTTTTATCTCCCTTCAGCCGAGATGAATAATCAAGGGGAGAGCGTGCCAGGGCGGCGGGGAGGGAAAAGGTGGAGACTCCTGTTAGCGCCGTGTTAAAACAAGCTGTGCAGCATCATCTCCAGGTGAAACTGAACTGTTGTGCTGGTTTTTTTTCCTCTTTCCCTCTCCTCTTTAACCACCTCTGTGCTGGTAAGAGGAGCCAGCGGAGGAGATGGATGGATGGATGTTGTGTTTTCGCCAGGGAGGGTGATAAAATTCCACCCCCAATGCTGCCAGGCTCTGCTGCTCCCCAGGTATCGGGGTCAGGATCCTTCCTTGCTCCTTGCAAAGCAGAGGAGCTGCCTTTAAAAAAAATAGCTGGGGTTTTCTTCTCGGGCTGGGAGGGCTCCGTGAGAGTCGGTGCTGCCGAATTTAATGCTGTTGTTTGGGCTGGGATGCGGGAGAGCATCAATCAGCAGCGCTGATTTACACCAGCACGGCTCTTGGACTCTAATCAAGGTCGTAATTCCCCAAGGATGGGGAAAAGCCACCGGTGGATGTTGCTGGAGGTGGGGAGATGAGCTTTGCCTGGGCTGCAGGAGCCTGGGGGGGACGGGGCAGAGCTGGTTGGGGCTCAGTCTCACGGGGAAGGTGGGATTCAGTGGAAACGGTGCCGCTCGGGAGCTGGAGCAGAGCTTTGGCTCTGACCTCGGAGGTTGCTGACAAAGGATATTAATGATTTCCCTAAGGGCAATGTTCAGGCAAACAGGTTTGTCATTTATTTTGCAGATTTACTGGAGTATTATTAATTTACTAGGATAAACTCCATTAGGAGGAGGCATTTATTTCTGAAATATAACTTATTCACAGCGTCTAGACCCGCTCTTCAGACAGGGATTCCACTAGTTAAGAATTATTCAAATATTGATCTGGACATTTCTAATTAACTTTGCCCATGCATTATTATGCATATGCACAAAAATTGATTTTCGCTGGCCCAATAATTAGATTTAATACCTGAGGTAACTTATATTTATGTGTTTAATTATTAGATTCATTAGCAATTTTAATAAATGCTATCGGCTCAGGAATTAACCACCATACTTGACACTTGTTGACTTTCCCAGTCGCTGGTGAAATAACTGCCTAATCAGAAGAGGAGAGACAAAAGGGTTTCTTCAGACTGCTTTGGTAGTAATTATCACGTTGTGCTCTATAATTATTAATACATTCCTTCTGACTGCAGCGTGATTAGTTTCTGAAACCGAGGCCACCTGTGATAAACATATAAATATCTAAGGGGTTTATCTGGCTGGGCAGTGCAGGGAATTTAAAATAAGTATGAGGAGGAAGATGTGGTGGGAGAAGGATGGGGACTAAAAACGTGTGAGTGGTAACCCCTGGGGCGCTGCATGAACCCAAACCCAGCTTCCCATTAAAATATCAAGGCAGGGAAAAGAGGGGGTGATGGTGGCATGGGGATGGTGGCACCGTCTGGTGTGTGATCCATAATTTGCTCCTCCAAGCTGGCCTGGAGCAGGGGGATGTTCTGCTCCAGAGCTTTGTAGTTCTCCAAAAGCAGGTGGTTTTGCCGTGGGGAGATGAGCAGCTCTGTGGGAAAGCCTCCCTTCTCCTTCTTCCCAAGTATGTCTGCTTAGCAATGGCTGTGGTTTTCCTTGAAGTATCCCTACCAGCACCCGAAAAAAAGGTCATCTCCTGAAAACGGTGTCATGGAGCTCTGTCCCTGCAGGTCTGGGCACCTCAATCCATCTTTCTGAGTCCCTGGAGCACCCAGCCTGGGGCAGAACCACCCCTGTTTAAGGCAGAATCGGGGTCTGACGGTACTAAAGCATCTTTGCACCCACCACAGGAGCTATTCCCCAATTTATATCAGGATCTATTTCAATTTTGGCATCCTGGAGTCGTGGATATCACACCGACAAACCCTCTTCCTCGGGGCCAACCGGGAAGATTTGCCATGTGGGGGCTTGAAACACATGGCAAAAAAAAATACACCCCAGGGAGGGAGGGAAGGACCTCTCCAGCCCATTTTGGGGGGATTTTGTGTCCAGCTGCTGCCGTTGCATCCCCCTGGCCCTCCCCTCCCTCCCCCTGCCCACGGCCGCCCGAGCAGCCGCAGGGTATTACCGAGCGTTCACCGGCAATTTGGTGCCGGGGCCATTGGGAAATTGCTGACAATTTGGATGAAAATGGTTGGAAAATTGCAGTGTTTAGGCCCATTTTGCGTGGCTGTGTGTGTGCAGAAATTGCAGAGGAAACACTGGAAGAGGCCAGCGGTGAGGAATAGGCGCCGCTGTTCTGCGGGTGGTGGGTGGGCATCTGTCCTTCCCCCCCCCGCCACCTCCCAGTCATTATGTATTTGTAAACAAATGTGTAAATCGAGCAAAAGAAATTGCCCTTGAGGGAAGCGGAGGACAGAGAGAAGCACTGGGAGAAGGGAAATGCAACTGGGAGCCCAGGATGGAGCTCCCTCTGCTCTGCCAAAGCTCACCTGGGCCAAAAGATGTGGCTGTGACCCTCGTGGTTGTCACTTGGTGCTCATCAGGTGTTTAAGAAGCATCTTTTTTGGAAACAGAAGATCAGCAAGGTTGTGTAATGTGGTTGCTCACTGATACTTTATACATCTCCTCCAGAAATTTGCCCCATCAACTTGAGTTAGCTGGAGTCATTTATATCTTGGTGCGTCTTAAGGTCAGCAAGAATCATAGAATTACAGAACAGTTTGGGTTGGAAAGGACCTGAAAGGCCACCCAGTGTCATCCCCTGCCCTGGGCAGGGACACCTCCCACCAGCCCAGGTTGCTCCAAGCCCCCTCCAACCTGCCCTTCAACCCCTCCAGGGATGGGGCAGCCACAGCTTCTCGGGGCAACCTGGGCCAGGCTCTCACCACCCTCAGGGGGAAGAATTTCCTCCCAAAATCTCATCTCCATCTCCTAATTTTTGGTTGAAAACTGTTCCTTCTCCTCCTAGAGCTCCCCTCCTTCATCAAGGGTCCCTCCCCAGCTTTCCTGGAGCCCCTTGAGGGACTGGAAGGGGCTCTAAGGTCTCCCTGGAGTCTTCTCCAGGCTGAACCTCCCCAACTCTCTCAGCCTGTCCTCACAGCAGAGGTGCAAAAAATCTTGTTAGATCTTTTTTCCCTTACCATTTAAGTAAAAGACCCATCCATCCCTCCTGTGGGCACAGCACCGCAGAGCTGGTGGCACAACACACCAGCTCCCCACGGCACCTACTGAGCTGTAAAAGCCTCTTGGGAGTAGATCGATGTTTCTGCCCGTCCTGTAAAGATTTATTCTCTTCCTGCTGTGACAGCAGGGAGGTGACAACAGGGAGAAATCCTCATCAGGAGAGGGATACACACTCATGGGTCCCCCCACCAGCCTTAGCCCAGGGGAGCATCCCGTGCCCAGATCCCAGACCTGTGGCTGTTGGGCATGTGTTGACTCAACTGGTACCACACTAGCACAAGGATGGGACCATCTTCATCCTTATTATTCATTTTTTGGACATTAAAACCCCTTTGTTCACCAAAATGGGGTCTAACCCTGCCCCACCAGGCTTTCTGGAGAATGTCTTATCAATAGCATCGCTACTGTAAGAAACTGGAAGGGAAAACCAGATTTATGCAGGTTTGGGTGCAACTCTGCTGCTCACCTCTTCCTAAAACTCATTTTTTTGCCTCGCTTTTCTCTCAACTTCCCTCTTTCCCTCCTCCCATCCCCCCTGAGGTCCCTGTCACGAAAGGCAGTTTGCCTTCAATCCCAAAACCTTGTTAAAGACCCAAGAAGGGGAGAGGAGGGGAAGGAAGGTGGAGGAGAGAGGAGTCTCAAACTGTTGATCAAATTAGACAAATTCGCCGAGCCCGGTTTACAGGTCCAGAATGAGATGCTAATTAATGAACAGGAAAAAAAAAAAACCAAAACAGGCGGGCTCCAATTTGCATAAATATGCATTGTCAAACTGTTAGGTAAACAAAAGGCGAGTAATGGCAGCAGAAGCCGGATTCATTATGGAGCGATCCCAGCGAGGCTGTTCAGTGGGGATTACAGCCTCTACAATTTTATTTTTAATTTATTTATTTATTTCGTTCCTAATTTCTCTTCCTGTCTCTGGTTAGGATTCAGTTCGACATCTATAATCAGCTGCAGACAGAAGAGCCTGATGTAAAGCCTCAACACAAATAATAGCAAAAAAGAAGCCCTTTGCTTTTGTGTTCCTGCCTCGCGCACGCAAATGCGTACATGGGGGCTGTAAATAAAAATTTGGGGATTTTAATAGGTGCGTGCAAAGATGCATGCAGGAGACTCGTTGTAATCCTTCTTAATTGCAGCTAATTGGGGTTGTTGATTGTTCTGGAGGTTGAGAGCTGGAGCAGGGAGGTCAGTGGTTTGGTTGCTCAGAGGGTAATTACCTACACTGGGGTTAATGGGGCACTTGGGACTTTCCTTCCATTGGGTCCCCGTTGATACGTGGGGATGATCCCGGTGGGAATGAGCCAGGTCCCTCCTGGGGGGCCAGGGACTGTCCCCCCCGCTGTGGCAGCCGATGTACATCTTATTTCTTGGGAAATCTTTTAATCTGCTGGATTTGCTTCCCTGTCCTTGGATCGGCGCGGTGTCACGAGAGCTTTTGGGAGCTGAAAGAGGCCTGCAATGCCCATAAAATACTCATAAATATCATTTTAACAGCTAATTGAGATTCCTCCTGTCTTACAGATAGCTAGATGGATGGACAGATAGAATTGAGGAATTACGATGGTTTATTATTCACTCTTGGTACGTTTTCTTTGATGCTCTCTGGGCCATTTATTCTACCACATTAGCTGATTTTTATTTTGATATTGTAATTCTCATTTTGGTAAAAGCACCCACAGGAACTGAATGGGAGCTCATCAGCATAAACTGAAAGGAAGAAATAACTTAAATTAGACGTAATAATATTTTTCTTAAATAAGGGAAGGAACCAAAATGATGTGAAGATACGGGGACACAACTTGAATGCAATCAAGTTGCTGCAGCTTGTGGGCTTGACCTGGGAAAACTCATCATTTCCGTGCTATTAACTTGAACTAGTGGCAAAGTAAAATGCTTTTCTCTGTGATGTCCCCTCTGCCCGCGCCGGCCGTCACCGAGGCTCGGTGGAGGGATGCCAGCTTGCAAAATTGCAGTAGGATGATAGTGGGGGATGTTGCCTCACCTTCAAGTGTAGCAAAAATGAAGGCGTTTCTCCTTTTTCCCCACCACAGAGGGAGTGAAACCCTGAATTATAAGCCCTGCTAAGGATGGGTTTTGCTCCCTGCTCGTGTTGCACCATGAGATGATGCTGCCCTGTGCAGCAATAGTCCAGTTTTGTTTAACATATTTATCAATGACCTGGACGAGGGGACAGAATGTATCCTCAGCAAGGTCGCTGATGATACCAAACTGGGAGGACTGGCCGACCCTCCAGAGGGCTGGGCTGCCATCCAGTGTGACCTGGACAGGCTGAAGAGCAGGGCAGAGAAGAACCTCATGAGGTTCAGTAAAGGCAAGTGTAGGGTCCTGCACCTGGGGAGGAAGAACACCAGGAACCAGTAGAGGTTGGGGATGGACCTGCTGGAAAGCACTTCTGAGGAGAAGGATCTGGGGCTCCTGGTGGAGAGTAAACTCTCCAGGAGCCAGCAATGGGCCCTTGTGGCCAAGAGGCCAATGGGATCCTGCGCTGCGTAGGGCAGAGTGTGGCCAGGAGGTGGAGGGAGGTCATTGTCCCCCTCTGCTCTGCACTGGGGAGGCCACAACTGGAATCCTGCCTCCAGTTCTGGGCTCCCCAGTTCAAGAGAGGGTTGAACTCTCCAGGGAACTGCTGGAGAGAGTCCAGCGTAGGGCAATTGAGATGCTGGAGGGATTGGAGCATCTCCCTGGTGAGGAAAGGCTGAGAGAGCTGGGACTCTTGAGCCTGGAGAAGAGAAGGCTGAGGGGAGACCTTCTTCACACTCCCAAGGATCTCAAGGGTGGGTTGAAGGAGGATGGAGCCGGACTCTTTTCCGTGGTTGCCAGGGACAGGCCGAGGGGCAACGGGCACAAGCTGGAGCAGGGGAAGTTCCACTGCAATGAGAGGAAGAAGTTGAGGGCATCTCCATTGGGTTCAGGTCCCAAAGAGTTAATAAGACTAGTGAAAAGGGAAGAAGAGGGATTAAAAACCATGAATCACGTCTTCCTATCATTCCTTGAAGGACTTCCAAAAGAATATGAGAAAGGAGGGAAGTGATGGACGGGCTCCTCGTGAGCTCTAATCCTCCCTCCTTCCTTTGGCAAAGATTTGTGAAAGAGGCAGATGAGAGATTTCCTGTTTGGCAAAGAGCGAGGGATGGGAGATTAAATCAACCTGCTCCTCTCCGCACTTCTAACACAGCTTGAAAGATGCTTAAATATTTATTTAAAAGGAAGGGGGAGGGGGAGAAATAGAAAGAGAGAGGGATACATAAAATTAAAATGTTCATTATCTCACAATTCATATTTAATAAGAGTCGTCGTTACAGCTGGATAATGGATTTCCTGCCATAAATGTCTTCCCCATTTCTGTGGGCCCGGCCTTGTTGGGGAAGGGTTGGGGACACACCTGGCAGGGAGGAAAGCCACAGAAGATGCTGAGATGGTGGAGTCAGAAAGACATACCCACCCCAAATCCACCAAATTCTGGTTTTCCTAAGGCTGTTTCACCCTGTCCTGCTGGAGGAGAAGGTGAAGGTGCTGGAATTGAATCCTTGTGCTGCTGCTCCATGTCTGGGGGGGGCTCAGGGTGTTTGTTTAAAGCAGAGGGAACGTCGGGGGGGTCAGCAGGCAGGTCAGCGAGCCCTCAACTGCTGGCTGGATCGTATTCCCATTTTCCCCAGGATCTACCACCCTGGGGACTCATCAGCTTTGCTTTGCAACAAAAGCCCTTGTTGAGCAAAACCCCAGATCCGTTGGCTCCACGAAGGTACAGCGCAAGGGCTATTAAATATTAACATGGCAACAACATTAGGAAAATCCAATGGAACTTAAGTGACTTTGAATGCGGAGCACTGATTAACTGCTGGAGGGGATTATCAAAGAGGTAAATGGAAAGTAACGTGGGGAATTGCCTGATATGGATTGATTGGAGGCTCCCTTTGGACCAGGGAGGGCTTATTAGACACACTACCTGATGCTGCTCTTCAGAAGAATGGGTAGTGAAGCTACTTTGGCTCGCTCTTTCTATCGGCTTATTAGAAACCCCTGGGTAGTGAAATATCTCCAAATAGGATGAAGCTGTATTTACTAATTTGTGAGGATTAGCAGGAATAGAATTATTAAGATCCTTATCAGAGCCATGTTGTTAGGTATGTGGCTGCTTTCATTGGATTTCCATCCTGGGAAAGCTGCAGGAACAGCCTTGGATGCCCCAAGCAGGTCCAGCCCGGGCAGAAGGATGCTGCGTTGCTGTTGGATTTCCCTCTGTCCTCCTGAAATTTTAGTCAAAGCCTCAGGAAGCAAGAAAAAGCTCCCTGAGAACAAGCAAAAGAGGGTGATGCACTTCTCTGCCTGTGCTCCAAGGCTTTCTCTTTGTGAGGGCTGCATCTCTGGGAACTTACCTGTGTCTTGTGTCCATCTCCTGTGGGATTCCTGCGCTGAAAGGGCTGAGAGGAGATTTGGGGTGAGATGCTCCAGGCACCTCCTGGGCGCTTTCTCCTGCCCAAGCTGAATCCAGGGCAAGGATGGAAAGGAAAGAATTGCACCAGCCTTATAATAAATGCCTCTGGCAGGGACGGGTGGCTTTATTAACTCCATTTGTCTTCCACGGCCACACAAATAGTGGCAATAAATCACCCAATTGCCGACATTAATGGACAGAGCTCATGGGGACAGACCGGCCCCCATCCCTGCCCACGCTCCCCTCTGGGAGGGTGCAGAGCAGAGCCCATCTTGGCTTTGCAAATTGGGGAAAATAGGTTTGTCACCCGGAACGAAGTGGCAAAAAGTTGGTGATTTGCTGGGAAAAAATTTGTGTGAGTGGATGCAAACCCTGTTATAGCCTCTGCCGTGCGACTCCCCGGGGAAACTGAGGCAGGGAGGGATGCTCGGGCTGGTAATGCTATGGCAGGAGATGACTGGCAGCAAAATTGGGCTTGTGCAGATGCAAGTTGATGGCCACAGCAGCGTGCCCTGGCCATCAAACACCCATCCCTTCCCCACGGGAGAATTGGGCTTGTGCAGATGCAAGTTGATGGCCACAGCAGCGTGTCTTGGCCATCAAACACCCATCCCTTCCCCACAGGAGCCAATGGACATGCTGGGCTGCTGTACTGGCCCATCGCTGCTGAAAATACAGGTTAAAATCTAGTGTGGGCTGGGGGCTTCCACCTAAACATGAGGAAGAACTTCTTTGCTGTGAGGGTGGCAGAGCCCTGGCAGAGGCTGCCCAGAGAGGTGGTGGGGTCTCCTTCTCTGGAGACATTCAAACCCACCTGGACATGTTCCTGTGGGACCTGCTCTGGATGGACCTGGACAGGATGATCTCCAGAGGTCCCTTCCAACCCCATATCATTCTGTCATTCTGTGACCTTCAGGTGGAGCTGCAAGGATGGTGAATTTGGGTTCCTGAGGGTGTCCCTGGCAGCGGGGTGGTTTAGCCCCATGCCATGGCACCGTGGGCTCGGGATGCTCAGCGAGAGCCTCCGAGGAGGCAAGCACAGGGCACAGCTCTCTGTGCCACCACGCTGCTGCTTTCCCCGGCTGCAAAAACTCTCCCCCCCCGTCCCCGACTCGTCAAAAAATGTAGGTTTTTATGTTTGCTTTAATAGAAGAGTCTTGTCTTATTGATTTCAACCCGCGTCCCTGCGCAGCCGTGCGTAGCATGGGAAGGCAGAGCCAGCGATCGATGGGCATCCCAGGGCGCAGCAGGAATTGCTTTACTCCTCACCCTGGGGGAAAAAAAACTCATCCCCCCTGAATACCAGTCCCCTCCTGGGACCCCCAACATGTAAATCCAGCTGCTGTCCTCCTCCAGAGGTGGAGGAGCTGGATTTCCAGCTGGTGTCCAAGAAGAAGAGGCAATCCATCCCGGCCAGCGAGATTCAAAGGCTCAGAGCCCGGGGCCAGCAGTAATAGAAAACTAAAAATGTTTTGGTTCGAGTGTATTGCTCCAATTTGTTCTCTTTGCAACTCCGACCCGATAGAGAAATAGAGATTTGATAACGAATTGACTGTTTATATTTAATATGTCTACGTCACGGGGAGGGAAGGTTGGTTGGCTTTGGGAACAAAGTCCAGCCGTCGAGTGGGGTTTCCAAAAGCTGCCTTGGAAAATCCGAGTTTATTGTGGATGGGGATGGAGGTGTAAATGCCAGCATTTCCCAGGGAGTGTGCACTTCGATTTTCCATCACCTCACCTTCCGGAGCATCCGTTCTCTGGAAAATATCACCCCTCTCCCTTGTTTTGATGTGGAGCCAGGGAATAACTTGGGCTGTCAGTATTTCCTCTAGAATGGAGACCTGCTCTGTCCCCAGCCTGCCTGGGCTCTTTATGGAGGAAGCTGCCCCACAGATCTGCCCCTTGGATTATCCCCTTATCCCAATCGTCAGCTGGTCAGCCAAAGCATGGGGCTCCTGAAAATAAGGACTGCAGGAGGAGCTCAGCCCTCCCAGCAGCCAGAGCTGCAGAAATTCTACTTCTCGTGGACCCATCCCTGTTATTTATTGCCACTTTTGGGGTGATGGATAACAGGAAATGCAGTCCCTAACTGGGGTGCTCAGCCTTTGTAGAAGCCAGGGGAAGCACGAAGGGAGGGAGACAGAGCAGGCACCTTATCAGTCTATTTTTCTATCTGCTTTTCTGGCCAAGGAAACCCTGATTTAGGTGGCAAGGTTCCACCTTTTTAGATCTGGATGAATGAGACTTCAAGGGAGGATTTTATTTCATCTGTATTTCTTTTATTACTTCGCCATATCATACCCCTGTCCTTCTACAGCATTAATCATTCTCGTTCCTCCTCCAAGATCACTAGTCTTTCTAATTCCCTGATGTCTTTTTTTTGGCTGCAGAGCCGTGAACGTGGTGGGTATAATGCAGATCCAGGGACTCGGAGTGGGTTTTCTCAGCTCAGCTCTGCCTGTTTCTGCCTTTTGGTTCCAAATACCTTTTTTCTCCTGCCTGCGGTGCCCAGTTCCTGCTGCCGAGCAGAGGAGCTGCAGGTGGATTTTCAGCAGCTTTGCCGCCTTTTTTTTTTGGGTAAATGTGTCCGTGGAGTGCTCTGGGGACACTGGAGGGTCCTGATGGACAATTGCTGGGTCACTGCTCCTGGAAAACACAATCTGGACACGGCTCCCATCCCTCAGGAGCTTTGATTCCTCAGTTCAGGCACTTTTTCTTCCTGAGCTCAGCTCTGGCAGATCAGAGAGACTGTGATGGGACATCACAGGACAGCACTGTCCCTACACCAACGTGTGATGTGGAGCATTAAACCCCCCAGATAACTCCCCTTGGTCCACCTCAAACCAGCAAATCCCCCCCTTCGTGGGGTAAATGTGTCCGTGGAGTGCTCTGGGGACACTGGAGGGTCCTGATGGACAATTGCTGGGTCACTGCTCCTGGAAAACACAATCTGGACACGGCTCCCATCCCTCAGGAGCTTTGATTCCTCAGTTCAGGCACTTTTTCTTCCTGAGCTCAGCTCTGGCAGATCAGAGAGACTGTGATGGGACATCACAGGACAGCACTGTCCCTACACCAACGTGTGATGTGGAGCATTAAACCCCCCAGATAACTCCCCTTGGTCCACCTCAAACCAGCAAATCCCCCCCTTCGTGGCCAGCACAGGTATTTCTGCTGCGTCTTTGGGTACCACTGAACATCTCTTCTTTATATTTCTCTTGTAAAGTGCGCGAAAAGAATTATTTTCTATAAAAACAAAGACACCCCCCAGTGGGTTTGGATGATATGGGGAGAGGGGACACTGTGAGCCCTGCGGGGATGGCAGTTGTGACAGGATCATGCAGATAAATTGCTTTGGAAACCGTGAGCACCGACAATGGGGTTTGTTTTACACTTGTTTTTATTAGCACCCATTCGGCTCCGGAGCTGAAGATCTCCTGGATGAAAGTGCATCTCTGAAAGCTTCAGCTCTTTCCCCCCCTAATTAAAGTTCAAGGCAACGATCCATCCGTCTGAGCCTTCCAAGGGCTCCTGCAGGAAAAAGCAGCCTTGACATCCCCGGTATTTCTAAGTTTGGAAATAAAACCTCTCATTGCCAAGAACTGCAATTTTTCCCTTAAAGACAAACAAGCGAGAGGAGACAAAGATCCCTCAGACCTCGTTGTATATCACAGGGCTGCTTAAGCACATCAGGGGCTTTAAAAGAGATTTTTCTAGCAGGGCTGGCACGCAGTCTCTGCACCCATTCCTGGGGGGGGGGAGAACATTTTTCTCCCCTTCCTCTGGTCCCCCATCCTCCTGATGCTTTGATCTCCCCATCCCACCAGTTCCCAGCGTGGATTTGAGTGATTTTCCCTTCCAGCCTGAGCCTTTCCCACTTGGAATTGTTTTCTTATGAGATTTTCTGTCCTTTTTTTTTAAGAGATTTTTCTAGCAGGGCTGGCACGCAGTCTCTGCACCCATTCCTGGGGGGGGGGAGAACATTTTTCTCCCCTTCCTCTTGTCCCCCATCCTCCTGATGCTTTGATCTCCCCATCCCACCAGTTCCCAGCGTGGATTTGAGTGATTTTCCCTTCCAGCCTGAGCCTTTCCCACTTGGAATTGTTTTCTTATGAGATTTTCTGGTTTTTTTTTTCCCTTGCTGCCCCCCGGGAGGGTTGAAGACCCCCAGGAGACCTGGCCACCCCTCTCCCCGAGCTCACAGGATGCTTCTGGCTCCCCGCGGCCCCTCTCACACACTCAGCTGCTTTGTGTGCTCCTCTCCCCTGTAATTTTTCTCTGAGCAATCATGCTTGAAAAACATCTTACATATAGATCTCTGTAGAATGGGAAAAAAAAAAAAAAAAAAGAAAGAAAGAAGAAAAAGATGTTGAGTGGGTGGATTCAGGGGGAAATAAAGGGGTTTATTCTCGGTGCCAGTTAATGAAATTAGAAAATGGAGAAGAGCTTGCCTAATATCATACAGGGAAAGATAAAATACATTTAAAAAGATCACAATGCTGCAGCTCTCTGTAAATGTCAAAATATTACATTTTTTTGGATGATAAAGATGGAAGAAATAGCTGGGTTTCAATTTCAGGTGCCACATCATATCTCTTCCCCTCTATAATTTTTATTAAAATGTGAATGTTCCAGGAAGTCATTATGTCGTCTTTATTGTGTTTGCATAGGAAATATAAAGTTTATTTGAGGCAAGTGCATAGAAACAGGGTCTGTGTGTGTCACCCCTGGGGGAGAGCAGGGAGGGCAGCGACTGCTCTGTTGCCCACCCTCCCACCCAGTGGGACCCTGGCCACCAGTTTGGTGCCACCAGGGCCACTGCGTCCTCTCGGGTGGGATCCAGTGTGGATCCATGGATCCAGTGTGTACCCATGGATCCAGTGAGTCCCCTCATCCTGGCACGGATGCTCCGTGGGGAATGGTTGTGGGTGGGATGCACAAGAGTCTCAGCCATATAAACCCGTCGAGAAGCACCGCAGAGAAGGCAAGATGCTGTGGTTTTACTTTTTTGCTTATTTTCCGTATTTCTCCTTTCCCGCGACTGCTCCTATTTTACGCATTTGGGTGAATCTGTGGATGTTCTCTTGGTTTTGCTGGGTCGTTGGCTTTTTTTGTTGTTGTTGTTGTCATCGTTAGCAGGAAAAAAAGCTGACTCAATGAACTTGCTTGACTTTTTCTATCTTGCTTGACTTTTTCTAACTTGCTCAAGGCAAGACGATGGGCAGCCTATTGCGTTCGTGATACAGAAGCTCTCCCACCCAACCCAATCCCTGTGGATGGCTCTCCCTGGGCAGAGCTTTCTTTTCCTTCTCCTGATGGAGGTGTTGAGACCCAAAGGTGGCCGGATAAAAGGACACTGGCAACGAGATATAAAGCTTTTAGCAGCGATGGCTGGAAGACACAACCTGCCACATTCACATGAGATGTTGGGTCCATTGGAGGGGTTTATTGCAGGGAGGGTGATGAATTGGCTCGACCCCCCCGGGGAAGCAGGAGGTTTTCTCCACATCAAACTCCCCGGAAAGGTTGCTTTTGCCAAACGCACCCTATTAAGCTCAGTTCTGGGGCGGGAGATGAGATTTAAGGGTCTGTGGAGCGGAGGAGGTCAGCCCGTGGGTGCTGATGTTCCCTTCTGGCTTGGAAGGCGACGAGTCGATGAATGTCACGGGCACTAATTTAGCACAGATTCATAAGCCCTGAGAGCTGGTGTGAGAGGAGATAGATGGGTTTCCAGCCCCAAACTCTCCAGTAAAACTCATTTCAACCCTCTTCCTGCAGCCGTAGCAGGAGGGCAAAGGAGCAGGGAGCCTCCTATCACCCGCAACACCCACTCGGATGCAATTAAGAGGCCCTGAACCCTGGAGAGACTCTAATTATTGCAGCTACCTCTGTGTGTCTGCTGGCTTGGATGGGGGAGAGGGAGACATCCCGGCCGTGGGGAGGGGGATGCTCGGACACAGCCCCCAGCTGCTTTTGTGGGGTGCCACGACGTGCTGCGTGCCCTACCCCAGCCAAAGCTGAAAATAAAAGCCTGTCTCCACACTGAGCATCGTGGTGGGGGATTTTGGAGAGGAGGAAGGGGATGCTGAGCTTGTGCAAGGGTCTGATAAATTCCTATACGTTGCATTGTGGGTGTGAATACTCTCAGTGTGGCCGCCCTGCCCGGGGGAAGGGGCTCCGTGGCTCCTGCTGTGCCAAGTGCTGGCACCTTCCCAGGCAAAAAAAAGAAAAAATGCGTGGAAAAAGAAGTTATTTTACAGGCCAGCACGTCGCGTGGTGCCGCAGTCACGCAGCCTTTCCCCTCCTCACCGTGGAGGCAGCAGATCTGCCTGAGGTTGGCACAGCGGGCAGGGGGATTAGTGCTGGCAGAGCCCTCTTTCAAAGGGATTAGAGCTGGTTTCAGAGAGCTCAGCTGGCAAACACCAGGCTGGGCTGGTGCCTGGTGCGGCACCGGGGGCTCAGCCTGTCCCAAAAGGGATGGAAAAGACCCTCCGAGAAAAACGGGAAGGGGGCTGGGGGGAGGATGCTGGGGGTGGGCAGTGCAGGGCACTGATTGCTGCTTCTGTTAAAGGTAAAATCCTTCTGTGAGAGTATTTTTGGGCATCGGCCGCAGTAACGCGAAGGGACAGCTCAGTGCTCCCAAATTCCTGTATAAATTGTCGAGTCTGCTAGCTGTAATATTAGCTTTTAAATTTAATAGCATTTAGAAATAAGTTGTATGTTTCTATGAGATTTACTCGCACAATTAGAAGCCTGGAGGGATTTTTTTTTTTTTTAATTCAAAACATTGTCATAAAAGCTCTTGGAAGAAGAGGGGAAAATAGCGACAGTTTAACTCTTCATTTTAGCTCCTAAATAAAAATCTTTAAACTGGATCATTTTGGAGTAAACTTTCCAATATACATTAAAGGAACGCAGGCACAGCTGGAGAAGTGACAGCATAAATATAAAGTTATGCATTCACGTCTATCTCCCTTTAAAAATTTCTGGATTTATCGGCTGCGAAGAGAATAATTTTCTCTCTGCCCCCGACTCAGACACAACCTGTGCTCTGGCCCCGCAGCGCCGGCTGGAGCTGGAGCTGTTCCCAACCCCCACGCTGGAAAATTAGCTGTAATTAGCTTTTCTCTGCCATGGCACCTACAGGGAGTGGAGATAATTTTGTGGAGGGAGGGAGCGCCGGCCTTGTTTTACAGCAGGGGAAGCTGGGGGGGGGGGGCGAGGATGAAATAGCCCCAAATTGAAGGCGGGTATCTATAAAACAGGGAAATCCTGGGGACTTGCTGCAATTACAGGCATGTTTCCATTGATGGGCTGAGCCTTCATCCCTCTCCATCCCACCCTCATCCCCAGCTGCTCCCCTCGCTGCCGATAAGCTGAGCTGCCGTTAAAGTGAGGAATCACCAGCCGCGCTGGTTATTTTAAATCTTTAATAGACATATTACCTTACATTAAGGCTTCATCATCTCCCTCCCTGTGTAAGCACAAAGAGAGCATCCATCACAATTAGTGTAACATCCCGAAAGGCATAAAGAAGACGGACGGGAGCGCTGGCGGGAGGTGGGAAGAGCGGTCCCCCTTCTCACTGTGGGGCTGGGACATCGACTCCAGGGCAAACCCTGCTGGGGGCTACTGGTCCAAGGGGCTGGCAACGCAGCCAAATGGGTCCCAGGCAGGATGGGATGCTGCACACCTCTGTGGATGCTGTGTTACCCGCCCTCCCGGCTTCGCTGGTGTTTTCCACGAAGCCCCCAGTGCTTGGAGTTATGTTATTGTGTGAGAATCTCAGCCTTCATTAAATAGTAATAATAATAATCATCGTCGTAAAAAATAACAGTAAGTTTCCAGCCCTCGTGATTCCCGTTAAAAGCTAGAAATACGACCTGTGTTTCCCAAACCAGGAGGAAAAGAAAATGCAAATCACAGTTTATAATTGTAAATGTCTCGCATCTTTAAGCCCAAATTCATTGGGTTTTGAGGGGGAAGAGAGGGCAGGGAGGAGGCTGTTTCCTTCTCTCATGGCCTCTCCTCCTGCCTCCCTCCGGGCTCAGGGCTGGGTTTGTTCCTGTGTCCGGGATGCAGCCAGGACCCATCCCACACCACGAGCATCCACAGCCCCGCTCCCGAAGCCGGTACGGGGAGGTGAGAGCAGGAGAAGGGCAGTTCTGATGATTTCTGCAAGGCCTGACTTTTCAGGGGCTTCCTAAGCAGGAAAAGCTAAGAAAAAAATCTCCCACAGATATCACGTTTCTGTGGTTTTATCCCATTTTTTACTCTAATGATGCTTCTCTCCTGATCCCGGGGTCTGTGGGAGGGTACTTGGCAGAAGGAACGCTAAGCCCTGGATCCCGGGCAGGAATATGAAACATTAAGGAGCAGCTAATGAAAGGAGAATTGAAAGGAAGCTTTTCCCAGCAGAGATGAGTGGACGTGTCAAAATAAACCCCAAAAAGCCCAGAGGTGCTTAGGGAAGAAACAGCAGCCAGGAGATGTGGGAGCTGGGGGCTCTGCTCCTTCCTCTGCCTCGATGGCTCCTTCCTCTGCCTTAATGGTTCCTTCCTCTCCCTCGATGGCTCCTTCCTCTGCTTTAATGGTTCCTTCCTCTCCCTCAATGGCTCCTGGAAGTTTCTGGGAAAAGCCCAGATGATGCTGGTGGAAGGGATGTTTTTGTGAAGGTGTTGCAGGGGGGACTTGGTGATGGGGGCTCTGCCAGGTCCTCAAGGACCTCTGTGGTGGAGCCCTTCATCTTCCTCAGCAGACAGGCTTCAGGACCCCCCCCTTCCCTGGTGGAGAGATGTGGTGCTGGGCTTTTTAAACAGGAGCTAAAGAAATAAATAACCTTTGTCTTGTTAATTCGGTATTTTGGAAAGGCAGGAACAGGCTTCATCCCATCAGGGCTGCAGTATTATAACGGAGCGTGTCATCACATCCGTAAAGCTTAAATGAATAAAAAGCAATTAAAGTTCCCCAACCTGCTGATCTGTACATGGCTTCCTCCCCTCCCACCATTTTTTGTGTAGGCCTGATCCATTAGAGAAATGAATTACTTTCTTTTTACGGTTGTGGAATAGCTGAGGTGGGACCTGAATGGGTAGGCCCCGACTCACTGACCCCTTTGACTTGATACCAGTGTGGACCAGAATTAGTTTTTCCTGATGAGGCTTCCCCTTCACCACTAAGAATTAAAAAATACACCTCCCAGCCCCCTGCAAAATAAAAACCCAGGCCAGGAATGGTGGGAGCTGGGCTGGGAGCAGTGGGGGAGTGGGAGCATCCCTGCCTGTGTGGGGATGTGGGAGCCCCTGGAAGAGGGAGGGGAGCTCTCAGGATGGTAAATTTTTAATCAAAGGTGGCATTACTGACGTCCCTGGGTTTGCAGCTCTCTTTTATCTCTGCTGAATCGCTTCCAGCTGGAAGGATCCCCTCTACCTGACCTGTATGATTTATACATCTGTAGGCAGGCAGCAGCCGAGGTGCGAAGCGCCGGCGGGGCCAGGATGGTTTCCTTCTGCTTTTTGAAGGTCCCTCCCTCGCCTTTCGCGCCCTGTGACCGATTTCCTCACTTTTCTTCTTATTTTGAATTGATGGCTCTGGTACGGTTTGCTTGGCTGGGAAGGCCAGCCAGAGTAAGGGAATGAAGCGTGAGAAATCAGGGCTTTATAACCCATAAAAACATTTGCATTAGCATTTCAGGCTTGAAACATTTTCAACTTGCTACATATGGAAGTTTTCTGTGGGTTTTCCCCCCCCATATTTCCATGTTGAAGTGAAAGTGGATGTTTCTTGCAGAAAGTAATCCTGCTTTGAAGAGAAAAATCATAGAATCATCGAATCGTCTGGGTTGGAAGGGATCTTTAAGATTGTCTAGTCTAATCATCAACCTAAGTTAAGATCATCTAGTCCAACCATCAATCTAAGTCTGATAAAAATAACCCAAAAGAAAACCATACAACCCCCCCATCACTAAACCATGTCACTAAGAACTATGTCAACCCATCTTTTGAACACCTCCAGGGATGGTGCCTCAACCACTTCCCTGGGCAGCCCATTCCAAGGCTTAATAACCCTTTCAGTGTCAATTTTTTTCCTAATATCCAATCTGAACCATCACAGAAACTTAAAGGCATCCTTATGTCCTTGGTGACCTCCTGAGCATCCCAGCCCCAGTGTCACATCCCTCCCTTTCAGTGTCAAAATTATTCCTAATATCTGATCTGAACCATCACAGGAACTTAAAGGCATCCTTATGTCCTTGGTGGCCTCCTGAGCATCCCAGCCCCAGCGTCACATCCCCGGATCCCTGCAAACTGTGTCTGGTGAAAGCATCTCCCCAACTTGCCTCCGGTCCGGGAGCATTCATGGTAGTTTGTTCCAGTGGTTAATCGCCGTGGCTATAAAAAACGTGTGCTTTATTTCCTATTTGAATGTGTTTAGCTGTAGCTATTTGTTCCTGCCATGCCTTTCTCCGCTAGATTAAATAGCCCTTTAGCACCCTGTATTTTGTACCCTGGGGAAAGTCTTACAGGCTCTCATCAAGTCACACCTCATCCCTCTTCGGGACAAGCTGGGCAGACTGAGCTCTCTAATTCCTCCACCTCAAGGCATCTTCCCAGCTTTCAGATGACTCGATACCATCCTCTCCTCCTCTCTCAGCATTTCCAGCTTTAAATTTGGGTGTGAACCCCAGGAAAACCTGCAGTGTTGGGGATGGAGAAGTCCCTGGCGTGGTGGGACACACCCCCCATCCTCCTCTCCCCGAGCCCTCCTGCCCACCCACCAGCCCTGATTCTTTGCTCTCCAAAAACCTCTCCTTTCCCCCCAAAAAAGCCCAAACCCCCTTCTGAGCCAAAATAGCGGATCCCTGCAAACTGTGTCTGGTGAAAGCATCTCCCCAACTTGCCTTCGGTCCGGGAGCATTCATGGTAGTTTGTTCCAGTGGTTAATCGCCGTGGCTATAAAAAACGTGTGCTTTATTTCCTATTTGAATGTGTTTAGCTGTAGCTATTTGTTCCTGCCATGCCTTTCTCCGCTAGATTAAATAGCCCTTTAGCACCCTGTATTTTGTACCCTGGGGAAAGTCTTACACGTTCTCATCAAGTCACACCTCATCCCTCTTCGGGACAAGCTGGGCAGAAAGAGCTCTCTAATTCCTCCACCTCAAGGCATCTCTCCAGCTTTCAGATGATTCGATACCATCCTCTTCTCTCTCAGCATTTCCAGCTTTAAATTTGGGTGTGAACCCCAGGAAAACCTGCAGTGTTGGGGATGGAGAAGTCCCTGGCGTGGTGGGACACACCCCCCATCCTCCTCTCCCCGAGCCCTCCTGCCCACCCACCAGCCCTGATTCTTTGCTCTCCAAAAACCTCTCCTTTCCCCCCAAAAAAGCCCAAACCCCCTTCTGAGCCAAAATAGTTTATTCAGCTCTAAGACGGAGGCAAAACCCAAAAGCTCTAGGCAAACCCAGGGCCTTCGTTGGCTCCCATCTTGCAACATCTTTAGTGGAAGGAAGACCAAGGAGCAGCTTTTATGGAATTTGATTTTCCCCTTTAAAACCAGGGGTATTTTTTTCCCGAGGAGGCGGACGCAGACGCGGGTCGGGGAGTGTATAAATAGCCAGGGCTGGGAGCAGAGCACAATAGCTGTCACTCGACCGCAGCAGAATGGGGACATGAGTGGTAGCAGATGAATTTCCTCAGCAACAAAGATCCTGTTTTCATGCAAATATCTCTTAGTAATAAAATCCAGGAGAAGAGAAAGACAGATAATGTGTTATATAAGCAGAATTATCTTGGCGCAGAATGCTTCTTTCAAGGGTTTTTTATTTTTTAATTTTTTTTTAATTTTTTTTTACTTTTTTTTTGGGGGGGGGAGACATCAGCAGCCTTTCAGCTGTGATTTTGGGCTGCCAAGGTGAACGATGCGCAGCAGAGAGAGCGCTTTAGTCGCCTACAAAGCGCCGCATGAATTTAACGCGAGCGGCAGCCACCGCCA
This sequence comes from Calidris pugnax, assembly GCF_001431845.1. Lineage (NCBI taxonomy): Eukaryota > Metazoa > Chordata > Aves > Charadriiformes > Scolopacidae > Calidris > Calidris pugnax. The sequence continues at coordinate 545,574 of NW_015091123.1, read as the reverse complement.
ACCGAAACCCAGCAATAAGATTCCTTGCCACGATAACACGGGCCTCCCTTCCCCTCAGGATTTCCCAGCGCTTTGCAAACATCCATTAATTAAGCCTCAAAGGGGAGCCCGTCCCCGGTTTTATGGCCGTGGCGAGATGAAGTGTTCTGCTCGGCTGCGGCGGCGGGGAAGGCACCCGGCCTTGGGATGGAGCTGGGAGATGAAACCTCCCCCCCTTTAGCCCCTTGATCTGCTGTGAAATGGCCAGGAGGAGGAATTTTTAACCTCACAGCTATTGACCTTGCTCTGAGACTCATTCACCCCATCCCTCTTGGGATGTTTCCATCTCTGGTGTCACCTAAAAGCTCCAGCCTGGAAAGCAGCGTTGCCCCTTCATTCTTCCATGGAGCCAGATCCGTGCCCAGGCATCTCTCTGCTATTTCTCCCTCTATTTTCTTTGTGTTTAAGCTTTTTTGGGGGGGGGCAGTTCTGCAACAAAACAGCCTCGTTTGTCAATGTGCAGCCCATACCCTGCGTTTGTGCCCAGCCACCTCTGCCAATGGATGTACCATGGGGGAAGTAAAGGGAATATCTGAAAACCAGAAATTCCAGTCAATAGGTTGATGGAAAGACCATTCCACGAGAGGGAATGCAAGTGATGGGTGCCCTCGCTTGCAGACCTAATTAAATATATGCCTGGTGCATTGGCACATCCATACCCTGTGCCATCTGTCTGTATTTGTCACAAAGTACTTGGTTTTCCTCATCCTGACGTGCGCCACGATAAATTGCCTGAGCCTGTTATGATAATTTAATGTAAAAACTGAGTGAGACGGTGCCTTTCAAAGAGAGTGCAGCGTAAGTCAAAAATTCAGGTCCAAAACCCCCCCAAATTTTGAACCCCGGGGAGGCTTGAAATGCCAACCTGTTTCCGGATCCAAAGCCCAGGCCCATTTGTCTTTGAAATCTGACATTTGGAAGCTGGACCCCGATTTTTGAGTGTTGAGCATCCAAATGCAATCGAGCTGAAAGCGAGAGAGCTTGTTTGAATTCCAGCCTCCCCCGAGGAGCTGGGCAGCTCAAAGCACCGGGTGATTCCTCCTGCTGTTTTTGCTTTGAAAGAGGGTTGTCACCCTCCCCTCCTCATTCCTGCCCTAACGAAGCTCTAGAAATTCAGGTTCTGCAGATATTTTGCTGTTTCTTGGTTCTCCTTTGCATCCTGAGCTGTCCCACCTCTCTGACCAGTAACTCAGCCCCTCGTGCTCTCTCCAAAGGAGCCATCGGGGAGCCTTCAGCTCTCCTGGTTTTGTTGGTCCCCTGGTTCTTAGAGCACTTAGCTCCAGTGAGATGTGTTTCTTGAAGCCCACAGGAACTTTTCTGTAGCTGAAAGGTCCCTTGTGTTACCCCTAAAAGCGTGTGTCTCCATCCTGCCCCCTCCCTGAGCACGGGAGCCTCGGAGCAGCTGCCGGTTGGGGGGATGAAGTTGGTCTGTTCACTGGAAGGAGAGTTAATTTTTCCTAATGATGTTTTTCTTCCCCACTGCTTGTGTCCTTGCATGTCCGTGACGGGCTCAGGTGCAGATGCAGTGTCTGGTTTCAGGTTGAGACTCCTCCTTGGGCTACTTTTGGTGGGAATTATGGAGTTGCTTGAAAAAGTTCTATACTCTGCTGCAGGAATTCTCATTTCCTTAGGGAAATGGTGTTAATGGTCCATCTGGGATCATGAGATGTGATTGATGGGGTGAGAAGAGGGAGAAGATGCTGAGGTGGGAAAGATGTGTCTGACCAGGTACCACCTCGTGTTAATGGTCCATCCGGGATCACGAGATGTGATTGATGGGGTGAGAAGAGGGGGAAGATGCTGAGGTGGGAAAGATGCTGAGGTGGGAAAGTTGCTGAAGTGGGAAAGATGTGTCTGACCAGGTACCCTCCCCTCCTCATTCCTGCCCTAACGAAGCTCTAGAAATTCAGGTTCTGCAGATATTTTGCTGTTTCTTGGTTCTCCTGTGCATCCTGAGCTGTCCCACCTCTCTGACCAGTAACTCAGCCCCTCGTGCTCTCTCCAAAGGAGCCATCGGGGAACCTTCAGCTCTCCTAGTTTTGTTGGTCCCCTGGTTCTTAGAGCACTTGGCTCCAGTGAGATGTGTTTCTTGAAGCCCACAGGAACTTTTCTGTAGCTGAAAGGTCCCTTGTGTTACCCCTAAAAGCGTGTGTCTCCATCCTGTCCCCTCCCTGAGCATAGGAGCCTCGGAGCAGCTGCCGGTCGGGGGGATGAAGTTGGTCTGTTCACTGGAAGGAGAGTTAATTTTTCCTAATGAACACGAGTTTGGGGCAGGATTGATGTTTTTCTTCCCCACTGCTTGTGTCCTTGCGTGTCCGTGACGGGCTCAGGTGCAGATGCAGTGTCTGGCTGCAGGTTGAGACTCCTCCCTGGGCTACTTTTGGTGGGAATTATGGAGTTGCTTGGAAAAGTTCTATAGTCTGCTGCAGGAAGCCTCGTTTCCTTAGGGAAATGGTGTTAATGGTCCATCCGGGATCACGAGATGTGATTGGTGGGGTGAGAAGAGGGGGAAGATGCTGAGGTGGGAAAGATGTGTCTGACCAGGTACCACCTTGGTGAGGACGAGAGGTGTGGGAATGCACTGGGTTGGGGGAGGTTGCTGGAGGAACTGGGGGCAGCCCAACATTACTTTATTGCCAGTTGGAAACCAGAGTGTTTACCCGTGTGCCCCGTCCTGGAATATTTTGTCTGTTTCTTCGTGACTAAACCTCATTTCCTTAGGGAAATGGTGTTAATGGTCCATCCGGGATCACGAGATGTGATTGGTGGGGTGAGAAGAGGGGGAAGATGCTGAGGTGGGAAAGATGTGTCAGACCAGGTACCACCTTGGTGAGGACGAGAGGTATGGGAAAGCACTGGGTTGGGGGAGGTTGCTGGAGGAACTGGGGGCAACCCAACTTTATTGCCAGTTGGAAACCAGAGTGTTTACCGGTCTGTTCACTGGAAGGAGAGTTAATTTTTCCTAATGAACACGAGTTTGGGGCAGGATTGATGTTTTTCTTCCCCACTGCTTGTGTCCTTGCATGTCCGTGACGGGCTCAGGTGCAGATGCAGTGTCTGGTTTCAGGTTGAGACTCCTCCTTGGGCTACTTTTGGTGGGAATTATGGAGTTGCTTGAAAAAGTTCTATACTCTGCTGCAGGAATTCTACTTTTGGTGGGAATTATGGAGTTGCTTGGAAAAGTTCTATAGTCTGCTGCAGGAAGCCTCGTTTCCTTAGGGAAATGGTGTTAATGGTCCATCCGGGATCACGAGATGTGATTGGTGGGGTGAGAAGAGGGGGAAGATGCTGAGGTGGGAAAGATGTGTCTGACCAGGTACCACCTTGGTGAGGACGAGAGGTGTGGGAATGCACTGGGTTGGGGGAGGTTGCTGGAGGAACTGGGGGCAACCCAACATTACTTTATTGCCAGTTGGAAACCAGAGTGTTTACCCGTGTGCCCCGTCCTGGAATATTTTGTCTTGGTTTCTTCGTTACTAAACCTCTGAGCTCCTTCGAGACCTTCTCTGGGTGAAGGAGGAAGGAAATTTATGCCAGTGGAGAACAAGAGCCTCCAGTGGCAGCGGAATTTTGCGATCCGTATTGGCATCATCGCGGAGGAGGTTGTCATGGTGACTCGAGGTGTCAAGAGACGGCTCCGGAGCCGGGAGCAGGGGAGCGAGACGCCGACGGAGGGAGGTTGGGGATGGAGGGGGACAGGGTGACACGGAGAAAAAAAAGTTGACAAAAGTGCAGGAATGAGTAAGGAGAGAAAAACGCGGTGGAACGGGCAGGAGAAAAGATTGAAAAAGAAGCGCTGCAGGGAGATTTGTGCTTTATTTCCTTCTCTTTATGGACCCGCTGGGCTGGGATCATTGGGGACTGGGGGTCCGGGCTGGGCTTTCCAGCTTTGGGAGGCAGCAGTTTTGCAGCTTCTGCCCCAAATGCCCATGAAATGAAACGGGGGCATGAAAATGGGGATGGACAGGTTTTTTTTTTTGGGGCAGACAAGGCGTCTTCATTAAGGAGCCTGCAGGCAGGGCTTTGCAGGGATCTGCCAACTCTCTTTTCTCCCTCCTTTTACCCTCTCCAGCCCCCTTTTCCCCAGCACTAAATCTGCAAAGTAAACCCCAGCGAGAGCACTTTCCAAGGGCTGCCGGCTATGACAGATGTTATTTTATGGAACACGGCACCAGAGATGTGAAATACATAGTTCATAAATGTCAGGAGGAAGGAAGCAATATCCTGGATTGAGGTCGTTTGACCCCAAATGCCCATGAAATGAAACGGGGGCATAAAAATGGGGATGGACAGGTTTTTTTGGGGGGGGCAAACAAGGCGTCTTCATTAAGGAGCCTGCAGGCAGGGCTTTGCAGGGATCTGCCAACTCTCTTTTCTCCCTCCTTTTACCCTCTCCAGCCCCCTTTTCCCCAGCACTAAATCTGCAAAGTAAACCCCAGCGAGAGCACTTTCCGAGGGCTGCCGGCTATGACAGATGTTATTTTATGGAACACGGCACCAGAGATGTGAAATACATAGTTCATAAATGTCAGGAGGAAGGAAGCAATATCCTGGATTGAGGTCGTTTGACTTTTTTTCTCTTTTTTTTTTCTTTTTTTTTTTTTCCCCCCTCTCTCTTGTGAAAGCATCTTTCCAAGTAAACAGCAATCCAGGCCTGGCTGCCATTTGGGGCGAGGAGCAGTTTGCCTTGGAGAAGGCGCCGGCACTTGGGGGAAGCGGTGGTTGAAACGTGCAGCTCATCTGAATGTTGAAAAGAATATTTTCTTTTCTTTTCTTTCCCTTCCCACCCCCCCTCCCTCCTCCCAGCCTCGTTGCAACATCTGTCTGAGAAACTCAGTGGCGGGAGATAAGGCTGAGGCTTTTCTTAATTGAGGTCTCCAGGGAGGGCATTGGAAATGTGTGTCTGTGGGAAGAGAATACCTATGTGTGTGTCTATATATATATATATATGAATATGGAACTGCAATTAATTAGGCCTCTGTAAGTAAGAAACAAGCAGGGTTTCCACCATTTCCAAAAAGCTGGATGGTTGATGCTGGTTTTTCCCACTCTGGATGATCTTATGGTTTGTGTTAATGCTCAGCAGCTTAATTTCTAACCCCCCCGGAGCCCCAGACCCCAGCAGCATCCCGTGGCAGTGATTTCTCCTGGCAAACTGCTCCTCCTGCCCTCATCCCTGGCCACACGGATGAGTTCCAGAGCCAGAGCTGACAAATCCCAGCTCCCCTCCCTTTCTCTCAAGTCGGTAGTTTTTAGCAGAAGTGTGTCAGAAAGTGTTAGGGAAGTGGCTTGGCAGGGGGCTGGGGAGGGCAAGGGGGACAACCTCATGTCACTCACATCTGCCCGCCTGTCTCTGCCGAGCATCCTCCGCCCCGTGAAGTGCTTTTCCACCCAGGCACGACTGGGAAGCCAACAGATGTGGCATTTAAAGCTAATCCCCAGTGACTGGCCTCCCCCCGGCTCCCTGGGCTGTCACATCTGCTCAAGTGGGGCTGGCCGGAGCGGGCACAGCCGGGGTGATGGTGGTGGCCACGCCAGCATCCGAGGACCACGTCCTGGGATAAAGGATACGGCATCATCTCCGGCATCATCTCCAACAGTCGTCATTTTTTCCTCATTGCTTACCTAGGAAAACATCCCGTTGGTCTCAGAACATGCTGCATCCCTGAGATTTTTGGAGTAAAGGGAGCGGGGGGTGTCGCGAGTGCAACCCGTCAAATTTTTTATTTCAAAGAAGGGGCAAAAAAAAAATCTTAAATTTCCTTGTATTCTCGCCGCAAAGCTACTTTGGGCTGGAAAATAGGCCAATTTCCACCTTATCTAATGCTTCCAGCTGTGATGTGAAAAGCTCAGAGGGGAAAAAACTGCATCTCTCACGTTATCTCTTAACTGCAAAGTTTAATTATCCTCGGCTGCGCTGCTGAGACGTGGCCGTGGCCAGGCTGCTCCGAGCTGGGGACAGTGACACGAGCAGGGGCTGAGGGTGGCACTAGGGGCTCAGATGTGTCCATGCCAAGGGAATAATAACCGAATTTTGTTGCTGGAATGGGACAGGCAGGAGTATTCCCCTTCCTCCTCCCATGAGCTCTGAGTTTCTGTGATGAGGAACACAAATTTCTTCTCTTCTTGTTCTCCGAGCTCCGTGCGTTTTGTGCCCCCACGCACAGAAACCTGTGTGGGATCCCTTCGTAGAGATGTCCATCAATTATTTATAGGAGGAATATATTCATTTTGCTCTTAATTTATTCACCATTAGCTTCATGGTAAATAAGAGAAGAGAAGAAAGGGGAGACGCACAGATGTGGATGGAGATATTGAATACCTTTACAGAAATAAATCCACTAAAGAGGGGGCAAATGTTAGAGGACGTGGTAGGGAGGAGACGAGAGTTAGAAGAAATAAAAAGCTTTAATCTAAGCAGGGCTTAAATACACTTGCAAATGTCAGCTCCTTAATAGCTTGTCCTAAGTCTCAGCATGTTAGAAAATATAAATGATGGAGAGATCCTTCTCTCCTTCCCATTAGCTAACGTCATTACTTTTATACATCTACATCTGTTCTCCCTGATTGCAGCTGGCCTCTTAGGTGGTTGGTTTGGATTGTATTTAATTCATTAATTTCTCTTTGGGTGAGGCTTTCTTCTTCCTCCCCCTTCTTCTTTCCCCAAACTCCTCTTATTTCCCTTTAGGATTCCGTAAGAAATTGAATTCTTGCAGCTGATGCATTCAGAAGGGCTGGGGAGGAATATGGTGTGATGTCTTGTTTTTTTTTTTTTTTTTTTTTTAACAATCCGCTCTGCTTTGGCGACTTGTGATATTGCATTAATGAAATATTTAATGCAAACAGTAATGGAGGAAACCAGAGGAGTTTTGTTCCTGGATTTCAATTTAGCCAACCCCTCTGCTGGGAGGTCTCTGAGCAGCCTGAAAAATGAGGGCAACGCTCTTGGAGCCGGTGAGATCTGCTCGTACCTGGTGAGGATGAGGATGAAAGGACCATATGTGCTTGGGTGCAGGCAGGAAAAAGCTGTGCCGGGTCCCTTGGTGGCACTAAGAGGGCTGGTGACAGACTTTTTGGCAGGGCCTGTTGTGATAGGACAAAGGGTCATGGTTTTATACTAAAAGAGGGGAGATTGAGCCTAGGTATAAGGAAGGAACGTTTTCTGATGATGGTGGTGAGACCCTGGCCCAAGTTGCCCCAAGAAGCTGTGGCTGCCCCATCTCTGGAGGGGTTCAAGGGCAGGTTGGAGGGGGCTTGGAGCAACCTGGGCTGGTGGGAGGTGTCCTTGCCCAGGGCAGGGGGTGGAATGGGATGATTTTTAAGGTCCCTTCCAACCCAAACCATTCTGTGATTCTCCGGTGATGACCTCACACAGGCCATGGAAGCGCCTACCCCATTGATCATGAATTTGGGATGTCACCTTTGGGTGCAGCCTGGCTGTACAGAGACCCCACGTCTCTGCAGGAAGGGGTGAGGAGACCCCTCTCTGCCATCCCCCCCCCAAGCTGTTGATGAAATCTCTTTTCCATTCTTTTCTCTGCTCCAGCTGGGGTTTGGCTGATCGGCTGCAGTGGTGTTAGGTTGGATTGCTTTTTTTTTTTAGTTTTTTTCTTTGCAGACTAGTATTTTCTTCCTGGCTCCGTGGCATTTTTTTGTGTATTTGTCAAGGACACCACCATTTAGGGAAAAAAAAATACACACCCGCCAAACCCAAAATACACAACACTTGAAAGACTGAAAGATCAAGATCTCTGTCATCTAAAGGAGTAAACTAACAGTGTGATTGCAAAAAGCCCCCGTGAGGATCCTATCTGTCATATCGCTGTCAGCTTTGTACTAAACATCCATTAAAGAGCATTTACATGAAAAACAGGCAATCTCCTCTCCAATCAGGAGGCAGCCTAATCCTGCCAGCAAATTGATCTCGGGCTGGACTGGTTTGGTCAAAAGCAATGAGACCTTTTCTTCCCAAACCTTCCCAGACCTTCCCAGGGGTGAGAGCTCCAGGAACAGGGGCTGCATCCCGTCCTACTTCCCTGGGGTATGGCATCCTCTGGGATGAGATAATTCTTCTCCTCTTGCTGGTCTCACCAGTACACAAGCTGGGAATGAGGGTCTGACAAGCTCTTTACCAAGTCGTGCTCCTAATCCCCCAAAATGGTTCCTTCTCCTTTGGGAAAGTGCTTAGAGTCCCTGAATGAGGGACCCCCGGATGAGAATCGGTGACAGCCCTTAAACTGGGAGCCTGCACGTTGTGCAGCTCTAAAACCAGTATCCCAAGGCTGTGATTGATGGGAATTCCATCATTAACAACCAAGACACTGGATTTCCCAACGCAACAATCCCCTCTGCTCCAGCTTTACCCATCCCTGACAAGGATGCTCGGCAGCTCCAGATTATGCTGAATTTTAATCCCCCTGAAATCACTTGTTCCAACCCCTCTTAGGGACTCTCTTCAGGGCCCCTTGGCTCTGGTCGGGGAGGTTTGCAACCTCTGATTGCAGCTTGAAAGCCCAGGGGTGATGCTCTGAGAGTCTTGTAAAATTAAATTGCGTCTTTACATTAATGGGGGTGTGGAAAAGCTCAGCATAATGCCTTGGAGAAAAAACCCACCGAGGTCCCTGCTAAGTGCTCTATTCAGTGCTCATGGACCCGTTATGGGGGATTTTAAAGCCTGGCAAAGGGAGCCATGGCCAGTCCTGGTGTCTGGAAGCTGAAGTCAAAAAGGCTCTAATTGAAATAAGATCCGTGCTCTCATCTGGCCTGGTAATTAATCATGGGGCCCATTACCAAAGGTCAGCTGCCTGGTTTTTTTAAATACACAGCCTAACTCTGTCCATGGGCAGTTGTATTTGAGATGGGAATAACTGGGTGAATTTATATGGCCCTCATTACACCAGGTGTGGGAAAACAGCACTTTTTTTGGGCCTTAAAAATGACAAATCCATGAAATCCAGACCAATTCTGCTGAAGATCAAGCCCAGCTCGTTGTCCCTCCCGCTGTAGGGTAGGAAAGGGCTGGAAAAAAGCGAGGAGCTGAGAATTTGCTGGAGCCGGGGTGTCAGACCCCCGCTGTGGTGTCACCTGTAGGAGTGTGTGGCAGCGAGTGGTGACAGCAGAGACACGAGCAGGAGGCAGAGCATCAGCCGAGGCGCCCGAGGACTCAGTGCTGAGCGACAGGGAGTTAGAAAAGACGCTCTGAGAGAGAGATAAATGCAGGATAATAACGGCACGCGCGTCTCGCCTCGTGAGGGGGGATCAGGGAAGAGGCTCAGGAGCGAAGAAACAAATCTTCGCCTGTTATTAATGAACAAAGAGAGCAGAAAATGCTGGCAATGGGGCTTTCTGCATAGAAAAGTCGATGCCTCTGATGAGCTCTTAACGCTGAAAGGAGCTGAAATTTCTCCCCAAAGCCTTGGGAGTTTCAAATGAGCTCCTGGGGCTGTGATGACACGTAACTAGGGTTTTGGGTAGATTTGATAGGGGTTTTGTATCGCAACCGTGTCATTTTGTGAAGCTACGTGCAAGCACCTTGTAAAATATCCCTGCTTTTGGAAGGTGCTGGTGATGCACTGGAGAGAAGGGGTGGGATGAGCAGAGGCATCGACAGAGCCAGATGGCACCAGCAGCATCCTCAGCTCCTCCGTAGCAAGGCTGGGATTCAAATCCAGCTTTCCAGGGTCTGGTTTTAGCAGCGTCTTGTTGCTCAAGGCCACTTGTGGGGAGCACTCACAGGTGGTTTCCATATTCAGGGGAAAGCAAACAAAAATAAAGCGTCGTCTTCTGCCTCTTGTTCCCGGTTTGGGCTCGAAGCAGCAGCTCGCACACGCGTGTGCTGCTCATCAACAAACCATCCTGCCCCCAAAAACCTCCTGACGCACGATGCTCAAAGAAAGAATGAGCTGGAAAGCTGGGAATTGTTCAGCAGAATAAATCAGCCACTAACTCAAATAGTTCCACGGAGAGGGAGGTTAACACACGCGCTGCAGCCAGGCAGGGGGGTGAGGTATTTGCAGTATGATACTGAAAGATCACAGTCCACCTCTCCCTTCCCAAAGGTCCAGGGGGAAGTTTCCATCTCCCTAACAAACACCGTGTCTTTACAGAGCAGACAAATTATTCCAAATGGCTTTTGTGGAGTCAGGGTGACATATGTTGAAACATATTTCCGAGATGATGGGAAGACTGCAGGGGTGGCAGGAAGCTCTTCCCCCTCCAGAGGAGATGCTCTTAAAACTTGCTGGGAAAAATCTGCTGCAAATGTGTCCAGGACAGAGTGTGATGGTGTAAATCAGTGGAACTCCAGGGTCAAAGCTCCAGCAAAACACGGGGAGCTTCACCCACCTCCCTTGAAGGTGGAGCCATTCGGGGTTTATACCAACCTCAGAAAAGACCCACCATTTGCAAGAGAATATTTCTAGGTTTAGAGAGAAAGATGAATTTTGCCTGTTAACTAGGAAATTAGGCTAGAAAAACAAATGCCCTCTGCTTTTATCACTGTAATATTGGAGATTCATTAACTCCTTTGGTGAGTGGAGGTTTTAATATAGTTTCTCCATCACAGTACAGGGCTTATGTGCAGTTTCTTTCCTCCTTGTTTTAAAACAACCCCCATTTCCACACAGTCCATTGAAGCCAGCAATCCCATCTCCTTCCTATTCATTACAATATCTAAAGAAGGTCTCTTCTCCTCCAGGACCTGAGTGTTAAACTCCCTTTCCTGGAAAAACCCAATGAGAAAAACCATCCAAACAAGTTTCCTTGACTTGTGTGTTGTGTTGAGAACTCAAAACTTCATCCCATCGGGGACATTTTCATGGCGAGTTTTCTTGGGGCTGAAAACCAGCTATTAAATCCCAAAAGCCCAATAAAGAAAGGCTGTGAGCTGGGTTCCTCTCCCTACTGCGAGCTCCAGAGTCAGGAGTGACACAGGAATAGGCTGCCCAGGGAGGTGGTTGAGTCACCATCCCTGGATGTGTTTAAGAGTCATTTAGATGTGGTATTGGGGGATACGGTGTAGGGGAGAATTTGGTAGAGTGGGGTTGACGGTTGGACTCGATGGTCCCAATGGTCTTTTCCAACCTGAATGATTCTATCACTCCTTAGCTCCATTATGGATAATGGGGAATTTCTCCCAGTACGTGGCTGTTCCGTAAACTTGTGTTTCATATGTGGATCCCTAGGGACTCCTGGACCTTGGGGATGGCTGATGTGTGTCCCCCATCACTTCTCTCGCTGTCAAATCTCCTCTCTGTGCAGGAAGTGAAATTATGAGGTGTCTCTCCAGGAGGGGTTGGGAGTGAGGGTGTCGGGAGCTGTCATTGCTGTTCTCTAGAGCAATTTGTCTGCATCAGGTGGCTGCCGGGCAACTTCTCACTGACAGCGCTGTTGGGGTGTTGGGAGAGGTGAACATCTCCTGCATCTGGTCCTGAGACATCCCTTTCCCACCCTGGGGAGTCCTTTCTCCACCAGACTCCCCTCAAGGCTGCCACTTCGTCTTTAATAATGAAATCCCCTCTGAAGCATCTTCCTCAGAGCCACGGGGTTTTCTGCTGGGAACTCCAGGCTGAGCTGCGTTGAGGATGTCTCACTCATTTTATCTTGTTTCCTTGCACTTGCTCCTTCTTCACCTGATGGACAGATTTTGCAATGGTTTATGGCTTGGCCAGAGCGAGAAGGGGACCAGGAGCTGGTCAGGGCAGAGAAGCTGCTGACTTTTTATGACAGACCAAGGCATTTTGTTTCCCGGCCAGGCAGTAACACAGTTCAGATGTTTCTTTCTGCATCTTTCCGAGGGAGGCATCCCCGGCCAGAGATTAGCCTAAATTTTCTTAGTCCCAGGTTCAGCAGAAGTATTTAGACAGATTTACAGTTCAGATGTTTCTTTCTGCATCTTTCCAAGGGAGGTATCCCTGGCCAGAAATTAGCCTAAATTTCCTTAGTCCCAGGTTCAGCAGAAGTCTTTAGACAGATTTCCCCTCTGCTCTGCACTGGGGAGGCCACAACTGGAATCCTGTGTCCAGTTCTGGGCTCCCCAGTTCCAGAGAGACTGGGAACTGCTGGAGAGAGTCCAGCGTAGGGCAACCAAGATGCTGGAGGGATTGGAGCATCTCCCTGGTGAGGAAAGGCTGAGAGAGCTGGGACTCTTGAGGCTGGAGAAGAGAAGGCTGAAGGGAGACCTTCTTCATGCTGCCAAGGATCTCCAGGGTGGGTTGAAGGAGGATGGAGCCGGACTCTTTTCCGTGGTTGCCAGGGACAGGCCGAGGGGCAACGGGCACAAGCTGGAGCAGGGGAAGTTCCACTGCAATGGGAGGAAGAAGTTGTTTGGGGTGAGGGTGGCAGAGCCCTGGCAGAGGCTGCCCAGGGAGGGTGTGGAGTCCCCTTCTCTGGAGATCTTCAAGCCCCACCTGGATGCTCCTGAGTGATGTGCTCTGGGCAGCCCTGCTTTGGCAGGGGGTTGGACTGGATGGTCTCTAGAAGGTCCCTTCCAACTCCAACAATTCCATGATTCCGTGATTTCAAGATGCTTAAATCCACTGGATGATGATGTTCAGCAGACACAGGGCTCCTCGCAGGGTAAGGGGGGGACATCACAGTGCTGCAATAGCAGTTTCCTGGTTGCATCAGGGTTTTTTTTTTGGCACACCAGGATGTTCACGTTCAACGTTTGGCGTCGCATTTTCTTCCCTGCACATGCTCTGGAGAAAACCCATCATTTCTGTGCGCTTATAATCAAAGAAACTCTCCTCTGATTAACGTACAGTATCCTTGGGGAAGGGAAAAGGAAAAAAAAAAGGAAAAGAAAACAAACAAAAATTGGACCCAAGATCTTTCCACATAGTGCTCAAGGCAAACAAATAAAGGATGATAGATAACGAAATACAGGAGAGGAAATTGTGCTCTTCTCTCCTCTAACAGTACCACAAAAGGCCCATCTCTCTGGTTTCCTGGTAATTACCAGCCTCTCTGTCAGTGGGTTACCTTATATTAATTAACATTATTTATTGCTGTTGGCAGAGTGACTGCTACAGTAAATCAAGCAATTAGCAGCCTCGCATATTGCACTCGGAAGAGAAGTAACCAGGTGCCAGAAAGGATTTACTTTCTGCTTCATGTTTTATTCACGGACTCTCCCTTTTGCGTTGCATTTCTCCCTGGCAGCCCCGCAGGATGGGCTGGAGGAGCACGGGGCTCCCCACATCTCCTGCAGCCTCCGTGTCCCCAGCTTGGCCAAGGAAAGGGACACCACGGCATTGGGGTGAGGGTTTTCTCTCCTCTAAGGAAGAGAAAAAGTTCACATTTTTACCTGCTGGCAAAAATGTGAGTTAAATTGCAATCGCTTGCAATAAATAAGAACCAACAGGCAGCTGGTGAATGGAAAAAGTAACTCTGTGCGGGGCTGTAAATGGCTAAAAGTTGCTTCTGGGAGATGGTCACAGGTTGTTATTGTCAAAATTGACCCCAAGGGTGATGGGGGAGACCCCGGGTGCTCCCCAGCCTGGCTGAGCAGCCCCCCCGACCCGCTGCCTCCTTGCCTGGCCAGGGTTCGGACCCCCGAGGAGTTGTGCTGGCAGCCAGCTCTCCTTTAATTATACAGTGAGCAATAAAATGTGAAGAAAAAAAAAAAGACAGGGGGGAAAGCCCCGTGTGGGCATCCAGAGGAGACACTTGGCTTGTTAAAACAAGGCGATCACAGTTTGCTGCTAATTACAGGGAAAAACGCAGCGATCCCAGGAGGAGACGGCAGGAGAGAGGCTCATAAATCCCCCAACATGAGTACCAAACAGTTCCTGCATTTTGTAATTGATCCTCTTTTTTTTTTTTTTTTTCTTTTATAATTTATCTTTTTTCTTTTTTTTTTTTCTTTTTCTGAAAAAATCTTCTCTGGACTTTGTCTTCCATCCGTTTTGGCTTCTGGAAGCAGAGCCCAACAGCAACACCCTGCTCTGCCCTTAGCAGGGGACCCCATAACTTTTGTAAAGAGCTTCACACCACCGTCGTGTGCAATTGCTGGGGACCACCCTCCCACTCCGCCTGTAGCTGGGTTGTGTTGGGGTGTAGCTCAGAGATTTTCGGTGAGATGCTCAGCTGTGGTGGTGCAGGAGGTACGTCCCTTTACATGGCATAAAGAACAAGTTTTGTCAGCTGCTGAAACCAAATTATCTTGGGCTGGTTCTATATGTAGTTATATATATATATATTCAAGAGTAGTTTAGATGTGGTGTTGGGGGATACGGTGTAAGGGAGAACTTTGTAGAGTGGGGTTGATGGTTGGACTCGATGGTCCCAAGGGATTCCTGGGACCGTTCCAACCTGAATGATTCTCTGATTCTATATTTTACTTCTATCTCTTTTCAATGTGCAGAACTGTAAAAAGAAACAGAAATTTCCTGTGCCGGAGTTAATTTTTCTGTGCAAGAATCTGGTGGAAAATGTTCTTTGATAGGATGGGTGGGATCCTGGGCTGTCTCCTCCCCACCACCCAGCTCTGCCGCGCCGTGGGGGGACTGACCTGGCAGGTTCAGCCCTTCTTCCCCTGGCTCTGTCACAGCTCCCACCAAACCCTTGCTGCCTTGTCCTTCTCCTCCACTGAGCCGTGTGGTTTCTCTGCCATTTCGTGCCTCTTCAGCCATCCTGTCCCTCTCCATCAGCGTCGAGCAGCCCCGGTCGGCGTCGGCGCCAGACCTTGAGGGTCTTGAGGTTGTGATGGAAAAAGCCCAGGGCTTAAAACCTTTCCGTTTCCATCTCCTGCTCCCTGCGTGACACTGGGCAGGTGAGGAACAAGCTGTCCTCAGCCAAACGCCCGCTCTCCTGCCACATTTGAACAGTTCCCTGAACACTTCTCCAAGAAGTCCTGTAGTGAAAGGAGCGGTTTCCCTTGGCTCCCTTCCCAGACCTACCCAAACAGAAGGATGCTGACCTAAGGCTGTTAAACACTTTGATGTATGGCCGCGTCTCCTTAAGTAGAAGATCCATATTCTTAAACTAAGCTGCCATGACACGGGGACATTATGAACTCTCTGAACCAACTGAATTCCTACAAATGAGCCATTAGTTGGCTGTACGGCACATTGGCTCCCTGCGCCGGAGGGGGCTCCCGTTAAATAAGATAATCATTGCTGTCCACATGCCCGGCAGGCTCCTGCGTGTTCATTTTAATGCAATTTGTCTTGTCCCCCCTCCCCAACCCCCTCTTTCCCTTGAATGTGGTGGACAGAGAAGCCCCACGCCGCCGCGCTGGGGGAGGCTGTGGGTTTATTCTGCTCCGTGACCGTGGGTTCGGCAAATTTCGTGCCACGAGAGGAACCAGCCACCTTCCTCCTCTGATTTTCCTCGAGGAAAACCCCACTGTGGCACCGCCGTCCATCAAAACCCAACTTTTATCACCCCTGATGGCAAATACTCTGCCCTGCTCCTAAGCCAGCCCCCAGTAAACCGCGCCTGAAAGCTCTCAGACACTGAGGTGCTGGAGCGGGTCCAGAGAAGGGCGACAAAGATGGTGAGGGGTCTGGAGAATAAGTCTGATGAGAAGAGGCTGAGGGAGCTGGGGTTATTCAGCCTGGAGAAGAGGAGGCTGAGGGGAGACCTTATTGCTCTCTCCAACTCCCTGAAAGGAGGGTGTAGAGAGATGGGGGTCGGTCTCTTCTCCCAAGTCGCAGGCGACAGGACAAGAGGAAATGGCCTCAAGTTGCCCCAGGGGAGGTTCAGGCTGGATATTAGGAAAAACTTTTTCACTGAAAGGGTTATCAGACACTGGAATGGGCTGCCCAGGGTGGTCGTTGAGGCCCCATCCCTGGAGGTGTTCAAAAGACAGGTTGATGTAGTGCTGGGAGGTCTGGTTTAGTGATGATGCTCCTTGTTTGTTGTGTGGGTGTCTATTTTTGTCAGTCAGGTTGACAGTTGGACAAGATGATCTTTGAGGTCCCTTCCAACCTAGAAGATTCTGTGATTCTGTGATTCTGTGATCAAAACCCCATCGAGGAGGGGCACTGGGGTCCTCTCGAGGTCCCGAGCATCCTTTGAGCACCCCAAAGAAATGATGCTGACGAGGCCCCTTCTCCAGCCGTGCCACGTTGCAGGTTTGAAGGGCAGCATTTCAGGGATGTTCTCTGCAGGGTTTTTAGCTTTTTTAGCTTAAGAGCTAAAAAAATAGAAAGAAAATGTAAAAGAGGATAAAAAACCTGAACAAAGGCATAGCATAAACCCAAAAGATTTCATTGTAAGGAGGTAAAGCCTCTGTGCCCAGCGCATGGCAAGTGCCCCAGAGGGTATTTATGAATTTCAGAGGGGTTTCTTCTCCCTCTGATGGGTGCTGTCTGTCCTCTCTCTTAAAGTTTTTGCTCCCTGGATGGATGTAACCTGCCTCTCAGCGCTGTCTGCACACAGATGTGTGAACCAGAGGTCATCCTTGTGGGGAAGGGAAAATTTTGGGTGATTTATTGCAAGGGAAGAAGGAGCCCAACCCCTGAGAGTGGCGGGTGTCATTACAGATTTACTCCATGAACCTTCCTCTGGATCCTCCTTCGAGGAAACTCTGGTCATTTGGAAACGGAAGCACAAATATTTGCTCCAGGGGATTATTCTTTAAGGGACTGTCACTGCGGTGTTGGTGACAGGAGCAGCAGGAGGAGGAGGTCCTCTGTCTGTCCACATCAAGGCACAGCAGATATGTTTTCACAAGGCATCGCTCGGCTGCTCTTTAGACAGTTCCCTTTCCACCCGAGAGGGAAACTTTTTGGCAACGTTTTCGTTTGGTTTACAGGGTTTCAGAGATCCCTACTCCTCTGCTGCAGCCCACCGGGATTGATAGCGGAGCTGCCTGTGTCTGGGGCATCTCCTCAGAAAGGGCTTTTTTTTTATAAGCTGGCAAGATATCTTCCGTTTCTCCGAAATTCAAATGAACACACAGTGTTTTTTCTTCATTAAAAATTGAAGAAAAATACATAATTGGGTACCTCTCGGTGATAATTACCCGAATCTATGTATGTACCTTGTGAATAGTGGATGGGGCTGTTGTTCTCTCCATGGGTAACTGCCAGCATCAGGGTGGGGAGAAAGAACTGGCTCAATGTAAGGAAACAGGAAAAAAAAATAGCTCCCTGTTACTCTTCCTTTCTGGTGAAGGATTAAGGATTTGGAAGACTGGTTTGTAAATGCCAGGCGGTGTCTCACCCTCCTCTTTCCATGTCTGGTCACCATGGGGTTGAGAACATGGGGATGGGGCAGAAAACAGCTGTGGGTCCCATCCTCTGCCCCATCCAGGGGAGGGTTTGGGATGCTCTGGCTCCCTGGGGCCGGTCTGTCCAGCTCCGAAATCAAGTGAGAGCATGAGTCAGGGAGGAGAAACAGCCCTGGTCATCATAGAGTCAACCTTGGCCAACCTGCTGAAACCCAACCTGGGTTATTTTAGCTGAAAATCAAGGAAGACCCATGAAAGGCAAAGCATTTGCCTTGATTTTATTCTGATTTATTTGTTGCTGGGATTCCTAACAAATATAAGCTTGCACAGCAATTAAATTACATTTAATTTGATTACATTAGAGCTGAGGGAAGCACTCTTCTCCCTCTCCAATGTAAGGATAAGAGAAATGAAACCTTTCAAGAAAAAAAAAAACATGACTTGGGCTTGGAAATGCAAAAAACCCCAAATTTATCTAGATGAAGAAAGGGAGATGTAATGAACTTCAATTGAGCAGGAAGCCTAGAGAGAGAATCAAAAGTTTGGGGGATTCATTGGAGGACATAATTGCAACATGTATATTGATTTTACAGAGATAAGAAAACAAATGTTTGTGGAGATTGGACTTAGTTTATTACATTTATTTCCCCACAGAGTTGATGTTTCTCCATTAGAAAAAAAAAACCCTGATGTTCTTAAATGCATTGTTTTTTCAGAGTTACTTATTAGGTTATTGCCTGATCCCACTGGCTCTATCTTTTTGCAAATTGGTTTGTCTGGAAGAAGGTTACACTCTTCAGGCAGCTTGTGAAGCATCTTTTTTTCTTTTCTTTCTCCCCCCTTAATTGTTTGCATCAAAGGACTGGGATCTTGCTGCGCCCATTGCTCCCTGGGAGCTCACAGAATTGACTCCTTTGCCCAAACACTTCCCAAATCCCAGGGGACGGGTCAGCCCTGCCCGTGTGTGGTGGGGATGCCCGAATCCCTCACACTGACTTCTCATGGCCCTAAAACCACAGAATCACACAGTGATATGGGGTTGGAAGAGACCTCTGGAGATCATCTCCTCCAACCCTCTGCCAAAGCAGGTCCACTCAGAGCAGGTCCCACAGGAACGTGTCCGGGGGGGGTTGGAATGTCTCTAGAGAAGGAGACTCCACCACCTCTCTGGGCAGCCTCTGCCAGGGCTCTGCCACCCTCACAGCAAAGAAGTTCCTCCTCATGTTGAGATGGAACTTCTTACGCTCAAGTTTGTGCCCGTTCCCTCTTGTCCTGTCCCTGGGCACCACTGAAAAAAGACCGGCCCCATCCTCCTGACACCCAGCCTTGAAGTATTTACAGGTGTTGATCAGATCCCCCCTCAGCCTTCTCTTCTCCACACTCAAAAGCCCCAAGTCCCTCAGCCTTTCCTCATAAGGGAGATGCTCCAGGCCCCTCCTCATCTCTGGAGCCTCTGCTGTCCCCTCTCCAGCAGTTCCCTGTCCTTGTGGAAGTGGGGAGCCCAGAACTGGTCCCAGTGCTCCAGCCGGGGCCTCCCTCTTCCTGATGCCCCCCAGGATGCCATTGGCCTTCTTGGCCAAATGCTCCATCTTTCCCCTTTCTCTTTCAGAGAGAAACTGAGGCAGCAGCAGGGAAAACCTGCCCGCAGCCCTGGTACCCATCCGTGGTCCCCACCCTCCCCATCCCACCTCGTGCATCATCATGAAACAACGCCGGAAAAACTTAATTTGAAAGGCAGAGGTTCCTTTTTATTCATCCCCGTGATGGTTTTGGCCGTGTTCGTTATTCAGGGCTAATCCTACACGCTCCTAAGTCTCCTGGTAGTTTTTTTCCAGGGCTCCCTAATGCTGCGGCTTAATCACAGCCCCGGCAGCGCTGCCTGTGTCGGCGAAACACCACTTCCAGGTCTGATTGATTGGGATTTAAGTTCTGATTTCTCTTAGAGCATAATCAGGCCTGAATGGGGAGATTTTTACAGTGACAATTAAAATAATGAAAGTGAACTTTAAATGACATTCAAACACTGTCACCTGCTACCGGCTCCGCTCTCCCCTCTGCATTCTGGGAACTGCAATTTTAAGCATCATTCACTGCAGGGTGATTACAGCTGCATCTATTCAGCGAGTGGAGCTAAAATACTGCAGCAGCCTGAAAGGAAGCATTTTCAGGTGTCAGGACCTGCCACTGCGCCTGATTTCCAGGAAAGCTCAATATTTTGAGTGCGTGATGGGGATGGGGGCTGCATACTTACAAAAACCTGGAGCAGATTCTGGATTAGTTTTCTCTTTGTGGCATTTACAAATTGTAATGAATTCCTATTATGTTTGTGGCGTATAATAGTAAGGGGTTTATTGATTTACAGATCATTATTTTACTATACATCCAGACAAGAGCAACCCGTGGAATTACTCATGCGGCCGGGGGCTGATCCAAAGCCTCATGTTATCCCTTCTGTTCTGGATCTGGATAAATCAAAGCCCAGTGCAAACGAGCTGGAGGTTGAGGGTAAAGGAGAAGCAGAGGGGTCTGGTGTGTGATCTGCTCCAGGGTCAGGTGCGTGGTCCCTTTCAGACCCTGCCAAGCATCTGATGGGATGTGGATGCTGAAGGAGGTGGCAGTGACAGGTTTTGCCCCAGGGTTGGGTGGGAAAGAGCAGGACAAAGCTTTCTGGAGAGACTGATGAGACATTGCAAAGGGTGTAGGAGCAAGGTCTCAGCCAGGACCCAAGAATTTTGAGGCTTGCACCTCGTCCAGGTGACTCGGTTATGAATTCTCATCCCTCACTCTTTTTCCTGCCTCCTCCTGGCAGGATCTGTCTCCTCCAGCCCAGTCGGGCACAGAAAGGCTCCCTCCTGGGCTTGTCAGCTCCTTTGATGAATTAAAAGGGTTCAAGGGAATCAGTGAAGCGGTGCTTGTACTTCAGCGCAGGCAAATAAGTACTCGGTGAGTTCTGGAGAGGGGTGATGTTCAAAGGCACAGCTCCTGAAGGCAGGCACAGAGCAGCCTCCGTGGACTGCAGAGGGGCTGAGCTGCCAAGAAGGGTGACAGAAACCTCCTGGGATGGCTTTTTTTGCCCCATCCCATTCCCGAGCCAGGCAGGGACATGCCTTTCCAAAGCAGCTGCAGTGGTCCTGGCAGTGAGTTACTGCTGGGGCTTGGCCACCTTCTCCATGAAATCAGCTTCCAGGCTCTCGGTCTTGTATTTTGCTGGGGGAAAGGAAACCAAATCCAACCCTCACACCCCGTCCCTCCAAACCTTGCAGGGATGCAAAGTATTTTTCCGCCACCTCCTTCAGATCCCAGTTCTTCCTCCAAGATGTCGCCGTGTGCGCCTCATTGATAAGGAGGGTTTTTAGGGGCAGTTTTCCCCAGCCAAGGAGAGCTCTGCCTTGCTCTGCTGTGGCTCATCAGTGTGCACAGAGGGATTGCAGGGCAATCCCAAGCTCTGACACCCTTCTTGGTGCACACGGGGAGCCTGGCAACCCTGTCCCAGGGCTCCTGAGAACAACGGTAAAATTCAGTGAATGGACAGGGAAGCTGTGGCCACCTTCCTGCTGGTGGTGACCCACCCCTGGCTCCTCATCCTGGTCCCCTTGTAAAGCTCAGCTGTGAAATCTGTATCTGGTGGGTTGATTCTGTGATGTGAGGGCAAGTATGGTGCAGTATGGAGAGGTGATGTTGCTGGATACATCCCTGAAATCTGTGGCCACCAGTAGGGTTGGGGCTGTGCTGTGCCAGGAGCTGTACGTCCACAGCAGAGAGCTGTGGTCCAGCACTGATGCTTATCCCTAAATATTCCTGTGGTGGGAGAGCAGAGGGGCTCAGAAAGTATGGAAAGAGAGCCAGGAGCTGTCTTGGGGATGTGGCATTCCCAGGGCTGGGAGTGTAGCAGGAGGGAGGTGAGAGATGGGTACGGGTGGCAATCAGGTGAGGAAGATGATGAGAGTTGAGGGCAGAAGGTGTCACAGACGTGTGGTGGGAGAGCAGAGGGGCTCAGAAAGTATGGAAAGAGAGCCAGGAGCTGTCTCGGGGATGTGGCATTCCCAGGGCTGGGAGTGTAGCAGGAGGGAGGTGGGAGCTGGGTACGGGTGGCAATCAGGTGAGGAAGATGATGGGAGTCGAGGGCAGAGGGTGTCGCAGCACCTTCACCTGCATTTCATGGGCAGCTCACAAAGAAACCAAGAGCCTGTGATGCTGCAAGAGGGATTTAGCTGCGACATTGGTTTTTCTGAGCCATGTATGCGAGGGATGTCGTGTCGCTGAACTCGTGCCACGTTTCCTCACGGGGTGTCTCTGCCCTCTCCCCCAGCCAGAGGAGCTGCTGCAGGCTTTATCTCCTGCTCGGCAGGAGGGGTGGCAGCTCCAAAAGGCTGCGAGGCAGCAGCCTGTCTTTGGTTCCCTGGGAATCTCCCATCCATCTGCTGCTTGGAGGTGATAAAGCTTTCGCTCGGCTCTGCCTGTGATGCTGCAAGAGGGATTTAGCTGCGACATTGGTTTTTCTGAGCCATGTATGCGAGGGATGTCGTGTCGCTGAACTCGTGCCACGTTTCCTCACGGGGTGTCTCTGCCCTCTCCCCCAGCCAGAGGAGCTGCTGCAGGCTTTATCTCCTGCTCGGCAGGAGGGGTGGCAGCTCCAAAAGGCTGCGAGGCAGCAGCCTGTCTTTGGTTCCCTGGGAATCTCCCATCCATCTGCTGCTTGGAGGTGATAAAGCTTTCGCTCGGCTCTTTCCAGCCCGTTGGTGTGTTGGTCTGGGATGCGAAAGCCCTGGTGCCTCCAGCCACAACCATTCACCCAGCCTTTGCAAACCTTGTAGAGGATGAACCCAAGGGCTCCCAGTGGGCCCAGATCTGCTGGGGCAGCGGTTTTGACCCCGCTCAGGCTGCAGCTGATGGGGACACACGCTCTCTCCATCACCCTCACTTCCCCCGGCATTAAAATTCATCGCCGAGCCCGGCTTTGCGCCTTTGATTTTGGTGGTTGTGCCTTGCTGAGGGACGACACGCTGTTCTGTTCATTTGTTTTCTGATAATCTCCGCTGGTCTCCAAGGCTTCCTTCCCCCGGCTGCCACTGCTGCCTGCTAATTTCCATCCAAATCAAGTGGGGCTCCTGGCTGCTTACGGCGCAGGCACAGCTTTTAACCAGTTAGCCCAGTTTGCCTTTCAAAGAGCATTCCAAAAGGATGCTTGAGAAGTTAGGGGGGATGCTGCTTGCTG
The DNA here is from genome assembly GCF_001431845.1 of Calidris pugnax. Lineage (NCBI taxonomy): Eukaryota > Metazoa > Chordata > Aves > Charadriiformes > Scolopacidae > Calidris > Calidris pugnax. Next base: position 523,141 of record NW_015091123.1, on the reverse strand, counting down.
GGAAGAAGGGCCCCATCTGGAGTATTGTGTCCAGTTCTGGGCTCCCCACTTCCAGAAGGACAGGGAACTGCTGGAGAGGGGACAGCAGAGGCTACAAAGATGAGGAGGGGCCTGGAGCATCTCCCTTCCGAGGAAAGGCTGAGGGACTTGGGGCTTTTGAGTGTGGAGAAGAGAAGGCTGAGGGGGGATCTGATCAACACCTCTAAATACTGAAAGGGTGGGTGTCAGGCGGATGGGGCTGGTCTTTTTTCAGTGGTGCCCAGGGACAGGACAAGAGGGAACGGGCACAAACTTGAGCGTAAGAAGTTCCACCTAAAGATGAGGAGGACCTTCTTTGCTGTGAGGGTGGCAGAGCCCTGGCAGAGGCTGCCTAGAGAGGCGGGGGGGGCTGCTTCTCTGGAGACATTCCAACCCCCCCTGGACACGTTCCTGTGGGACCTGCTCTGGGGGGCCCTGCTCTGGCAGAGGGTTGGAGGAGATGATCTCCCGAGGTCCCTTCCAACACCATGGGATTCTGTGATTCTGTAATGCTTCATACAAGGCATTAAAAGGCAGTGCTTTTTGGCTCAAAAACCCATCCAGAGTCATGGGGCTGTGTGTAGTCAGCAGCCAGAGTGGTGGAGAAGTTGGAAAACGTGGGATTCTTGGTGAAGCCTACGTCAAAAGCGATGGCCGGGCCTGTGTTGGGATCTGGGTGACCTTTCTAGGGAAGGAACAGAAAGTGGCTTCTCTGCAAACCCCTTTGTATCCCCCTCATTGCCATCCCACTCCCTGCAGGACCCTTCAGCGCCGAGCGAACCAGCTGCCTGGTAACCTTGGGTTGTTGTCATCGCAGCCACCGTGGAGAGATCTTTCCACACATTAATGGCACTTGATTTAACAACATGTTCACATTAGATCTCAGTGTTGATTGCCGAAGTCACTTCAAGTTAATTACAGAGTTAATTACCAGCTAATAACTTTGTTGCTAATAGCTGTAACGGATTTTTGGCAAGAGTTGTCAGAAGGGGCTGATTGGAAGGTCTCTTGGGCAGGATCCTCGTTACAGAAATGGATATACTGAAGGCAAATGATTCCAATCTTTTTTCTTTGATGAACAGTAAATTATTCTAATATCCCTCACTATTGTATTCGCTTATTATCTGTGGGTAATTAGAAGTGAAGAGCTGCAAAGCTGCCTCGGTTGCAGATAGGAGACCACAGCCATTGTGCTCTCGTGATTTTTGATGCTAATAGATTGGGTTTTTATCCATCACCTTTGCTTTCCTTCCTGGTGACACGCAGCATCTCCGGCCCTTTTGCACTCACACACCTGTACGTGTTCCCATCCCAGGGTCCCTGCATCTTATTTTTGGAGACTCCCAAGGCCAGGACTTGTGCAGGTGAATCTTGGTGAAGAATCACAGTTGATTCCTCTGCCTCTAACAGTGACATCTCAGGGGTGGCTCTTCCAGCTGGGACACGCTGCTGTCCCTTGCCCGTGGCAGCTAAGGATGGTTCTGTCACAGGACCACAGAATCCCATGGGGTTGGAAGGGACCTCTGGAGATCATCTCCTCCAACCCCCTTCCCAAAACAGGTTCACCCAGAGCAGGTCCCACAGGATGTGTCCAGGGGGGAATTTGAATGTCTCCAGAGAAGGAGACTCCACCACCTCTCTGGGCAGCCTCTGCCAGGGCTCTGCCACCCTCAAAGTGAAGAAGTTCCTCCTCATGTTTAGGTGGAACTTCTCGTGTTCAAGTCTGTGCCCGTTCCCTTTTGTCCTGTCCCTGGGCACCACTGAAAAAAGACCAGCCCCATCCTCCTGACACCCACCCTTTCAGTATTTCGAGGTGTTGAGCAGATCCCCCCTCAGCCTTCTCTTCTCCCCGCTCAAAAGTCCCAAGTCCCTCAGCCTTTCCTCGTAAGGGAGATGCTCCAGGCCCCTCCTCATCTCTGGAGCCTCTGCTGTCCCCTCTCCAGCAGTTCCCTGTCCTTCTGGAAGTGGGGAGCCCAGAACTGGTCCCAGTGCTCCAGATGGGGCCTGCCCAGGGCAGAGCAGAGGGGCAGGATGACCTCCCTCCACCTGCTGCTCACACATTGAACAAATTTCTTCTCCCTCTTCCTTTTTAACAAAGATACTGTCACCTTCTGGTCTTCAGGTCAGTTTTCTCCCTGGTCTGCCTTGCAGCACAACCAGACACTCCAGCTCAAGTGGGTTTTATGCCTCCCAAGCCTCTCTCCTCCCCTCCCCATCCCCTTCCCTCTCCACCCACTCGTTCCCCCACACGCTTTAAAAAAGACACAATTGAGTGGCGTTAATACCCCCAGCTCTCCCGAGTGAGAGTCGCTCTGTCTCGTCACGGATGCAGAGGGATAGGGAACAGATTTGGCATTTAATAGAGCCATCCTCAAGGACACTGAGGCAGCTATTCAGGAACGATCAAAAGACGGGTTTGAATATCAAACAGCAGCCCTGACAGCCAGGGAATCGGAGATCTCTTGCCGTACACCTGATATCCTAATCTGAAATGAGAATCTCGGGGGAGGCGCATCCTTTTCAAAGGATTTTTTTTTTTTTTAAAAAAAAAAAAAAGGAGAAAAAAAGCTAACTTTTCCTTTTCGCCTTCAGAAGTTTAACAAAAGTGCATCCATTCAGAGAAATCATTTATCTCCAGCGGCAATCAGCTTAAATATGTCCCATTATCAAGCTGCCTGCTACTGTACATCAGCAGGCGCCGGTAGGACACGCGGCTGAGCGTGGATAACGTGCTAGTAATTACTTGTCTTCACAAAATAACCTCGGCTGACGAAGAGCAGGGGCAGGATGGAGAAGCAGCTAAAGCCAAGAGAGACGGAATGAGTGTGGGGAGGGCAAGGAGCAGCTGGGAAAGGCTTCATCTGGTGGTCCCAGGGCTTGGTCCCGATGGGGCCACATGGGACAGCATCACCCCAAGACATCCCTTTGCTCCTCCAGCCTTAGACTGTAAGAAATACTGAATTACCTCCAACCCACGTCCATGCAGCCATGGGGCTGGTGAGATGTCCATGGCTGGTGATGGACTCAGCATCTCCAGCCGTGGTGCTCTCCTACTTTTGCAGATCCCCATCCAGATGAGGTAGGGCTCCCTAGGGTGAGAAGGGTCTGAGTGCCCAAACCAGGGCAGCAGATACCTGGCTGTGAACAGAGACAGACACACAGGCAATGGCAACCTTCCTCATTTCAAAAAACATGTAAGCAGGACCATATCTCCCTACCCTATATGTATATTCCTTGATATATAACTTAATAAAACTTTATGGACCTAGGATAAGGAATCCATGCTGAATAGATGAACTGGGATTGAAATATGGTCCAATTAAGTCTGTAACAGGGCTGGCTTTGCTTTGAACATCCTCCAACTTGAAATGAAATCTCCACCGAAGGAGATAAATCAGCCAACATAAACCACAACCCCGCTTCTGCTCCGCTCCCAAACGAGCAGGGATCAGCCTGGCACGTGATTTTTTTTTTTTGGAGGGAGGGGGGGGAGATGGATTCTTATTGGGATGGAGCCACTCGCAAGGTGTTTGCAGCCTTTTTCCCCACGGCGGGGCTTGTCCCCATCCTCCCCATCCTCCTCATCCTCTCCCTCCCCATCCTCCTCATCCTCTCCTGTGCTGGCTCTGCCAGAGCCCTCGCGCTCAGCCCCGCAGAAAGAAAACAAAACAGCAAATTGTTTTGCCATCATGTTCCCACAGCTGCAATTAGCACATTCATGCATTAGTTTTATTTCCCCTTATTCGGCGTCCTCTTTTTTTTTTTTTTTCTCTCTGCTGCTGCCGCCGCTTCAAGAAAAGGAGATTATTTTTAATTACAGTTTTACACTCGATTAATGAACGTCAACAATGTGCTAATGAACGGGACTGCGGCACGAGGACACGATGTGCTTCCACAGCTTTCAAGGGGTTTCCATAGGCCTTATTTATCGCCGGGCTGCCCCCGTGGAGACTTGGTGATGGGGAAGGACAAAGAAGGCAAACGGCAATGTTATGTTCTCCAGGACTGGGGCACACCAATTGCTGAGGATGCAGAAATCTGAAATGCCCCAAACATTGACCCAACGTGGTCCTGGGATGGGTCTGAGCATCCCAGTGGCACCGAGGAGGGGGCTCTGCTGTTGGTAAAGGCAATTTCTTATGCCCCTTCATACCCCTGCAAACAGCTCAGCGTTAATGAAAGTTTTATCCCGACCTCATTCTGCATAGTTAAAAAAAAAATAATGCCACTACTCTAATTTTCTGGTTCAGGGTAATATCACCCTTGGAGTCGGAGGCTTTTGTTTTTCATCAAAACCAGCTTTACTCTCTCCCCCCAAATGCAAGAAAAGGTGTGGGTTTTCTGCATGTGGAAAAGGTCATTCCATCATAAAAACCTGCCGCCTGACATGCTGTTTTTATTGAGGTGAAAGGCAGAAGTATTGAAATTCTGCCAAGCCAAATGAAAAGAGAAAGCAAGCTCTCCAAAACAAATAGCAACCCTCCAGAACCTGTACAAAAAAAAAAAAAAAAACAACCAAAAAAAACCCCAACCCTGCACACACATTTCTGCAGGGGAGAGACAGTGGCTTTTGGAGCCTTTTGGAGCCAGCCCGGGTTGGCCCAGCTCATCCTCTTCCTAAACCTTCTCCATCATGTCATCTTGGCTGGATTTCCACCCCTCTAAGGGGGAAAACGTACTTAAATTCTTATGGAAAACACCCCGTGGGCATCCCTACTGCTGCGAGGACTTTATCCATCCTTCCTCCTGGTCTTTTCTCCTTGAAATCCTCCTTGCAAACCTCCCCCTCCTCCTTGGCTTGCGGCTCCGGGTTCTGGTTGCCAGCGGGTGGGAAGGATGCTGTGTGACTGCCGTGGGGCTGGGAGGAGGCTGGGGGAGCAGGAGCAGGGGAGGGGGACCATGGACCCCCCCCTTGTGCCCTCCGTGAGCCGAAACGGTGTGTTAAATCCCTTCTGCTCCCTGGGAGCAGCCGGTGTAATTCAGTTCTCACTTTGTCAGAGAAAATCGGCTTTGGCCGAGCGCGGCGGGGCTGTCGGCGTCATCGGGCAACGTCTTATGCTTGTCGTTACTGCTAAATTTAGGGGTTTTGGTGTATTTATTACATGGCAGGTGTAACAATGACGAACCCTAGAAAGCCCGGACGTGAGAGGTCTCCTCCTGGCCATTGTCCCCTCTGCAGGTGCCTTGTCCTGCTGGTCTCACATCTGCTAAGCTTTTAGTACAGGGTCTGTATCAACTCCTTATTTAATTAAGGGGAGATAGGAGATCTCTGTGACACCATGGAGATGTCTCGTAGAGCTTTAAAGAGCCAGGAGCTATCACAGGACTCCTGATGAAATCGTAAAAATGTCTTACCTCCTCCTTACCCATCTCCCACTGAGCTGAGGACATAAATGTCTTACCTCCTCCTTACCCATCTCCCTCTGAGCTGAGGACGTATCCATCTATCCATCTCTCCATCTCTCCATCCATCCATCCATCCATCTCTCTGTCCCTCCGTCCATCCACTCCATCCATCTATCTCTCTGTCCATCCATCCATCCATCCATCCATCCATCCATCCATCCACCCACCCATCCATCTCTCTGTCCATCCATCCATCCATCCATCTCTCTGTCCACCCATCTCTCTACCTCCTTGAACCAAAGACCTCTGACATTGCTGTACACAAAGCACACACGCCAAAAAGAACAGCTGAGTATTAAACCACTTTCCCACTTTTTCTCCCTTTTCCTGGTGGTTCGAGAAACGCAGGTGAGGACTTTTAGATTTATCTTTGAAAAACACCCTACGTTTTGCTGGTATATTTTTTTACAGCGATGTTGGCCCTTTAAGTAAGAGATGTATTAAATTCCTGCAGTCACTGAGCCCAAACTGGTACCTGACAGGTTGGGCAGGCAGCCCACCCCATCTTAGCCCAAACTGGTACCTGACAGGTTGGGCAGACAGCCCACCGCATCTTCCCCCCCCAAAAAAAAATAGAAAAAGAAAATGCAACCCAAAGGAAAAGGGGAAAAAAAAAAAGCAAATAAAAACTGTATATATTTGTCTGCCTCCCGCAGAAGGGCCCTACACTCATCCTATCTCCAAGGCTCAATGTGCATATGTCCCCAGCATGATAAGGCTCCTTTGAAACCGTTTTCAATCCCCGTGCTCCGTCACCATTGGCTGCCTTGTTACCGAAAATTTACCATGAAAGAAAAGGGGAAAGGAGAAAAAAAAAAAAAAAAAAAAAGCAAACCCAACCTAAAAAGACTCCGGACTGAGTCAAATCTATTTACTCATAATTCACAGGGCGCTTTCCCTTCCTTCCCCCCCCTCCCTGACAGGGATGCAGACACCAGCCGGGGGGTACACTGGGGTCCCCTTCACCCAGTGAATAAATAAATAAATCCTTTAATCAATTCAGAGTCACGGGTGGGGTGGGGGAATAAAGGGGTGGGAAGGGCTGGGGAGCCTGGTGTGGGAACCCGAGGTGGAGTTAACGCCGCCGTTGTCAGTCACTTTATTATTTATGAGCCTGGAAGCCTTTTATGATGGGGAACGTGGTTTGATCCCTCAGCTAGAAAGAAGCAAATATCTAATGCTGTCTAACCCTTTTCCATTTCATTCAAGAGCAGGCTGAGTTTGCCGACACTTTCTGTTTTCATGTGCAATAATTGCTTAATGGTGACGATTAAGCTTGGCAACGCTCTGCAAACTGTCACTCTTCGAGAGCTTGCAATTTTTCCCCAGTTTGGCTGCTTGTGAGATTTTTTTTTGCCTTTTTTTTTTTTTTTCTCTCCCTTCTTCCTTTCTTCCAGCAGCTCAAAGCCAGAGAAATAATTCGGGTTTGGTTTTAGAAGAGGGGCTGGTGACCAAGGTCCATATTTGCAAACGGTGACCTGCAGGGAGGTCTCTGCATATGTCTGTAAATTAAGTATTTTCAGCTCCAGAGGGGGGGGTTTAAACCCATCAATCTGCATCTGCCAAGATCTGGGCTTGGAAATAATCCGTAATTTGCTTTTTTTGGGTGGTGACAGCAGGGCTGGTGCAAGCCCCGCATACGGCAGGGTGTTAAATACCCAGCAAGGCGTTTAACTCGTCCCTACATCACTTAAACAATTATCTTGTAGCAACATTTGGGGGGGGTTTGTGCGTTATAAGGTATATTAATTATGAACAGGTTTTGGAATTGAATTCCCAGGCTTTAATGGGCTGCTTCCCTCCACCAGCAGATGTGAACTGACTCCGTTTATGGCCATCCCAGTGCTGAAAAGGCTGTGTTTTAGCGGGAGGGGAAAATGGTCCATGTCACCCTGAAATGTGAGCAGGGTAATCAGGGAACACAGTGGAATGAAACACTAAAACACCCCATAAAACCTAAGTGCTTCATCACCATAACTAATGAAAATATATGATTGCCTAATAAAAAGCCCTGTGAATGGGTCGCGCATGGTGGCCCTGCTTTTATTAGCACTTGTTAACATCCCAGTGGTGGCTGCGGTGACAGCCGTGGTGGCTGTGGGGACAACCGTGGTGGCTGTGGTGATGGCCACAGTGGCTGTGGGGACAAGAGCGGTGGCTGCGGTGGCAGCTGAGGTGGCTTCAGGGCAACCGTGGTGGCTGAGAGGACAGCAGTGGTGGTTGTGGTGACAACAGTGGTGGCTGCAGGGATGGCAGTGGTGGCTGCAGGGGCAATCGTGGTGGCTGTGGGGACAGTCATGGTGGCTGCAGGGCAACCATGGTGGCTGTGAGGACAACAATGATGGCTGTGGTGACAGCAGTGGCAGCTGCGGAGCAACCATGGTGTCTACGGGGACAACCACGGTGGTTGTGAGGACAACAGTGGTGGCTGTGGGGACAGTCGTGGTAGCTGCAGGGCAACCATGGCGGCTGTGAGGACAACAATGATGGCTGTGGTGACAGCAGTGGCAGCTGCGGAGCAACCATGGTGTCTACGGGGACAACCACGGTGGTTGTGAGGACAACAGTGGTGGCTGTGGGGACAGTCGTGGTAGCTGCAGGGCAACCATGGCGGCTGTGAGGACAACAATGATGGCTGTGGTGACAGCAGTGGTAGCTGCTCAGCAACCATGGTGGCTATGGGGACAACCATGGTGGTTGTGAGGACAATAGTGGTGGCTGCATGGACAACTATGATGGCTGTGGGGCAACCATGGTGGCTGTGAGGACAACAATGATGGCTGTGGTGACAGCAGTGGTAGCTGCTCAGCAACCATGGTGGCTATGGGGACAACCATGGTGGTTGTGAGGACAGTTGTGGTGGCTGCAGGGCAACCATGGCGGTTGTGAGGACAAGAATGGTGGCTGTGGTGACAGCAGTGGTAGCTGCGGAGCAACCATGGTGGCTATGGGGACAACCATGGTGGTTGTGAAGACAACAGTGGTGGCTGTGGGGACAGCCATGGTGGCTATGGGGACAATCATGGTGGCCATGGGGACAGTCGTGGTGACTGCAGGGACAACCGTGGTGGCTATGGGGACAATCATGGTGGCCATGGGGACAGTCGTGTGCCTGCAGGGACAACCGTGGTGGCTGTGGGGGCAACCATGGTGGCTATGGGGACAATCATGGTGGCCATGGGGACAGTCATGGTGGCTGCAGGGACAACCGTGTGGCTGCTTTCTTTCCGATAGACCTAATGTTTCCAGCTCTCTGGTCTTGCAAAGTTTTATCGAGTCCTTCTCCTGATTTTCCATGTTCTTGCAAAGAGTCAGTCCCTGTCCTGGGGTCCTGCAGTTCCCTATGGGCTCTTGTCTTCCTCCTCCTCCTCTGGGGACAGTCATGGTGGCTGCAGGGACAACCGTGTGGCTGCTTTCTTTCCGATAGACCTAATGTTTCCAGCTGGGGACAGTCATGGTGGCTGCAGGGACAACTGCTGTGGTTGCTTTCTTTCTGATAGACCTAATGTTTCCAGGTCTCTGGTCTTGCAAAGTTTTATCGAGTCCTTCTCCTGATTTTCCATGTTCTTGCAAAGAGTTGGTCCCTGTCCTGGGGTCCTACAGCTCCCTATGGGCTCTTGTCTTCTTCCTCCTCCTTCTCCTCCTCCTCCTCCTCCTCCTTCTCTGCAACTTCGCTAGTGTTTAAGTGGAACAAAAATAACCAGCAGCATTGTGGAGAAATAGGATTTTTACTTAAAAAAAGGCCCACAACCCTTCATTTTATTCATAGTCGCTAATTCCATTAATTATGTTATGATGCAATTAAGCATTTCATTTCATCGCTATTAAAGCTTAAATTATTTATTAATAATTACAGATCATTAGCTGATAATGTTCCCTCGCAGCTCGGGAGCTGAATAATTCATCTCCTTTGACTGAGTGTTTCCCCCCCACCCCTTGACATTTGGCTGCAAACCTGGTCTCTGAGTTTGGACGTTGGTTTCCCTGATGAGGGGAAGGACCGTGACCTCCATCAGGCTCCGGTGCTTCTGAGGGGAGCACAGCCAGGTCTCACCCCACCACAAAGTGCACGAAGCCCCTCATGGACACCCCCCAAACCCTTTCCCAGCTCGAGGGGAGCACAGCCAGGTCTCACCCCACCACAAAGTGCACGAAGCCCCTCATGGACACCCCCCAAACCCTTTCCCAGCCCAGACCTAGGAGTCCTGGTGGACACCAGGATGCCCATGAGCCAGCGATGGGCCCTGGTGGCCAAGAAGGCCAAAGGCATCTTGTGGAACATCAAGAAGAGTGTGAGCAGCAGGTGGAGGGAGGTCATCCTGCCCCTCTGCTCTGCCCTGGGGAGGCCCCAGCTGGAGCACTGGGACCAGTTCTGGGCTCCCCAGTTCCAGAAGGACAGGGAACTGCTGGAGAGGGGACAGCAGAGGCTCCAGAGATGAGGAGGGGCCTGGAGCATCTCCCTTCCGAGGAAAGGCTGAGGGACTTGGGGCTTTGGAGTGTGGAGAAGAGAAGGCTGAGGGGGGATCTGATCAACACCTCTAAATACTGAAAGGGTGGGTGTCAGGAGGATGGGGCTGGTCTTTTTTCAGTGGTGCCCAGGGACAGGACAAGAGGGAACGGGCACAAACTGGAACATAAGAAGTTCCACCTAAAGATGAGGAGGAACTTCTTTGCTGTGAGGGGGGCAGAGCCCTGGCAGAGGCTGCCCAGAGAGGTGGTGGAGTCTCTTCTCTGAAGACATTCCAACCTCCCCTGGACACATTCCTGTGGGACCTGCTCTGGGTGGACCTGCTTTGGCAGGGGGGTGGGGGAGATATCTCCAGAGGGCCCTTCCAACCCCATGGGATTCTGTGAGAGTCACCCTCCCCTCCTTCAGGACAGCGTCAGCCCTTTTGTCCTTCTGAAACATTTATTAGCATCACCAGTACGATAATAATAAACCAACAAGGATAATAATAAGCAAACCAGCTCAGAAGGATCGTTGGTCATTAGCTGATGCTGACGAGGCTTTCGGCAGTGTCCACATCTGCTCATGAGGGTGTTTTCCCCAAGAAACTCAAAAATGTTCCTTTTTTTAAATACCTTGACCACGCGAAAGGCAGGGTCAGTGCAGGGAGGGGGTGTCTTGGGGGTAACCCAGGGCTTTTTACGCGGATGCTTCTGGCCCCTGCTCCGTGGTCACTCCCCGTGACCAGGAAAGGAGCATCTCTGAGCTTTGAGACCAACAATACACGATAATTACTAAACAGCTCAATATCTAACAGGAAATTACCTTGCCTTGCAGAGACAGCGCAACAGCATTGTTTAATTAAGACTATTATAAATTTGGATTATTAGCGTTGGGGTTTTTTTTTGTTTGTTTGTTTTTTTATTGGTATAGATGATTTTGTGAGGATCTGTTCTGAGGAAGAGAGGAGAGAGGAATGGGTGAGAAGGGAAAACGAGAGCTGGGCTGTGTCTTCATAGCATCAGATAACTAAACGGATAAGGACTTTCTGCTGGTGAGGGCATTAGACACGGATGCTGAGCACCTGTGCTCTATTTCTGGCCCGGCCATCAAATTCCTCCAGGACTTTGACCCATTTACCCTGGGAGAAATGAAGCAGATAAAGCAAATCAGAGCTAATATTTCTCAGAGGGTGTGCGGGCAATGGAGAGGTTGCACGGAAGCTCTCTCCAAGGACCAGAGAGAGATGTTTTCCAGAGCAAGGGCTGGCTCCAAATGTTTATTTCTCTCAAATCAGCCAGGGCTATTTTTTTGGATAGGTCTCTCAAGGTCTAACTGGAGCTGATGTGGGACACAGGGAGAAGCAGAGAGGGGAGCAAATGCCTTCTCTGCTTTGGAGAGAGGTGTCCAAGTGTGCAAAGACGTGATTGTAGAATGGTCAGAGTTGGAAGGGAGCTTAAAGTTCATCTAGTTCCATCCCCCCTTGTGAAGATTTGCCCAAGACCATCTGAGATGCACTCAGCATCTCCTCCTGGTCACCCAACATCTCTTCCTGGGCACCCAGTATCTCCTTCTAGTCACCCAGTATCTCTTCCTGGACACCCAGCATCTCCTGGGAGCCCAACATCTCTTCTGATCACGCAGCATCTCCTCCTGGGCACCCAACATCTCCTTCTGGGCACCCAGTATCTCCTTCTAATCACCCAATATCTCCTCCTGGACACCCAGCATCTCCTGGGAGCTCAGCATCTCTTCTGATCACGCAGTATCTCCTCCTGGGCACCCAACATCTCCTTCTGGGCACCCAGTATCTCCTTCTAATCACCCAACATCTCCTCCTGGACACCCAGCATCTCCTGGGAGCCCAACATCTCTTCTGATCACGCAGCATCTCCTCCTGGGCACCCAACATCTCCTTCTGGGCACCCAGCATCTCCTGGGAGCCCAGCATCTCTTCCTGATCACCCAACATCTTCTTCTCACCCAGCATCTCTTCCTGATCAGTCAGCATCTCCTCCTTCTCATCCAGCATCTCTTCCTGATCACCCAGCATTTTCTCCTGATCACCAAGCATCTCCTCCTGGGTGCCCAGCATCTCCTTTTGATCACCCAACATCTCCTCCTGAGCATCCAGCATCTCTTGCCCCACTGCTGGGTGAGATCAGTCTCCTGCAGAGCTGGGCAGTGCTGGGGTGCCCGGGGGTCTAGGTGCTCCTCCTGCTCCTCCCAGGCCAAGAAAATAAACACGTGAGAAACGAGCTTCAGACACACGAAGCAATAAGAGGAGGGTGGAGGAGAGCTTGGTTAGAGTTCCCTTTTCCTCCATGCCTTGGGGGAAAAAAATAAAAGGCACTTCAGTGTAACTCAATTAATTAGTTATTGCTCGTACAGCACTTCTGAGATGTGAGGAGTGAGGCAGTTATTCCTGGGGACTCGGATGATCAACGTTGGGTGCGGGATGAGACTCCTTGGGGAGTGCAGCATTTTGGGCATGAATTCTCTCCTGGGAGCACAACTTGACCTGGGAAATGCACGTCTGGTGGGGAACGTATCCCCTTTCTGAGGGATGGGGGGGATAAAAAGCATCCCCACAAAGAGCAATTTCCCAGCCGGGATGCGGCGCGGTGAGAGGGAAGGTGGTGGCAAAGAAAAAAAGTGTGTTGTTGCAGTTAATTGAACGAAGCTGCGATATCTGAGCTGAATTCCATTCGCTTACATAAAACTTGGATGTAAGTGTAGGTGTTTGTATAAAACACCTATAAAATCGTAGTGTTTCCTTACTGCCTGGTGGGTTGTTATCAGACCCGAGTGGGGAAGGGCTCTGCTTTCCCAGGCAGCAGCTACAAATTTTGATATTTTGCTTTTCCTGCCTCAAATAAGGTTGTAAAACTGAAATTTTTCAGTTCTTCAGCAGGTAGGAACCAAAACCCAGAAAGCAGCTTTTTTTTTTTTTTGGTCAAAGAGCCGGGTACATTTTTTTTGTTTCCTGTCTGGCTTTTAGTACTTCTTACTATCAATTAACATTTCAAAATGAAAAGTCATTCTCGGCTGAAAAAGCCGGAGGTCTCAATTTGAAAGCATCAGAGTTCGCCTTTCTGATTATTTCAGCTCTTTTCTTTTGTAACGTGGGGGGAGAATTCATTGAAACAGATCCTTTCCAGCGCTGATTTCCGCTTCTGATAAAACAGTATTTTTTAATTAAAGGAAAAATTACCAGTGGTGAGGCTGGTGAATTTAAAGGGGGCCTGTTGCAGTGATGGGGACAACGTGTGTCGAGGCAGACAGGCTGGAGTCCACCCCTATTTGATGGCTGAAACCACCTCCAGATGTAATTAAGATCCCGACTGCCCTAGAAACGCCTTGAACTATGGTAAATAATTCACATGGGGGAAAAAAAAAATTACTTCTCATTCAGAAATGAAAAAGAATGAAAAACTCCAGGTGGAGACTATGTCGGTCTTTTGGTGGTGAAGATGCAGGTGCTTTGATGGGGCTCCAGAGCGAGTGGGAGGAGGATGCACAGGGAAGGGGGAATTTGAGGGGCTGGAGCGGGTTTTGTCAGTTCTTGCCATGTGAGAAACAACCTGTGGTTTGTGGGGAAAAAGGAGATTAGTTTTTCCCAGGTTGGGGGGGGGTCCCCATCCCGCAGCCCCCAGGGCTGGAGCTGCTGGTCCCAAACGGACCCAGAGGAACAGGACAAGGCATGGTCCAGGTAACAGGGGGCATCCTCAGCCAGAAATCCTCAGGACCTTAGGGATGGGGAGTTCACACTCGCTTTTTTTCTTCTATAACCCAAATCTGATGTGAGTTATTTAATTTGGAGGGACAGGGGTTGCGTGGGGGTGGACCCATGGCTGCCCCCCCCTCCACACCTGCGCAATCTGCCGCCCAGATGCTGTGCTTAGAAACCTCCAGGTCTTCCAAATAATTCCTCGCCATCTTGATGCCATGAGTGAAGGGGAGGGAAGGATGAAATCACTGTCAGCAATAAACAGAATTTGTTACATAAAGCCTGGCTCGAAAAACAAAAGAGTGGAGAGGAGTCGAGGCTGCCTTTTAAACTTAATTATGCACATGTTTCTCAGCCAGGGTTTATTGAATCATATGGTATCAACCATAAACAAACACTAAAAACCTGGCTGTGTTGACTGCAACAAGCAACAAAACGGTCTTTAAAGACCAAATATTTATTTCCAAATCCCAGGAGCTGAGCCTCCTGCACATAAGTTCCCCGTAGATCCGGCGTATGCATCTTCCCCTGGTTGGACCATAAGTAACTGAGATGTCCCCTTGATGGAGCCAAGGAGGTGGCTGCTCTGAGGGCTCCAAAATTCCCTAAACCTTGGGATGAGCCGGGTGCTGGGCTGTGTCCCTCTTGGCATAACTCTGCCAGCTGATGATGGTTCCTTCCCATCTCCATCCTCTGGAGCGTGCCCCGGTGTCGTGGGCATGGTGTGTCCCCGTGCTCCAGGGGGTTTATCAGGAGTTTCTGCTCCAGCACAGAATCAACATTTCTTTTTGCCAGTTTTTTTTTGGGGGGAAAAACCCTCCAGGGTGGCCGTGCCCTGTCAAGGGCCACCCCAGCATCCTGCGCAGCTGGAGGAGGGATGTGTTGGGGGACAAAGCACCGTGGTTCATTCTCAGCCAGCAAAATCATGGAACCAGAGTTTTTTTTTGGGGGGAAAAACCCTCCAGGGTGGCCGTGCCCTGTCAAGGGCCACCCCAGCATCCTGCACAGCTGGAGGAGGGATGCGTTGAGGGACAAAGCACCGTGGTTCATTCTCAGCCAGCAAAATCATGGAACCAGAGAGTCATGGAATGGTTTGGGATGGAAGGGACCTTAAAGATCACCCAGTGCCACCCCCTGCCCTGGGCAGGGACACCTCCCACCAGCCCAGGTTGCTCCAAGCCCCCTCCAACCTTGGCCTTGAACCCCTCCAGGGATGGGGCAGCATCCCTGAGTGTCACTTCTTCCTGTCCCCAGCCCCACGAGGGGCTCTCATTAGGGAAAGGCCTAACGATAAAAACAAGCACCCGAGCAGCAGAACCTTCTAACCTGGCCGCAGGGCATGTTGAGGAGGGAGGGAGTTCAGCAGGCAGCCGGGGATCTCGGCAGTGATTTGACAAGCCCTGCTTTAAATAATTCAAGCCGTGAGCCCTCTGCCCTCTCTCTTCCAGAATCACTCTGCTCTCAGAAGTTCCTTGCTCCAAGATGTTCCCTCTGATACCCATCCCAGGAATGTCACCTCCTCGCAGACACCCTTTGAGCAGCCCCTTCCCTTTCTGCTGGTTGCAGTCGCTGCAGGGGGGGGTGTTTTGGGGACGTTTTGCCCACGCTGGACCTGTGCCAGCACAAGGGGGGGGTGGGTGCCGTATGGCAGAGGAGATACCCCATCACCCCCATCATCCTCTCCTGAGGATGAAGCCTGGTGGGTGACACATGCTGCTGTGGGGACCACTCAGGAGCAAGGTGGAGGCAGGAGAAGGTCTGCTGGTTGCAGTCGCTGCAGGGGGGGGTGTTTTGGGGACGTTTTGCCCACACTGGACCTGTCCCAGCACAAGGGGGGGGTGGGTGCCATATGGCAGAGGAGATACCCCATCATCCCCATCATCCTCTCCTGAGGATGAAGCCTGGTGGGTGACACGTGCTGCTGTGGGGACCACTCAGGAGCAAGGTGGAGGCAGGAGCAGGCGATGGGATGCCCAGGATCCTGCCCATGGGGTGTGACCCAGGCTTCATCATCCCTTTCTCATTGTGTTTCTCCCCAAAAACTTCCCCCCACCCCAGGCTTTGAGCTGCATTTTAACATTTCCCATCTGGCAGCGGCGTGGATCGGTGCGGTTTGAGATGGTTTGAGATGCTGCTGCTCAAATCCCCCATGGCCAGGGGAGGAAATATTTATTTGTGGCTGGATATCTATTGAAGAAATATGAGGGAGACAATTTGGAGGGGGAAAAAAAAAAAAAAAAAAAAAAATTGAAATGTAAGGGGAAAGAAGCTGTAATACCTTGAGGGATGCTGATATGATCAAAAAAGGTAGTAGTGTATAACTCTTTCATAAGTGGTATCCCCAAGTCTTGTTTTATGTAGTCTGATGCCAACTTTTCCTAGCCTATAAACTAAGTAAGAGCAACAGAAGTTGTGCTCTTTGTATAAACTCATATTTCATTGCTCCAATAAAGGCTATTTGGAATCATGCATAAGTTGATTCAGTAGATTCAGCTGGTATGTAAGGAATAGGTGTAACAAATGAGGACTCCACTGAAATTGGCAAATAGAACCATATGTAGTCCACTGGATTTGATATTTCATCTTAGTTCCAGATGAGTAACTGATC
>NW_015091123.1:487116-497837 GCF_001431845.1 Calidris pugnax | reverse complement strand
TATCATTAGGGAAAGGCCTAACGATAAAAACAAGCACCCGAGCAGCAGAACCTTCTAACCTGGCCGCAGGGCATGTTGAGGAGGGAGGGAGTTCAGCAGGCAGCCGGGGATCTCGGCAGTGATTTGACAAGCCCTGCTTTAAATAATTCAAGCCGTGAGCCCTCTGCCCTCTCTCTTCCAGAATCACTCTGCTCTCAGAAGTTCCTTGCTCCAAGATGTTCCCTCTGATACCCATCCCAGGAATGTCACCTCCTCGCAGACACCCTTTGAGCAGCCCCTTCCCTTTCTGCTGGTTGCAGTCGCTGCAGGGGGGGGTGTTTTGGGGACGTTTTGCCCACGCTGGACCTGTGCCAGCACAAGGGGGGGGTGGGTGCCGTATGGCAGAGGAGATACCCCATCACCCCCATCATCCTCTCCTGAGGATGAAGCCTGGTGGGTGACACATGCTGCTGTGGGGACCACTCAGGAGCAAGGTGGAGGCAGGAGAAGGCGATGGGATGCCCAGGATCCTGCTCATGGGGTGTGATCCGGGCTTCATCATCCCTTTCTCATTGTGTTTCTCCCCAAAAACTTCCCCCCACCCCAGGCTTTGAGCTGCATTTTAACATTTCCCATCTGGCAGCGGCACGGATCGGTGCGGTTTGAGATGGTTTGAGATGCTGCTGCTCAAATCCCCCATGGCCAGGGGAGGAAATATTTATTTGTGGCTGGATATCTATTGAAGAAATAAGGGGAAAAAAAAAAAAAAAAAAAGAACAAACAAAACAACTCAGGCAGCCTCCCTCCCCTGCCTTATCAACGTGCGAGTTCTCCTTCATCTGCTCTGAAATCTCTATAATTTACTCTTCCTTCCCTTCCAATGTTTATGGCTTTTATGTTGTTTGAAGGTTATTTATAACAATTATGTAAGGGAGAAAAAAAAGCGCCATAAACTGAGGTAATTTACTGTAAAATATATGAAACGCTAAAAAAAAAAAAAAACCCAAAATAAAAATAAACAGATAATCAAGCAGCTCGTTTCGGCGCCGTTACAAATGCTGCAGGTGGAGGCACCCGTCGCTGCAGGCAAGGTCCCTGCTCTGCCTCTGATTGCATCCCAGTGATTAGATTAATGACCTCAGATTAGGGAAAAACCAGCAAGTTGTGGTGTAAATGGGAAAGACGTGGGGGGACAAATGGGGCTGAGGGAGCGTGGCCAAGCCAGCGATGACCTGGGCTGGGTTTTACCTTCATTTTTAAAGAGGATGGAGCTGAGAGGACCCATAACTGAACCCTGGGAAGGGTCCCACTGGGTTCCACTCTGGATCCCTCCTGGCCCTGGGCTGCAAATGAGCTTTTCTTCGGCTCCCTGGCAGGGTTTGGGAAGCCTTTTGTAGGGCTGGCAGCACGGCTGAAGGATTGCAATTCTGGGTGGCAGGCTGCTTATTCAGGTCTGCCTCTGCAAATTTGATTATAATGGCTTAAAGAGAATCGCCCCTTGATAAGGCGACTAAAAATAATAATAAGAAGAAAGGCTGAATGGGAACAAATGAGTTCATCAAACCGAAGGACTGGAACTCACTCATTAGGCACAGGCAGCAGAGTGAAGCCAGCGAGTGCTGACGCGGCGTTCTCCAGCCCTGCGCCCACTCTCACCCCCAGCAAAATCTGTCAAAAACCACCAACGATGCGGTGATGCCCATCCTGCTGCTGCTGGAGCCAGGCAGGGGAAGGGAAGGACCAACCCGTCCAGGTTGGGCTTTATAATCCCTCCCGCAGGAGGCAAAACCCATTTTCTTCCCTTTTTTTTTTGGTGCCTGTTGGTGTGTGCTTTTATTTTTACTTTGCTTTTGTTTTTACTTTGCTTTTGTTTTTCCTTTGCTTTTGCGGTGACATAATTACCTCTACGCCAGGCATTTAAGTAGCATCATAAACAAGATGGTACATAAACGGAACGAAAACGGGGAACAATTGACTGTAAATAAATACACAGGTAACAAGAGCGAGGAGCAGAAGAACTGGCTGGTTACACAAAGCCCATCAGCTCTGAGCTCCACAGGCGACAGCCCAGGGTCTCCACGGAGGAGCCAGAGCAGGTACCGGGGAAATAACCCCACAAAGGTCCCTGCCAGGGAGCTCAGCTCCTCCACCATCTAAAGGAGCATGGCCAGCAGGTCCAGGGGTGGGTTCTGCCCCTCTGCTCTGCTCTGGGGAGACCCCCCCTAAAGTGCTTGTTCTGCCCCTCTGCTCTGGGGAGATCCCCCCCAAGTGCTTCCTCCAACTCTGGGGCCACCAACATCAGAAGGACATGGAGCTGTTGGAGCAGGGCCAGAAGAGGACATGGAGATGCTGGGAGGACAGGCTGAGAGAGTTGGAGGGGTTCAGCCTGGAGAAGAGAAGGCTCCAGGGAGACCTTGGAGCCCCTTCCAGTCCCTCAATGGGCTCTAGGAAAGCTGGGGAGGGACTCTGGATGAGGGAGGGGAGCCCTAGGAAGAGGGGGAAGGGTTTGACCCTGAAAGAGGGGAGATGGAGCTGAGATGTGGGGAAGAACTTGTTTGGTGGGAGGGTGGTGAGAGCCTGGCCCAGGTTGCCCAGAGAAGCTGTGGCTGCCCCATCCCTGGAGGGGTTCAAGGGCAGGTTGGAGGGGGCTTGGAGCAACCTGGTGTGGTGGGAGGTGTCCCTGCCCAGGGCAGGGGATGGAATGAGAAGGTCTTTAAGGTCCCTTCCATCTCTAACCATTCTGTGATTCACTAGAGGCTCAAAGGCACCGGTGCGGTCCCTAATGTGAACCCTGGATGGTTACAGAGGTGATTTTGGGGTCACTTGTCCCTTGGTGGGCCACACCGAGGGTGCAGAGCCCACGGGGACAAATGGACAGGGCTGCAAACCCCAAACCTGAACATCCCTGCGAGGCTCTGGCCGTGGGGACATCTCACTCAGGTTGAGAAAGGGGAAAGAACATGGAAAACAAGCAAACCACGGGACAGCTAAGCACGTGAAATGTTTCAGCTCACCACAGGTTGACTTTTTTGGGGGGGAGGAAGGCATATGGCTGTAAGAGCAGAGGGAGGATGATGCCTGCTGGTTGGATGAGGATGCTGCATCTTCGAGATGCAGTTCTGGAGGCAGGAGAGATGCCAGGAGAGGCAGGAGGGCAGCCCTGCCCCTGCCCTCCCGCTTTGAAGCTGCCTTGAAAGAGAATTTCCAATTAGTCCGTTTGGGCTCAATTTTTCCTGGGAGGCAGCAGTGGAGGTTTTTCCCACTGCCAGTTCACCCAGTCTAGAGCCCAGTAACTCTGTCCGGGGACTGCGGGTCATTTTCTTGTGTGAAGACAAAAGAGGGGGGTTTTTTTGTTTGGTTTTTTTTTTTCCCCTCATAATTTTAAATGATGTTTGCTAAGTCACTGTGGGCTCTTATCAGCCCTTTCCATTTCCTGAGGAATCCCATTCTCTTTTCTGTCCTCTGTGAGCTCGAGACCTAGATCTGAAGAGCTGTTTATTATCTGCTTTGCCTTCTGATAAGCTCCTGTTTATAAATTCGCCTCCCCTACTATATATCTCCATTTGTTTTTTTTTTTTTTTTTCCTTCTGTTTTTTTTTTTTAAACCATAGATAAGACATTTTCTTCCTTTGCTGGCTGACTTCCAGCCGAATTATCCAGCCTGTGGCTGCTTCCTCCTCTCCGCCTCCTCTCCCAGCTCTGACATGGCTTTGTTATATATCTCCATTTTTTTTTTTTTTTTTTTTTCCTTCTGATTTTCTTTTTTAAACCATAGATAAGACATTTTCTTCCTTTGCTGGCTGACTTCCAGCCGAATTATCCAGCCTGTGGCTGCTTCCTCCTCTCCGCCTCCTCTCCCAGCTCTGACATGGCTTTGGTGATGACGTGATATTTGTATTTTGGACAAATTGACCCTGTATGAGGCCACCTGGGGTGGGTTTGTCCCCCTTGACCGCCCTGGATGGGACTTTTCCTGGAGAGGACCCGGCTCCCATGGTGTCCCCACCTGGCTCCCTCAATAAGAAACGGCCAAAAAGTGCCTTTTTGATTCCAGTTACATGAGTCCCTCAAGCTTAAATTGCCATGACCAGGCTTCACTGAAGCTACTATTTATAGTGCAGAAACATTTATAGACAGGGAATAAAATTCAGGTGTATTTTGTGAAGTGAATGTGGGGTAACACCGTGTTCCTGCCCTGGGAACCAGAACCTGGAGCAGAGGAATGGGACGTTGCTCTGCTTGGATCTTGGCAAATCGTGATGGTTTCCTTTTCTGCCAGCAAATGGCTTTGAGAAACCCTCCTCTCCTCCATCCCTACCACTGCCCGTAAAGCACAGCTCCCCGTGCCTGCTCTTAATTAAGCAATGCTTCATTAAAACGAATCTCTCTGCTCTCTTAAAGGAGAGGTGACTGCTGCGGTCTCGCCGGTAAATATTTACAGACTGCTAAGTTTTCTCAAGTAATCGTCTGGGGGAGAAAAAAAAGGACAATTCATCACGCTGATGTCAGATCATGGCCTCTTTGTTCCTTGTAAAAGCCAGATCCATCATGCTCCTTCTGAGCAAGGACACTCAGCAAGGTCCCTGTCACTTGCCTGAAATATGCCAGCGCAGCAGAGGCCACCGCGGCTGGGAAAAGTTGGAGCAAACTTTTCCTTTTAATTACTCCTGAGGTTTCCAGCTCTGTTCCCATCCAATGAGAAGCTCAAGCTGCTCTGAGCAGGGCCCATATGGTCCCGGAGCTCTCGGGCCAGATTTTTGAAGCGGTGATTAATTAACTCAGCTCCAGGCAGGTGAAAGGGTCAGAGGGTTTCGCTGAGGTTTTTTGAGGTTGGGCATCTGAAATTCCTGGGCACACGTGCCAGGTCCCCTGGTTGGAGATACAGGGGTAGGTATAGGGGTATGTGCCCAGGTCCAGGCTGGAGCATCACATCCCCACGGGGGACCTGTGAGTTTGCAGGGGCTGATTCTGGCTGTGAGATGGTTTAGTGATGCTCCAGGATGAAAACGCCCCTGAGAAGGGGAAGGGAATGACCTGGGGTCCACAGGTGGAGGCTGAGAAATGGGCTGAACCCACAACAATGGGGGCTTTGGGGTGAGCTGCAGCAAAAATGACCCCCATGGCACAACCTGGGGTCATTTATGGGTGGAAGGGGCAGGCGTTTACTATGGGTTCTAAGATTAAGGGGGAAAAATATCCATCAGGGATATTGCCCTGCTCTGCAGTGGTGTCACACCAGTACAACTGGTCCCTCTGAAGGTGGAGCAGCACACACAGCCCCGCAGAACCCCCTGCATCCCAGTCCATCCCGCATCATGCCCAGAATCCCCAGTAGCACACCAACAGCTAGCCTGCGCGCTGCTCAAAGACAATAAAAATTACCCTCCTGCCCCACAGATTTTTCTCTGTTGTCCCGTTTTGGGGTGGATTTGTGGGGAGGAGGAGCCCTGGGTTAGCGATTGAGTGCATCCAATGAGAAACCAAGATGTCCCTCTGTCTCGGCGCGGGGGGAGCGGGATGTGGGGTGTTTTGTCAGAACCTCTTTAAAACAGGATTAAAAATGCATAAGGAGATGAGAATCATAAACGTTAAGTGTCGGACCAAGGCAGCTGGGGACCAGGCTGTTATGATGCCTTCACCCTTCCTTCTTCTCTCTCTGCACCCACTATGGGGACCCCTCAGAGCATCCCAGGGACCCCCAGAACATCCCTGCTCCCCCCATGGAGGGGATGGGGGGATGCTCTGGGCTCACAGGATGGTGCCACGTGGGCTCAGTGGGTGCAGGGCAGAAAAAAACACTGTTTTGCTGGTGTGAAAAGGGGTTTCTGGCTGTGTCCAGACCCTGTAGGCACCGCAGAGCATCACAGGGCTCCTGCTGGGGTTGCAGGAGGAGCATGATGTGCCCGTGCTGGGTGAAGCAGGGGGGGAAAATGCCCTTTGGAGCTGCCCTGGGCTCCCTGCTCCTTGTTCAGCAGTGAAAAAAGGAATGCTCTGTGCTTTGGCCAAAGGATGGGGTGGGTACAGCACTGACCTCTCCTGCAGACTCGCTCCAGACAGGCTGTGGGTGCTGAGGAAGCTCTGGACACCTGATATTCCATCCCAAAATTCACTGTATCACCTCAAGCCGTGCCCTGCAGCCCACCTTGCCCACCGTCCCTCCGACAGGCACTCAGCCCTGACCTGACACAGGGTTTCTGACGCTATTCCAGCTCTATTTCAGGGCTGTTATTGCCCCCACCTCTGGCCACAGCGATGTTTTCGTATTCAGCTCTCAGGCTCCTGTGGATTTTGCCATAATAGCCCATGGCTGCCTTTACTGAGCCACTCTGCTGTCACCTTGTGCCAACCTTGCACTCTGAAAAGAGGTTGGTTGAGATCTGCAGGGGAATGGGCCAGCTCGGGGTGAAAAGCCCTGCAGAGACCCGGGATGCCATCGCTGCTGGAGCTGGGGAGGCTGGGGGGGTGGTCTATTTTGTTGGTGTGGGCAAAGACTGGGGTTCCATCCTGCAAATTATCTGAGCAATCCTCCCCTTCTTCTTTTCCCCGTGAGATTTCTCATTTCTGGAAGTTGCGTTCCCTCTTCTATAGAACCGAGATGCGACCAAAAAAACCACCCCAATGCTCAATCTATATAAAAGAAAAGAAGGAAGGAGAAGGGGAGGGGGCACAGAGCCCCAGAAAGATGTTATTCACGTTCCAGTTTGGCTCACGAGTGTCAGGTTGTGTTACCCTGGGTCTCTCGAAGGGCTGAGGCTGTGCACGGGCCTTGGGGGGAAGCTGTGCCGTGCAGGCTGGGGGGTGAAATTCAAATTAGCAATGGGCATTATCCGGAAAAACATCGTAAATCCCAACTGCGAGGGCTGAGCAATGCACCAAAATCACAATTAATGTTATTGTGGCTCGGAATGAAGGCTGGTGGAGGATGGCTCCGAAGAGCATCGATTTGTGTTATAATCATAGACGTGCCCTTCTGGCTCTGGAGGAGGGGAGGGTGACAAACCCGTGCCCTGCCAGAGCCTCGGGGACACTTTTCTGCCTCTTGAGCGAAAAAAAGAGCAGCTTTGTGGTTTGTGGGTGTCAGGGCTGACCTGGCTCGTGTCTCCTTGCCCTGTGTCCACCCCCAAGGTCTGTGTGTAAATAGAGCAGTGAGAGACAGCCCTGACCCCCAGGAGGGGGATGAAATACCCCCAAATCCCTTCAAAGCCTGGGATCTGGGGGATGAATCTTCCCTGGGATCTGAGGGTTGCATCCTCCCTGGGATCTGGGGGATCATCCTCTCTGGGATTTGGGGGATGCATTCTTCCTGGGATCTGGGGGATCATCTTCTCTGGGATTTGGGGGATGCATCCTCCCTGGGATTTCGGGGATCATCCTCCCATTTACCTCCTCCAGCAGCCAAGATGCCCCGAGATGTTCTGCTGGAGGAGCAGCCGTCGCTCGGCCAGAGCTGGGACCCCCTCCCACAGCCCCCAGCTGGGGTGATGTTATGGTTTGAGGAGCCCACAACAATTTATTGTCCTTTGGACAATTATTCCATCACCCGATGATCCCTCCCCACCTGGGAAAGGGAATCGGGGAAAAACCAAGGAAGCCCAAGGGTTGAAATATAAACAGATTTAATAGAATAAGACTAGATAATTAACATTAATGACACTAAAGAACCAATATTGATACTGATACCAATATAAAATGCATGAGGATTATACTCAACCAGTTCTATCAGGAGGAATCTGTGTGATCCCAGCCTGGGAGGTGATGGAATCATTGGGTATGGTGGGGATGAGCTGGGAGATGCCTGGGGGGTGATGGAGTCACTGGGTATGGTGGGGATGACCCAAGAGATGCCTGGGGGGTGAAGGAGTCACTGGGCAAGGTGGGGATGACCCAAGAGATGCCTGGGGAGTGATGGAGTCACTGGGCATGGTGGGGACGAGCTGGGAGATGCCTGGGGGGTGATGGAGTCACTGGGTGGGGACGAGCTGGGGGGAGGGGGCACAGAGCCCCAGAAAGATGTTATTCACGTTCCAGTTTGGCTCACGAGTGTCAGGTTGTGTTACCCTGGGTCTCTCGAAGGGCTGAGGCTGTGCACGGGCCTTGGGGGGAAGCTGTGCCGTGCAGGCTGGGGGGTGAAATTCAAATTAGCAATGGGCATTATCCGGAAAAACATCGTAAATCCCAACTGCGAGGGCTGAGCAATGCACCAAAATCACAATTAATGTTATTGTGGCTCGGAATGAAGGCTGGTGGAGGACGGCTCCGAAGAGCATCGATTTGTGTTATAATCATAGACGTGCCCTTCTGGCTCTGGAGGAGGGGAGGGTGACAAACCCGTGCCCTGCCAGAGCCTCAGGGACACTTTTCTGCCTCTTGAGCAAAAAAAAGAGCAGCTTTGTGGTTTGTGGGTGTCAGGGCTGACCTGGCTCGTGTCTCCTTGCCCTGTGTCCACCCCCAAGGTCTGTGTGTAAATAGAGCAGTGAGAGACAGCCCTGACCCCCAGGAGGGGGATAAAATACCCTCAAATCCCTTCAAAGCCTGGAATCTGGGGGATGAATCTTCCCTGGGATCTGAGGGTTGCATCCTCCCTGGGATCTGGGGGATCATCCTCTCTGGGATTAGGGGGATGCATCCTCCCTGGGATCTGGGGGATGATCTTCTCTGGGATTTGGGGGATGCATCCTTCCTGGGATCTGGGGGATCATCCTCTCTGGGATTAGGGGGATGCATCCTCCCTGGGATTTCGGGGATCATCCTCCCATTTACCTCCTCCAGCAGCCAAGATGCCCCGAGATGTTCTGCTGGAGGAGCAGCCGTCGCTGGGATCTGGGGGATCATCCTCTCTGGGATCTGGGGGATCATCCTCCCATTTCCCTCCTTCAGCAGCCAAGATGCCCCAGGATGCTCTGCTGGAGGAGCAGCTGTCACTCGGCCAGAGCTGGGACCCCCTCCCACAGCCCCCAGCTGGGGTGATGTTATGGTTTGAGGAGCCCACAACAATTTATTGTCCTTTGGACAATTATTCCATCACCCGATGATCCCTCCCCACCTGGGAAAGGGAATCGGGGAAAAACCAAGGAAGAGCCCACAACAATTTATTGTCCTTTGGACAATTATTCCATCACCCGATGATCCCTCCCCACCTGGGAAAGGGAATCGGGGAAAAACCAAGGAAGCCCAAGGGTTGAAATATAAACAGATTTAATAGAATAAGACTAGATAATTAACATTAATGACACTAAAGAACCAATATTGATACTGATACCAATATAAAATGCATGAGGATTATACTCAACCAGTTCTATCAGGAGGAATCTGTGTGATCCCAGCCTGGGAGGTGATGGAATCATTGGGTATGGTGGGGATGAGCTGGGAGATGCCTGGGGGGTGATGGAGTCACTGGGTATGGTGGGGATGACCCAAGAGATGCCTGGGGGGTGAAGGAGTCACTGGGCAAGGTGGGGATGACCCAAGAGATGCCTGGGGAGTGATGGAGTCACTGGGCATGGTGGGGACGAGCTGGGAGATGCCTGGGGGGTGATGGAGTCACTGGGTGGGGACGAGCTGGGACATGCCTGGGGGGTGATGGAGTCACTGGGCATGGTGGGGATGACCCAAGAGATGCCAGGAGGTGATGGGGTCACCCCAGAGGCAAAGCTTTGAGGCAGAACGTCCCTCCCCCTGGCAGTTGGCAGACGGGGGGGTGCTGGTGGCCGCCTGTCACCACGGCTGCTGCGGTGGCACGTCTCCCTGGGCACGTCACTTCCATCTCTCCCCGGGTAGCTGGCATTGGAACGCGGGATCTGACACAATCACACGCCCAAGTGCTTCGCTATAAACATGCTTTTCCTTTTAGGAGAGGTCTTGTCCCTCAGACAGCTGAGATGGATGAAAGCCCCGAGCAGGCGATGATAACTTTCTGCTGTTGCTTTGCCAGGAAGATCGCCCTGTTCTGCCCGTCCAGGCTTTGTGCATGGGCAGAGGAAGCTCTTGGGGAGCACAGCTCCCCCCAGGCCGCCCCAGCACCCTCTATTTGCAGAGAATAGGCCTTCCAGTCCCTCAAGGGGCTCCAGGAGAGATGGGGAGGGACTCTGGATGAGGGAGGGGAGCCCTAGGAGGAGGGGGAAGGGTTTGAACCTGAAAGAGGGGAGATGGAGCTGAGCTGTGGGGAAGAACTTCTTTGGTGGGAGGGTGGTGAGAGCCTGGCCCAGGTTGCCCCGAGAAGCTGTGGCTGCCCCATCCCTGGAGGGGTTCAAGGGCAGGTTGGAGGGGGCTTGGAGCAACCTGGTCTGGTGGGAGGTGTCCCTGCCCATGGAGAGGGTTTGGAACGAGATGGTCTTTAAGGTCCCTTCCAACCCAAACCATTCTATTATTCTATGATTTCATAGTGTGCCTCTGACAGCCTGTGTTTCCTAGCTTTGAGAATTTGGGCATATTTTACATTTCTAACAGTCTGACGTTATCCATGCAGTTCCTCTTATTCATAGAACTATTGAAATCAAGGTAATCCATCAGATCTCAGATTTGACATAATTTTTTCTGAAGCTGAACAGAATCAGGCTCGACTGAGACAGTGTGATTTACCCTGACATCTGCCAGGTACAAACGAGGGGCAGATTGTCCGAGTAGAACATTACAGATTTTTCAAAAATCTAACTATTTAGGGGGCCATTTTTGACGCTTGTACAGCACTAACGGTAGCTTTGAACATAAAAGCAGTAAATTCCCACCGGCGTGTGCAACTGCGG
>NW_015091123.1:471639-478838 GCF_001431845.1 Calidris pugnax | reverse complement strand
CCCTGGGATCTGGGGGATCATCCTCTCTGGGATTTGGGGGATGCATTCTTCCTGGGATCTGGGGGATCATCTTCTCTGGGATTTGGGGGATGCATCCTCCCTGGGATTTCGGGGATCATCCTCCCATTTACCTCCTCCAGCAGCCAAGATGCCCCGAGATGTTCTGCTGGAGGAGCAGCCGTCGCTCGGCCAGAGCTGGGACCCCCTCCCACAGCCCCCAGCTGGGGTGATGTTATGGTTTGAGGAGCCCACAACAATTTATTGTCCTTTGGACAATTATTCCATCACCCGATGATCCCTCCCCACCTGGGAAAGGGAATCGGGGAAAAACCAAGGAAGCCCAAGGGTTGAAATATAAACAGATTTAATAGAATAAGACTAGATAATTAACATTAATGACACTAAAGAACCAATATTGATACTGATACCAATATAAAATGCATGAGGATTATACTCAACCAGTTCTATCAGGAGGAATCTGTGTGATCCCAGCCTGGGAGGTGATGGAATCATTGGGTATGGTGGGGATGAGCTGGGAGATGCCTGGGGGGTGATGGAGTCACTGGGTATGGTGGGGATGACCCAAGAGATGCCTGGGGGGTGAAGGAGTCACTGGGCAAGGTGGGGATGACCCAAGAGATGCCTGGGGAGTGATGGAGTCACTGGGCATGGTGGGGACGAGCTGGGAGATGCCTGGGGGGTGATGGAGTCACTGGGTGGGGACGAGCTGGGACATGCCTGGGGGGTGATGGAGTCACTGGGTATGGTGGGGATGACCCAAGAGATGCCAGGAGGTGATGGGGTCACCCCAGAGGCAAAGCTTTGAGGCAGAACGTCCCTCCCCCTGGCAGTTGGCAGACGGGGGGGTGCTGGTGGCCGCCTGTCACCACGGCTGCTGCGGTGGCACGTCTCCCTGGGCACGTCACTTCCATCTCTCCCCGGGTAGCTGGCATTGGAACGCGGGATCTGACACAATCACACGCCCAAGTGCTTCGCTATAAACATGCTTTTCCTTTTAGGAGAGGTCTTGTCCCTCAGACAGCTGAGATGGATGAAAGCCCCGAGCAGGCGATGATAACTTTCTGCTGTTGCTTTGCCAGGAAGATCGCCCTGTTCTGCCCGTCCAGGCTTTGTGCATGGGCAGAGGAAGCTCTTGGGGAGCACAGCTCCCCCCAGGCCGCCCCAGCACCCTCTATTTGCAGAGAATAGGCCTTCCAGTCCCTCAAGGGGCTCCAGGAGAGATGGGGAGGGACTCTGGATGAGGGAGGGGAGCCCTAGGAGGAGGGGGAAGGGTTTGAACCTGAAAGAGGGGAGATGGAGCTGAGCTGTGGGGAAGAACTTCTTTGGTGGGAGGGTGGTGAGAGCCTGGCCCAGGTTGCCCCGAGAAGCTGTGGCTGCCCCATCCCTGGAGGGGTTCAAGGGCAGGTTGGAGGGGGCTTGGAGCAACCTGGTGTGGTGGGAGGTGTCCCTGCCCAGGGCAGGGGGTGGGACATGATGGTCTTTAAGGTCCTTTCCAACCCAAACCATTCTGTGATTCTGTGAATAAACAACGGTGATGGGGTAGTTGTTTAGAGCACCTTCCATCTCAAACCATTCTGTGATTCTATGAACAAACCATGGTGATGGGGCAATCACTCAGAGCATCAGTGGGGCATCCCCTCCCATGCCATGGGGACTCTGCTGTCCCCATCCAGGGGCGATGGCTTTCGGCTGGGCTGTCTGTGAGCCGGGTGGCACAGGTGACTGCAACCCTCATTTGGGAAGGGAGTTGCCATGGAAACCCATCCCTTTCTTTTTTGGCCACTGGAGAACACTTGTTCTCCATCGCTGGGGCTGAGGTGGGAAACTTTAGCGGGAGGGGGTTGGTTAATAAATGTGGAAAAAAATAAAAGGCAGAGGGAAAATGCCCCTGAGGTGGTGCCTTGTCCCTCACACCCCCTTCCTTGCAGGATGGGGCTGCGGGGTCACATCCTCGGGGGCTCCTGGGGTCCCCCCCTGCCCACCTTGGGCTTTCCATCATCATTTGAGCTGCTGGGCAAAAGGCTGGGCAATGAGCTCCCTTTTTGGAGGCACCTGAACTTTCATTCCCACGGGGACCGGCACGAGCTCTAACATTTTCTTGGAGGAAAAGGTTGTTACTGAGATTATTGACCCGGAGGGCAGAGTTAAAGCAGGCTGGAAATCATAAAAAAACGATTCCATTTTCCACCTAGACTATCAAGGCTCCCAGCAAAGTCTTCCCGTCTCTTTTCTTCTCTCTTTTTTCCTTTTCTGTTAACAGGCATTTTTTAAGGTCACGGTGCCGGCTTGCTGTGCATTATCAAGTAATTTGCACAATATATTTCTTCCCTCTGTGTATCTTCTACTGATAATGTATCAAATGCCAGAGCATTAACAGGAGATTTTTTCGGGAGGGCGTTTGCTGTGTAGGCAGCAAGAACTGAACTCTCCCTCGAAAGGACGGAGGTGAGAGCAGCCAGGGAGAGACGTGGGGAGGAGAGAGGGAAAGGCTAGGAAAGGTGAGAGACATGAGAAATACCAGAAGAAATCCTTGAATAAACCATGCCTGGTTTGTTTTGTTTTGTTTTTTTCTTTTTCCTCCCCTTTTTATTATTTTTATTTTTTTTTTTCCTCCTGCTGCCATCCTGCAGGACAAGGACCTGGGTTTTTAAAGACCTGAGTTTGACACCCGAGGTCCCGGGGGCTGTGTCTAAGTGGTGTTTGTCAGGCAGATGCTGGCTCGCTTGGCTTGCAATTCACGCTCTCCAGGATCCGTGTGGGTGTAGGAAATGCTGTTTCCAGCCAGTGTCTGGGCACTACCTGTGCTCACAGGGTGAGATGTGACCAAGGAAAACACCCCCCCGACCCCTCCCAGTGATGCTGAGATGCCTCCGGGGCACATTTTTCAGTGCTGGTGGCCCCGGGGAGGCTCCCACTACATCTCATTTGGGCAGGAAAACAGTCTTTAGGTTCTACAAAGGGCATTTCTGCGACATTCCTCCTTCCATCCTACTCCTCTGGTAGACAGGGACCACCGCTTGCCCTTTCCCTGTCTCCCCCAGCACAGCCCCCGTGCCCTCCAAGGCGTGACAGCACAGAGGGAGGTGAGACAGAGGGAGCTGAAAGGACTCAGTGTTTAACCTCTTTTTTTGTTTTTTCCCATTGCTAATTCACACCCCGGGGAACTGTCAGTCTCCGAGTCCCCCAGACCCGCTCATCTGTTCTGCTCTGCAGCGAGTGGCAGGGAGATTAAAAACCTGCCTGGTAAGACATCCCTTCTGTGCGAGTGCTTGGCAGAGAACGAGTTGGTAGCAGCTTTTTGCAGTGCTCCAGGTAAAGCATCAAACTCCCGGAGCCAGGATCCCTCCTGCACCCAGGGACCCATCCTGGCACGGGGGTGGATTCAGCCCTGAGCATCCCCCCAGCTGGTGAAAGGGCTTCTCTCTTCTCCCGCCATGAGCAGGGAAGGGAGCAGCTTTAAGGCAGAAAAAAAGGGCTTTTTTGGGGGTTGGAGCCCTGGGTGATGGATTATCGGTGAAGGCAGCAGCAGCAGACATTGCCCTGCTGCGGTTGAGCCAGCTTGGGCTACTGATAGCCCCAAAAATAGGCTTGGAAAGGAAGGTCTCTGAGGGAAGGTATCGATTGGGGCTCATCCTGGATTCAGGCCACCTCGCTTCAGCCGTAGGCAAAAAGTCTCTTTAGTCATCTACTTCCCTCTACAGTTGCCAGGAAGAAACAGCATCTTCTGACAGCGGCTCATCCCTTCCCTGGGAGGTGGTTTCCCCCAGGACCCAGCAGCTTTGAGCTGGGATCACCCTTCCATGGGCACCCCCAGGCTCCCTGGGGTGAGGGGACCAGTCCCACCCTGGTGGGGTGCAGGGAGATGTCTAGGGAGTGTCTAGATGTCTACCAAACCCCAAACCTGGCTGGTGACCACATCAGGGAAGGCTGGGGGGTCAGGAGGAGCTCACTGGTACCCAGTACCCAGGCTGAACTGGGCATACTGGTGCCCAGCCAGCCTCTCAGCTGTTCCAGACCGATGCGGCTTTTAGCAGGACTTTAGCTGATTATTAAAAATAACTTAAAAGAGGGAAAAAAAAAGAAAGAAAAAGAAAGAACTTCATCATCTGCACGGAGCCTTGCAAAGCCCAGGGAGTAATAACATCTTTTACCTGCTCTCTTTTTCTGCTCAGAGAGCTCCTTTGCTGGCTGGAATCTATCTCCTGCCTGATGCGCAGCGGCTGCCGGCAGATCTGTGTGCTGCCCCAGCTCCTTCTGCAGGTTATTTCTGTCTCTGCCTCTCTCTGCCTCGCTTTTAGGGGGCAGGAGGAGTTTTACTCCTTAAAACTTGGTTCCCAGGCTGGCAACGCTGCCAAAGGGCTGCCCCTCCAACCCACCAGGGTGCTGGAGGGATGCTCCGACTGAGGGCAGAAGGCAGGACATTGAATGCCAGACACCAACTTAGGTTAGGGATGGACCTGCTGGAAAGCACTTCTGAGGAGAAGGACCTGGGGGTCCTGGTGGAGAGTAAACTCTCCAGGAGCCAGCAATGGGCCCTTGTGGCCAAGAGGCCAATGGGATCCTGGGCTGCGTAGGGCAGAGTGTGGCCAGGAGGTGGAGGGAGGTCATTGTCCCCCTCTGCTCTGCACTGGGGAGGCCACAACTGGAATCCTGCCTCCAGTGCTGGGCTCCCCAGTTCCAGAGAGACTGGGAACTGCTGGAGAGAGTCCAGCGTAGGGCAACCAAGATGCTGCTGGAGGGATTGGAGCATCTCCCTGGTGAGGAAAGGCTGAGAGAGCTGGGGCTCTTGCGGATGGAGAAGAGAAGGCTGAGGGGAGACCTTCTTCATGCTCCCAAGGATCTCCAGGGTGGGTTGAAGGAGGATGGAGCCGGACTCTTTTCCGTGGTTGCCAGGGACAGGCCGAGGGGCAACGGGCACAAACTGGAGCAGGGGAAGTTCCACTGCAATGGGAGGAAGAAGTTGTTTGGGGTGAGGGTGGCAGAGCCCTGGCAGAGGCTGCCCAGGGAGGGCGTGGAGTCCCCTTCTCTGGAGATCTTCAAGCCCCTCCTGGATGCTCCTGAGTGATGTGCTCTGGGCAGCCCTGCTTTGGCAGGGGGTTGGACTGGATGGTCTCTAGAAGGTCTCTTCCAATTCCAACAATTCCGTGATTCTGTGAAGTGGGCAAATTTAGTTTGGGGAAAATTATGATAAAAGGAGAAAACACCCATTTTTGTGCTGGTCTGTGGAGGGGACACAATCTCCTGTCCAGGTGGGATGGCAGAGGGGTCTCCAGGCTTTGGTTCCAAGCGAGGTGCCACGGTGGTACCCACGGTGATGCTGGTTTGGGTGGGCAGATGCTGAGCAGCCCCACGGCTGCTACTCATGGCCCTGGGAGGTCAGGGGGACACACGTGGGGCTGGGAAGGAGGAGCTCTTTGCTGTATCTGTCACGGAGGAAGGGAAATGGTGAGCTCTGAGAAGGACTTTCAGAAACACACGGGCACAATTTTAGGTCCTCTGGGAGTTCCCCGGCTGTTTGGCTGGAGGTGAATAATTAGGGATTCTGATGCGGTCAGGTATATTAATGTCCCTCTGAAAGCTTCAGATCAATGATGGAAGGGAATAAAATAGAAGACATGCATAATAATAATAAAAAAACACCAGAAACTTTGCTTGACATGATGACATTGCTGATTTTTTTATGATCTTCTCAAATAAACTCTATAGCAGTTATTAATTTAGCATCGTTAATAGCTCATCCTTCAAATGTCAGGCAGAAACCGAGGCTGCAAAATGGGATTACTCTGGGTAAAGCTGGAGGGAGAAAAATAGTAATTCAGCCGTGAAGGGACCATCCTGGGTCGGTCAGAAATGGAGTTACACCTAAAAAGCCCTGGAGTGTCTGTCCTGGATGGATTGATGGCTCCATCCCAAAGGACCATGGGAAGGAAATTGCAGGATCATCCTCATTGCATCAGTCATTAAAAACCCAAATCCACACAGGTGGGTGGAGGTTTTTTTTTTGGGTGGTTTTTTTGTGGTCACCCACTACAGAAGAGGGGGCACAGCTGCATCTCAGCAGCCCCAGCCCAGGTGGAAGCCTCTATTTAAATAACCTATTAAATAAGGGCTGGAGCTGAGTTACAGGAGATGCTGGAGGAAGGAAAGCTGATCCTCAAGAGCAACTCCTTGTATCACTTTTTTTGCAGCTTCTGAAGCCAAATCTGAGTATTTCAACAGGTTTTGCAGTCAGGCCCTCTCCACCAGAGCACAGGTATGTGGTGTAAAAGGTTGTTTTTTTTTTTTTACAGGTTGCAGGGAGAGGGGAAGGGAAGGAGGAGAGAAGCGTTTTGTGTTGGCCAGAATCCCTGTGTCTTCTGGTATAATATTCCTGCTGTTACCCCCAGGAATCGATGCTCATGAATTTATTAAGACCAAGAGGCTGCCGTATTTGCAGGGATGTGAAAACAGTCTGTTCCTAACCGGAATGCAAATTGCGTGTGCATGTGTGTGGGGTTAACAACTCCGTGTGTGTGTGTGTGTGTGTAATTTAATTTTCTGGCGTATAAAAAAAAAAAGAAAAAAAGAAAGGAAATAAAAAAAGAAGGCGTAGACGTGACCGTAGTCCCAGCACTTCAATATTGCTGTGCAAACAGCGTGGGGATGTATTAAAAGTTGGTGTACACACAGATTCTGCTGCGTGCAGCCAGGGAGAGGGGGGCTGCACCCCAGCATCCCTGGAGGTGTTTGCTGGAGATCAGAGAAAACCCCCCTATTTTTGGCCGTTCATCACCCTTCTGGTATTGAAAATGAGAATTTCTCTTGCTGGCAGTGTCTTCTGACCCTGACCACGCATACAGGGAGGCTCTGCGGGTGTAGGTTGGCTCGGTACCAGTGCAAACCAGTAAGTTGGAACTGGTTTTTTTGCACCACTCCACGTCTGGGTGGGTAGAAATGCTGCTGCGAGGCCTCTTCCACTTGTGCAGTCACGAAAGCTAAAGATAAACCTGATGCATCCATCTGCCCTTCTCCTCGGCAGATGGGGAAGGTGTGTGGGGTTGTGGGGGGGCTCTGCAGCCCCCTCCACCCCAGTATAGCCCAGATCCTTTCACCAGCAAGGGGGCTCTGACCCAAACGACCCCTTTTCTTTCTTTTCCTAATTCAAGGAGCAAATAGTGTGAATTCTGTGATGCGGGGGG
>NW_015091123.1:466409-471629 GCF_001431845.1 Calidris pugnax | reverse complement strand
GGAAAGGAGGCTTCTTTCTTAATCCAGCCCACAAAGCTCCCCCAGCCCTGTCCAATCTATCCCAAGCTGTGAATTTTGCTCTTTCCTCCCCCAAAAAACCCCCATCATTTAATAATCAGGCTACTTCTAAATGCAGATGTCGCTGACATGATGCTGTGGTGATGCTCTGGTTCCTGAGGTATGGAAAGCTGCTGGTAGTTAGCACAAGTGATGCTCGGAATGAATTCCTGTCTTTCTCCTTCATCCCGGCTCCTCTTCCTCGCGCGATGCTGTTGGCACCTCCCAGCAGCAGAGATGGGCAAATCATGGTGGTGTGGTTTCTTTTTTTCTTTTTTTTTCCTCTTCAGTTCTGTGAAAGTAATTTATTCTTATTTAGGGAAAAGGATTGAAAAAAAGGAAATCATTTGGGATCGACTCAGTCTTTCATTTGACCCAAGGTTAAATGTTTGTTTCATTTTGGAATTAATTATCTCCTGCTCAAAAAAACTTCCTCCAGTCAATGTGTCAGAGGAGGCCTCCCGGGGGGGGCAAAATGCCACAGTGGGAAGAAAAAAGCTCAACTTTGTCCAGACAGTGAGAGGGGGAGGCTCTGGGGTGCTCGGGGTGTTGTGGGGAGAAGGATGGAGGTGCTGCTGGGGACTTGCTCTGCAAACCTTCTTCTTGGTGTTACCCAGTCAGGTTCCTGTGTCTGGCCCAAGATGTGTCCCATGGCTGGGGCAGGAGCTTGGAGAAAAAGCCCTGCTTGGTCCTGGGGGGTCCTGAGCCCTTCCCAGAGCTGGGGTGGGAGAAGAGGTGGCTCCACAGAGCAGCAGGAAGGTCTCCATCACACCAGGTCTATGGAATGGGATGTTGGTACCTCCAAGAGCACCGAGCTGCTCCGGGTCATTTTTCAGTGGGGAAAAATAAGAAAGGGAGGAGGAGGAAGGAAAAAAAATAATCCATTAAGAGGGAGAAATTGTGTGAAGAGGCCAATGTCTGCAGGAGCCCAGCTCTAAATAAGCACCAGTCCAAGGAACACCAGGAGATGGGAGAGGAGTGTGGGAGATGTCCCACTGGTGGGTGACCACAGGAGGTGAGGAGAATCCTCTCCTACCTCTGTCCCCCACCCCAGCTCGGGGAGGTTGTGATGGCAGCTTTCCTAAGCACACACTTGGAAGCGTGCCTGCTTTTCATTCAGATGTAATATACTGATTTACAGAAGAAGGGCAAAAAAAAAAAAAAAAGGGAAACGGAAAAAGCAAACCCTCAGAAATTCAATTAAAGCTGTTGCCTCCTTTAGAAAGAGAAGGCTACTCACTTTGAATGTGGTAAGTGTTCCTTTCTTCTGTAAATCAATTTAGTTTATAAAATGCAAAAGGAGGAGGGGAGAAAAAAAGAAAAATAGATGGGCCTGGTTGTGCATTATCAGCCCACGGGTCCCTCACCTCCCGGCGCCGCTGCTCACTTATCTCCCTCGCGTTCCCTCTCCTCGGTCCTCCCCCTCCTCTTCTTTTTAATTTGTATTTTTTTTCTTTTTTTTCTCACCAAGCAGAATGGGCAGGATACCAGGTGTTGGGGTTGCCAATTCTCTTGTTCCTGTTAACAGCTTTCTGGCCATCAATATTTCATTCGCGGAGATGTTAATGGCTTTGAACCCTGTTCTTGGGTGAGGTCCAAGGAGGACTCACCACCCTTCGCTCAGCTCTGTGTCCGTGCTGGGACAGGCTTCACCACAGACTGGGAAAGGGAAACGAGCAGCAGCCTCCTGAGCTGCCAGGAACACACAAAAAAAACCCCAAAACAACCCTAAATATCAGTTCTTCTGGCCTCTCCCATCCAGGTCGCATCCCCATTCCCAATCCTCAGCAATGGGTGCAAGGCTCAGCCCAACCGACTCGTCCCCGGGACCATCTGCAGTGAGTACAGCCCTGGAAAAAAAAAACCCCAAAAAACAATTAAAGCAAATTAGGTTTCAGTGCAAACAAATAATTGGAGAGCAGCGATTGCCGGGCTGTGTTTGCCCAGCTTTCAAGATGCCACCTCTTCCCTGCATGTTAAAATGGAGCTTGGCAGATGCCTGGGAGCATCCCGCAGCCCCGTCTCGCTGCAGCAGCTCAGAGGAGGTCAGAGTGGAGGGGACAGGCTGGGGACAGCCCAGGGGGGGTCAATGGTCCCCAACCTGGGGCAAGGAGGTGGCCGTGACCCCTATTTTCCCCCGGCGGCGAAGAGTAATCACCCAGCTGTAGGATGTGGTCTGGGCAAGACCTAAATACTCCAGAGCGGTTGTTTTTGCAACGTGCATATATCCAGCACCCAATAAACCAGGCGCTGACCTCAATTGAAGGCTCTCAAAGCCACCACGATATAAAAATTAATGAACTGGCCCGAGGAGGAGAAGATGCTGTCATTTCGGGCTAGGATGAATTCCCTGTGTCACCACAGCAGTCTCCTGGCTTTTTTTTTTTTTTCCCTTTTCTTCCATTCCAGGGATGAAAATCAGAGCCCGTGCCCGGCCGTCCTCGCTTGGCAGGGTCGGACCCCGCTGGCAGCGTGGCTTTTTGCAGGGGATTATGACAGGCAGGGGCTGGGTGGCTGCTGGGGAGAGAAGAGGAGAGGAGGAGGAGGAGGAGGGGGGAGAGAGAGAGCGCAAATGCAGAAACTGCTCAAGCTTAACTGAGCCTCTGTGCTGGAATTCTTACCCCAAATCTTCTAATTAATAGTCAGGATTAGCAGCTGCTGAGGTTGGGTCTTAGCCATCTAATCATAGCAGCACAGACCGGCTGTGCTCAGCATCCCGAGCACAAGGCAGCCTTTCCGAGACTACCAGATAAATAAGTTCGCAAATTAAACAACAACAAAAAAACATGAACATTTGGATGGAGCCGTTCCTCGCGGTGGGGCTGTGGGGAGAGGCAGGGTTTGCTGTTGCGGCGCCGTTCCTGCGAATAAACCCCTTCTTTCTACTCGGGATCTGGCTCCCATTGCCATAGTTTTCATCCAAAATACTCCACATCCCTCCTGTGCCGTGGAGATGTTCTCCTGTCTGTGGGTGCTGCACCCAGGGCCAAGCCCAGCCCATTCCCACCTCTGGGTGCAGCTCATCTCCCCTGCCTGGATGCTGCTGTGGATGTGGTCCATCCCAACCAGCCAGGCTAGTCCTTCCCAGTGCCTTCTGTGGGTGTTCCAGTTGCCAAATTCCTCATGGGAATGCAGCTAAAAACTTGTGCTGTGGGTGCCCAGCAGCTGGGAATGGTCCAACCTGGTTGAGCAACCTGGGCTGGTGGGAGGTGGCCCTGCCTGTGGCAGGAGGTGGAACAAGATGATGGTTAAGGTCCCTTCCAACCCAAACCATTCCATGACCTCCTGGAACCCCAGCTGAGACCTCGTTTCACCCTGGCCGTGGCTGCTCAGCTCCCCCCATGACATGGGAGATGCCAAACCCATCGGGGTCCCACTGGATGGGGACATCCACCCTCTGTGAGGGCAGTTTGAGCCTCGGTGGCTTGAACCCTTGGCCAGGAGCAGCCCCTTGTCCCCCTTGAAGGGGCTGGGAGCAGCTGGGTGGCCGCGTGGCTCACCGGGTAGCTTGTAATAGCTTTTTGTGTTATTGGATTTGGTGGTTTTGTGTGTGTGGTGTTTTTTTTTTTTTTTTTGCTTCTTAACAGCGCTGCTTGCTCTTTTCTTGAATGTACAGTAGGAACAAAGGAGCTCAAGCTGTTTGTCTTCATTTCTCCTGCTGTCTTTCTTCCATTCAATCCTCCTGCCTCGCCGAGCGGGTTTTCCTGGTGCCGTGTTTGTGTGTGTTTGTGTGTGTGTAGACACATCTGAGATGGGATGTGGTACCCAGGTCCCTTCCCGGGCTCCTGATGCTCTGGAGAGGGGAAAAGGGGTCTGGATGAAGGCAGATGGGGCTTCAGGATGCATTTTGCTGCTGGTGGCATTGACAAAACCAGCCCAACTTTGCTTCCTCGTGCATTTTCGGGTGCCGCCTTCTGCCAGCTGCCTGTGTCGGCTCCGACGGGTGTCGGCAACTTCTCCTGCCTCCAAGGGGGTGTTCTGAAAAAAAATCCCAGCTGTATCGGATGAGCGCCGAGCCCCAAATGGGGTTCTTCAGAGCAAAAACACAGCTGAAATAATCAAACGCCGCATTGTTCCTGCGCAGAATGGAAATCAGCTCCAGCTTCACCCCGACTTTGAAGGATTTAGGACCTTTGCTGTAACCCCGTTGCCAAAATCCCCCTTGGTTTTTTTTTTTTTTTTTTTGCTTCTTAACAGCGCTGCTTGCTCTTTTCTTGAATGTACAGTAGGAACAAAGGAGCTCAAGCTGTTTGTCTTCATTTCTCCTGCTGTCTTTCTTCCATTCAATCCTCCTGCCTCGCCGAGCGGGTTTTCCTGGTGCCGTGTTTGTGTGTGTTTGTGTGTGTGTAGACACATCTGAGATGGGATGTGGTACCCAGGTCCCTTCCCGGGCTCCTGATGCTCTGGAGAGGGGAAAAGGGGTCTGGATGAAGGCAGATGGGGCTTCAGGATGCATTTTGCTGCTGGTGGCATTGACAAAACCAGCCCAACTTTGCTTCCTCGTGCATTTTCGGGTGCCGCCTTCTGCCAGCTGCCTGTGTCGGCTCCGACGGGTTTCGGCAACTTCTCCTGCCTCCAAAGGGGCGTTCTGAAAAAAATCCCAGCTGTATCGGATGAGCGCCGAGCCCCAAATGGGGTTCTTCAGAGCAAAAACACAGCTGAAATAATCAAACGCCGCATTGTTCCTGCGCAGAATGGAAATCAGCTCCAGCTTCACCCCGACTTTGAAGGATTTAGGACCTTTGCTGTAACCCCGTTGCCAAAATCCCCCTTGGTTGGAGAAACTCCCCCATCCCTTCCCTGCGGTGTCATGTGTGGGGA
Source organism: Calidris pugnax (assembly GCF_001431845.1). NCBI lineage: Eukaryota > Metazoa > Chordata > Aves > Charadriiformes > Scolopacidae > Calidris > Calidris pugnax. Next base: position 466,751 of record NW_015091123.1, on the reverse strand, counting down.
GGGGACATTCAACAAGGAGACTCTTGGGGATCGCTCGTTTTAAAAAATTAATGAGTTTCCAGCCGTAGAGGTCCCTCGGGGGCTACAGGTGGGGTTACTGGGAGCACTGGTGTGTGTGGGACCTTGGGGGGGCTTGAGGGGACACCAGGGACCTGCAGCCCCAACCTGCTGCTCCCCCAGCGCCCGGCACAGATGAGCTGGAGACACTTGACAACTTCCAATTCTCTTTTATGGAGCTCGGGACTTGTTGCCATCTGCTCCCGAGCGCTCAGCGCAAATCGGCAGTCACTTTTATGGTTTTAATTAACCTAATAATAAACCTTATGTGCCAGGCTGGGGGGG
>NW_015091123.1:452247-466399 GCF_001431845.1 Calidris pugnax | reverse complement strand
TTATGTGCCAGGCTGGGGGGGCGGGGGGGGGAGGAGGCAGGCACTGGGGCTGGGAGCGCGTCCTCCCAGCAGAAGTCTTTGGTTTTAGGGCAAAACCCGTCTCTGAACCTAAAATTGGGGGAAGCCACGAGGCGGTGGTGCAGTAATTCATTACTGATGATTAATTAGCACTGTAGGCCTACTTCAGCAGCACTCGGTGGCAATTGCCATCCCCTTTTGCAGCCTCCATCCCTCCCTGGTGTGGAAAAACCCATAACCATGTAGATTTTTGTCCTCTTCCCTGTACAAATCCAGCACATCTGGGCTCCCAAATCCCTTGAGTTTGGTCCTGGGGCTCAAATAACTCCTGGATATTCCTGTTGAGGGAGAAGAGCAGCTCTGCTTGCCCTGGCTCCAGCATCCCTGAAGCAGCTGGGTCCCCCTTTTGCTCTGGCTCCAAGGAGACTTTTTAATTTCATGAGGTTTTCATTTCCTCACTGGGCTGTAAAGATGTTTTATCTCAGGCCGCTCTTTTTCTTTTTTTTTTTCTTTTTTTTTCCTTTAAGCATAGGGGAAAAACAAAGCAAATGGAAACATGCCCTTTGGGTGGATAAACATACTTTTCTCTCCTGTTTTCGATGATGAATGTGCCGGGGAAGGGGAGGCAGGAGAAGCGGAGGGAAGGATGGTAGTTAGAAAAGTGTGCGTGGATGTAGGGGCAGATAAACAGACGCTGCGTTCCCCGCGTTGACTGGGTCACTAAGTGGATAAATAGATAAATCTCTGCTTCTTATTTCCTTCGGTGGCTGAGTCACGGAGGAGAGAGATGGGGAGATATTCCACAGCCGGATGCTCCCCAGCTTTGGAAAGCATCATCCCTTTCTCAGCCGGTGTAAACTGCTTTAAACTGTAAACTGTAAACCCCCCCATTTGCAGGATCTGAGCCCTCATCTCTCTGTTAATTACTTTAAACCACCTTTTGCTGAGTTTCACCTTCTTTTTTTTCCCGTTATTTATCCTGCCTGGTATTATCCCTAATAATACCTCTGATGTCTTCCCTCGTCTCTCGCTCGGTCCCGGCGGGAGGGTGGTGGGTTTGTGGATGTGTGCGAGAGAACGAGAGAGAGCAAGTTGTTTTCTTTTTATCTCCTTCCCATTCCATATTATCGCTCCCCGTGCCGCCTCCTGAAGTGTGATATAATTGCCTCTGAAAGCACTGCCTGCCTGTCAGATCTCATTGCTTGGGTAGGGTATCAACAAAATGCAAAACTGCCACAATTTAAAAGCATTCAGTGTCTTTTATACGTTTCCGCCCCGTTAGAAACATATTTAATAAAGTTTTGACGTGTGGAAAGAGGCCCAGTAAGTGATGATAAAATTCTGAGCAGCAGCCGTGCACCAAAGGGGACGTATTAAAGTTAATGAATAAATGGGCTGATTTCCACTGGAAATGTGATTGTAAATAAGCACCAACACACACACACACAAAAAACCCACCCCAAACCCTAACACCACAGAGGGCAGATGCTGTACATCCTCCCTTGGAGATTAATTGGGTGAAATAAAGACCCTGAGCAGGGCTGATGAAAATGGATTAAATTAAGATTAGGAGGTTTCTGATTAATTTAACTAAAAACCTGCAGGGGAAAAAAAGTGAGAACTGACCTTTTGCTGGAACTTTGAGCCAAACACAATAGCTGGGGAGAAACATGAGTCCCAGATGAGTGTTTTAACCCCGAAACACAGCTTCCCTCCCCATCCATAGGGGCTGGGGGGGGTCACATTATGCACCCATCACACCCATCCCTGGGTAGGCAGGGATGCTGAGCACGCCAAGAGCCCAGCAGTAGCCCGAGGCAAGCAGAATATATCTCTGAGAAATACCAAGATAGGCAGGAAAACACCACGTCTCTCCTCTGATGGCTGGCACAGCAAATAAGCTAAATCCATGAATAAATTGTTTGCTACAAATAGTTCACGACGCTCCGGGCTTCAGCTCCTCACGGGGGAGAAAGATGTGGAGGCAGCTGCTAATTCCAGCCCTTCGTTTGGCCAGGCCCATCAGACTAATTAGCAGCACCCCTGTGTCCTTCCCCTTGCTGGGAGGAAGGACTTCCCAGTTCCCTCACCACGAGTCCTTGGCGTAGGGATGCTTTACCCTAAATTCCCATTTTTTCTCACTTTTTCATGCTCAGCCCTTCGTTTGGCCAGGCCCATCAGACTAATTAGCAGCACCCCTGTGTCCTTCCCCTTGCTGGGAGGAAGGACTTCCCAGTTCCCTCACCCCGAGTCCTTGGCATAGGGATGCTTTACCCTAAATTCTCCTTTTTTCTCACTTTTTCGTGCTTGTGGAAGATGCTGCAGTGTCTTGGTGATGGTAAATATATTTAAAGCTCACAGCAGAGATGTTAAAGCCCCATCAGGGTACCCAGCCTGACCTCCCACCGCTCCAGGATGGGATGGATCCTCCCAGGGGGGGACCACGTAGCTCCCATTAAACCCACACGTTATTTAATCTGACAAACAAACCATCAGGGGAAGGGGGAAAACGGTTCCTCCAGTGATTTCATTTGCCTGGAGCAGTGAGTTCGGGGGGGAAAGCCATTAGAGAAAAACAAATAGCTGTTTCCAAACATCCTGAAGAGCCACGTTTGGTGGCTGATTATTGAGAGGAGCCTTTAACGCTCCAGCACCCCCTGTAATACCCGGCGCCTCCAATTTCATCTCCAGCCCTTAAGTGAGAGGTCAGCGATGCCAATTAGTCAGGGGAACCCAAACGAACCAACCAGTGCTGGCTGCTTTCTTCCAGGAAGGCTGGAAATGCTAAGCAGAGAGGCGATGTGCTCTTTGTTTGTTTTTTTTTTTTAATTTTTTTTTTGTGTGTGTGGTTTGTTTTTTTTTTTTCTTGCAATGATCTAGCACCACTTCCCCTTCATGGGCCTCTAAATAATATAAAAAAAAAAAAAAGGCAAAAGAGCATGAGTCATGCGTGTGCTGTGCATCCTCCTGTCTCCCTCTAGTGAGGAGGCGATGAGTAGGAATTAATTGGGAATTTCTGGTTGGGAATTGGTATTTTGGGCTGGGGGAAGGGTGGTTTGGGTTGGCAGAGCTGGGGATTGGATGCATCCAGCATAAACCCACTCCCAGAGTGATGGAACCCCCCCGGGGCAGCCAAGAGCTGCTGGAAATGGGGGTTGTCTTGGTTTTAATTAGCAATGGCCTAACTCAAGCATAGGGTTTTCGGCTCCGTTACTCCCATTTATGTACTCGGAGGGTAATCGAGGTTCCCAATCCAAACCAATAACAGCTCTGATTTTTGCATAACCAAATGATAAGTCTTAATCCATCTCAGGGTTAAGTTTGAATAATTGTTTTAAATGGAAGCAATCTGACCCAGCAAGACGACGTGATTTAGGTTTGGCGTAAATGAAATAATTCCAATTTTTAGCCCAGGCCGGGTCAGGCAGAGCTGCCCTGACCCTGGCGAACAAACCCAATGCAACCCACCTCAAACAAAAAAACCCTTCGTTTACCCTTCTGTAGCGGCACAGCGGGTCTGGTGTTGCTCTTAATGCTACATGACATGTAATTAACTCCCAAACAACTGCCTCCTATCCCCATCTGGGAAGTGGCTGCTTGGGAACAGGGCATGGCGTGCATTTCAGGGGCTCCAAGTGGAAGAAGTGAAAGTTCTTATTCTTTATATATAGTCCTTATAGATATATATATATATATATTTAATATATTTATTTATTTTTATATATATTCTTTATTAAGAAGCTCGAGTTATTATTCAGGGAAACTTTCTCCGGAGTCTGGAGCAGTGACTCTGCCTCCTCCCCGGCTGCCAATACGGTGCTGCATCACTGAACTATATAATTGCATATTTGTTCCTGTTGGGTTTTTGAAATATTAGGACCCAGTGTATAATTCGGCGGCGCCTGTGCGGCAAATTCTGCCGTGTAACTACGGGAGAGAAAGTGGGGTGAGGGGAGCTGCGCCCCCGGAACGACTTGGTGTAATTAAAGGAAAATTGGAGCAAAAGCAGGCGGGAGGAATAAATCCAGTTGTTGTTCTCTTCGTGTTTCCTCCCCACCCCACCAAGGGATGCCTTGGTGCTTTGCAGGATGAGCCCTGCCCTCATTTTTTGCTGTTGTTTTCCCTTCTCCATCCCTTTTCTTTTTTTTCTGTAGAGAAATACTTTGGGTTTAGGTCGGAGGCAGAAAGACACAAGTTGTTTTTTCACCTTTTTGCATGAACCCGCCAGATCTGTGCCCACTCGGCTCCCCCCCGACCCTGGATGCCAGGAAACTATATAAAAACTGCAATATTTGGGATTTTTTTCTCCCCCCATCCCTTTATCCCTGGAAGGCACGCACTTACCCAACCCGGCGGGTTTGACTGACAGCACCTTTTCTTCCTCAGCAGCAATAAAGAGGAAGGAGGAACGCCGAAAATATATGACATATTGGCAGAATTGTTTCTAACTAGAAGGTTTTTCAAAGTTGTCTAAGTGTCAGCAGCTCTTCTTACAGCCTGAATTTATTTGGCACGGTGTCACCGTTATCTCTGTTAAACAAGTCCTCATATGCACCTTTCAGAGCTTAAGAACACCTGGGGGAAAATGTATTAGGATCTCTGCTTTCAATCTTGCTGTAATTTCTGCCTTACCGAGGTGAGGGCGGGGGGGGGGATGCAGAGGGAGGGGAAAGGAAACATTAATACCGCTGCTGGGGATTTCCCATTTATTTATTTATTTGCCTTTTAATCCAAAGTGACTTTTTTGCATTAAGGAGAGGGGTTCTGGCAGGAGGCCCCGCGGAGGTTTATCCCCGGTGGTCCCGAGGGTGCGGGATGGCCCCGTGAACCCCACTGCTCTGCCTCTTTTTTTTCTTTTTTTTCCCCTTTTTTTCCTGCCGTAATGCCGTCTTTGCACGTCGGGAGGGAATTAGGGAGACAATAAACTTCAGATGCTGGTGAAACTCCCGCCCAGAGAGCAGGTAGAAAAGAAACTCAAGTGAAAAACCCTTGAGCATCCCGCTGTTTTCTGGTGAAAGCCTTAAAAGAAAGTGGGAGCAGCACATAAACCCTTCCCCCGGGCAGCCAGAGCTGCACCTCTACCCCTTTCATGTATTACAATAAACTTCAGATGCTGGTGAAACTCCCACCCAGAGAGCAGGTAGAAAAGAAACTCAAGTGAAAAACCCTTGAGCATCCCGCTGTTTTCTGGTGAAAGCCTTAAAAGAAAGTGGGAGCAGCACATAAACCTATCCCCCGGGCAGCTGGAGATGCACCTCTACCCCTTTCATGTATCAGAAACTCAAGTGAAAAACCCTTGAGCATCCCGCTGTTTTCTGGTGAAAGCCTTAAAAGAAAGTGGGAGCAGCACATAAACCCTTCCCCCGGGCAGCCAGAGCTGCACCTCTACCCCTTTCATGTATTTCTGGGGTTCTTCACCCCACCCTTTGGCTATAAAAGCTGCACATCGATCCTCAAAAAATAAGGATTTGTGCAGGGAGCATCCCAGTCCTCCCAGCCAAGTCCGTAATGGATCTTTACTTTCTAGCATCATTGAGTTGAAAGAATCCATCCTACAAGTTGCTAAACAAAATCCAATTTAGCGGCTGGGTTAGGAATGTAATTGTTACAAAAAGCAGCGTGTCTGATGGGGAGATGGTATTAAAAAAAATATATAGAAAACTATTTGCAATTTGCCCTTCCCCCTTTTCCTCCAGGGCCACAAACCCTTCAGATCGTGAACGTGCCCCAGGGCTGTTCTTCCAGCCCCTTCACCCCTCTCCTGAAAGGTTTTTATTTTTCCTGTGAGGAAAATGAATTGGAGCAAAACATGTTCCCCAAGGATCCTTTGCGATGTGTTTCTGGCGGGGGTGGAACAGTGAAATTAATGCTGTTGTGTATAGAGATAGAAATGCATTTTATTCAGCTTGTTAGCAGGAAGGATGCTGGTTCACAGAATCATAGTTGGAAAGGTCCTCAAAGATCATTGAATTCCAATTTCCATTGATCATTGAATTCCTTTAATTCATTGATCCATTGAATCTTTCCCAAAGATCATTGAATTCCATTGGCCCCTGCCATGGGCAGGGACACCTTCCTCAGGGTTGGTGTTGGGGTGCCATGGGCTTGGTGGGGGTCTCACGGGCTGAGATGGGTGAAGGATGGAAAATGGGGGGATTTTCCCCTCGCAGCATGGGGAAGGCAGGGCTGGAGGGGACCTAGGGACAGGGAGCTGCTGGAGAGGGGACAGCAGAGGCTCCAGAGATGAGGAGGGGCCTGGAGCATCTCCCTTCCGAGGAAAGGCTGAGGGACTTGGGGCTTTGGAGTGTGGAGAAGAGAAGGCTGAGGGGGGATCTGATCAACACCTCTAAATACTGAAAGGGTGGGTGTCAGGAGGATGGGGCTGGTCTTTTTTCAGTGGTGCCCAGTGATAGGGACAAGAAGGAACGGGGACAAACTTGAAGATAAGAAGTTCCACCTAAAGATGAGGAGGACCTTCTTTGCTGTGAGGGTGGCAGAGCCCTGGCAGAGGCTGCCCAGAGAGGTGGTGGGGTCTCCTTCTCTGGAGACATTCCAACCCCCCCTGGACACGTTCCTGTGGGACCTGCTCTGGGTGGCCCTGCTCTGGCAGGGGGTTGGAGGAGATGATCTCCAGAGGTCCCTTCCAACCCCATGTGATTCTGGGATTCTGGGACCTGCAGGCTGGGGATGCTCTCCAGGCAGGAGACCGTGTCCGAGGGGACCGTGGCTCTGGAGGATGCGCCCAAGGTCACAGATAATTTGGGATGGGGAAGTTCCCAGATGTGATGCGCCGTGTGACCTCTGAACTGGGGGTTTGCAGGTTCAGGGTTGGAGAGTTTCTTTCGTTTTGGTGCTGGTTCTCTGGGAGTTTCCCGGCCGGGACCGACCTGCCTTTCCTCCTTGTGACCTCTGAACTGGGGGTTTGCAGGTTCGGGTTGAAGAGTTTGCTTCACTTTGGTGCTGGTTCTCTGGGAGTTTCCCTGCCGGGTCCGACCTGCCTTTCCTCCCGCCTTTGCTCAGAAACACCACTTAATCCACTTGGGCTGTTAGGACGCTTCGCCAGCCTCGCATGCACGGGGCTGCTAATGACTAAATGTTATTACCAGTATTATTTTTACTCAAAAGCTCTTCAAACAAACATTAAGCCATCTGTTTCTTGAGCAAGCCCTCGAGGTTATGTTTCGTCCTAACTTTCCGCCGTTATTGTCAAAGCATGGCCGTTCCGAGCTGCTTCCCATTATCCCCCATCCCCTGGGAGACATGTCTAGCAGCGGAAAGAAGTGTTGCTCCTGCGAAAGCCCCTGTAAAACCCGGCAGCCGGTGTTTGTAAGGAGGTTGGGGGTGGGTGATACTTGTCCCCCAGGGGGGTGGGTTATGATAACCGAGCATCCTGCCCTGTTTCCAAGGTCTCTTTCTGCCGGCAGAGTGTGGATAGGGTTCAGCCTCCTGCGAGCGTTTGAAGTGCAGAACATGTTTTTATGACTCTGATTCAGCCGAGCACTTAAAGAAGTGTTTGGGATTAGTGTGTGCTTATACATTTCCCCGACACCCGTCTTACTCCTGTGCAACTGCTGGAGAGGGGACAGCAGAGGCTCCAGAGATGAGGAGGGGCCTGGAGCATCTCCCTTACGAGGAAAAGCTGAGGGACTTGGGGCTTTTGAGTGTGGAGAAGAGAAGGCTGAGGGGGGATCTGATCATACTTCAAGGGTGGGTGTCAGAAAGATGGGGCCAGTCTTTTTTCAGTGGTGCACAGGGACAGGACAAGAAGAAATAGGCACAAACTTGAAGGTAAGAAGTTCCACCTCAATGTGAGGAGGAACTTCTTTGCTGTGAGGGTGGCAGAGCCCTGGCAGAGGCTGCCCAGAGAGGTGGTGGGGTCTCCTTCTCTGGAGACATTCCAACCCCCCCTGGACACGTTCCTGTGGGACCTGCTCTGGCAGGGGGTTGGACTGGGTGATCTCCAGAGGTCCCTTCCAGCCCCATGTGATTCTGTGATTCTGTCTAGAAATGGGCTAGAAAGGTGGGGGGACTCTCAGATAACTGATCTGCTGTCCTGGAACGAGCACGCTCCTGGCTTGGCATTGTTCTTCCACGCTGTATAAATACACACTCCCATCCCCATCCTGGTACCCCCATCCTGCCACTCACATCCCCATCCTGGTACAGGATTAGTGTGTGCTTATACATTTCCCCGACGCCAGCCTTATTCCCTTGCTTTAGATGTGGTGTTGGGGGATATGGTGTAGGGGAGAACTTTGTAGAGTGGGGTAGATGGTTGGACTCGATGATCCCAAGGGTCTCTTCCAACCTAGACCATTCTATGACTCTATGTGTTTGTGTGTGCACGTACTTAGATCCGAGCCTGGCGCGGTGCAGCTGATGGTGAGCCAAAGCAGCAGGGTGGCTGCTGGTCCCTGCTGGGGTTTCGATGCCTGGGAAGGGAAGGAAAGTCACCAGATTCCGACTTTTCCCTTTCTTTGCCACACAAGAGTCCCCAGCCCATGGAGGAGAGAGGAGCGAGCGCTCACTCCCCCCAAAATCACCCAGAAATGGGGGTCCCTGCGGCACCGTGCAGCTGGGTGAGGGGATGGAGGGGGGCTGGGATGTGCGGTGGGGAGAGAAAAAAGGCTCAGAAGAATCTCTCAGGGGCTCTGCCAGGCTGGGGGGGACCCAAAGGGACCCTGAGCCACTGCGTCCCTCCTCGTTGGCGTGTGTAGCATTGATGTACTGCTCTCCCTGCCGTCCCTAAGCCTCCAGAGATGTATTTAGGCTGAGCAGCAGCCCCAGTCGTGTGGGTGATCAATCTGCCAGGGAAGGAAGTTGTCGCTTTGGCCAGTTTTTAGCCTAAAAATCTCTTTTTTCTCCTACCCTTAGAGAGGTGTGTGTGCCCCGGCTGGGAGCTCACCTCTGCCGGGCAGTGCTCTCCGGCATAAGAGGGTAAAAAAGAAAGTGATAATTGTAATCGATGCTTCTTACATCTTTATCACCCCCAGGACACGGAGTGTCACAGATATTAATGAATTAATGTCTGCAGCAGCTGGTAGCGCTGCAGAGCCCGAAAAGGGGCTGAGTGATGCGGGAGGGAGATGATCTTGGTGACAATCCTGCCCCTACTCCTTGTCCCCACCGGGATCGTGCTTGTCGGGGTGGCATCTCATTCTTTCTCCTGGTACAACCCCCATCCTACTGCTGTCCCTGCTGGGGGTCCCCGTCCCCATCCTGGTACCCCCATCCCCATCCTGCCACTCCCATCCCCATCCTGGTACCCCCATCCTGCCACTCACATCCCCATCCTGGTACACCCATCCCCATCCTGCCACTCCCATCCCCATCCTGCCGCATCTCAGGACGCCTCAGCAGCCCCCGCTCAGTGTTTTCCCTATCACACCTAATCTAATTTATACACAGCTTTCTTCATATTTGCAAAACATAAAAAAAAACCAAACACCCAACACTCTCTTCCAACTAAGAGCCTGCTTTCCATTCCGGAGATAGGTTATATTCTTCACTGCACACATGCCTGCATATATTTGAACAAGTTTGATTCAGTGTAGCTGACACAAAAACCACTTAGTTGTTTCCCCTACATCATCCTAAGTTAATACTCCTGACAAGTACAGGAGGCTTTTCAGCAGTTTTTCTATTTCAGCTCCCTTTGCTTCCTTGCTTTCTCTTTCGCCCCCGCCGTAAGATTTCCCCGCGTGGGAGCAGCTGACCGTACCCCGGCAATTTGTACCCAATACGCTTGAAACAAAAAGAATTGAGAGGGTGTCTGTGGATGCACGATGCAATGACCTGAGCCACTGAGCTGGATTACATTTCTCTGTATTTTGTGCACACTCTGTGTTTCGAAAGGAAATGAAAAATAGGGAGCTGGAGACATCAGGCTGGTTCGAGCACCCAGGTTAGGGCCAGCTTTGGTTTTATCATTACTTCTGGGGTTGTTATGAAGCCAGACCCTGCTCTTTTCTAAACTTTGTGGTTTTTTTTCTTTTTAGTCCTTCAGTGGGTTTGATTTAGCCCTGGTGTGATGGAGAGGCTGGTCCTGAGCCACTGGGCAAGGCGTGAGGGCTCTCTGCTGTTTATTTGTCCATCGGGCAAGGCGTGAGGGCTCTCTGCTGTTTATTCTTCCATCGAGGTGGAGGGAGGTCATTGTCCCCCTCTGCTCTGCACTGGGGAGGCCACAACTGGAATCCTGCCTCCAGTTCTGGGCTCCCCAGTTCCAGAGAGACAGGGAACTACTGGACTCTTGAGGCTGGAGAAGAGAAGGCTGAGGGGAGACCTTCTTCATGCTCCCAAGGATCTCCAGGGTGGGTTGGAGGAGGATGGAGCCGGACTCTTTTCCGTGGTTGCCAGGGACAGGCCGAGGGGCAACGGGCACAAGCTGGAGCAGGGGAAGTTCCACTGCAATGGGAGGAAGAAGTTGTTTGGGGTGAGGGTGGCAGAGCCCTGGCAGAGGCTGCCCAGGGAGGGTGTGGAGTCCCCTTCTCTGGAGATCTTCAAGCCCCACCTGGATGCTCCTGAGTGATGTGCTCTGGGCAGCCCTGCTTTGGCAGGGGCTTGGACTGGATGGTCTCTAGAAGGTCCCTTCCAACTCCAATGATTCTGTGATCATCTCCCCTGAGCTCTGTGGATGCTTCTGATGTCGGAGGATTTCATCCCAGCTGAGCCTTCAGCCCCTTCCAGCACCATATTTGAGCCTCTCTCTCCTGGACCATGCCATCCCCATACTCATTCCCTGGGCATCCAGCTCCTCGGGATGTAATCCCAATGCACAGTGCAGGCAGGAGAGGGTCCTGCACATCCAAGCACCTCTTGGGATCTCCCCGAGCCACCCCAGAGAGGAGCGAATATCCCGAGGTTAACTCCATCCACGCTCCCAGATTGCTGCCAGTGATGGATGCATTGCTTGGTGGGGACAATCAATTGGTAAAGCAACCCTGTCTGGAATTTATTCAGGGTTGAAATGGGTTCCCCGGGCTCTGAGTCTATCGATTCTCTCGGCGCAGGTTATTTTTACCATTATTTACGTGCTGGTAGCATCCAGGGGACTAACTCAGCTCGGCGCTCTATTGTGTTAGATACTGCGTGAAACGAGAACCGGCACCTCCTGCCTATAAAGGGGGTTATAAATAAACAGGAGAGGCTGCAGGAGGGGGGCAAGGGAGGGGCAAACGATGCTCTCACATCCCTCTTTTGGGATGAAGACAAGTGACACAGCAAGGTGGCTGGATAAGCCCATGTTGGAGCAGGAATGGGTGCAAAATCTCTGCAGATCCCGTGTGCCCCCTCCCTCCCTCCCTCCCGGTCCAATTTCTTACCCCAATTCCCCACTTGGGCCCAAAAAAATCCCCAGATGGAGCGGTTATTCCCAGGGAAAGGTTTCTTCCAGCACCATATTTGAGCCTCTCTCTCCTGGACCATGCCATCCCCGTACTCATTCCCTGGGCATCCAGCTCCTCGGGATGTAATCCCAATGCAGAGCGCAGGCAGGAGAGGGTCTTGCACATCCAAGCACCTCTTGGGATCTCCCCAGGCCACCCCAGAGAGGAGCGAATATCCCGAGGTTAACTCCATCCACGCTCCCAGATTGCTGCCAGTGATGGATGCATTGCTTGGTGGGGACAATCAATTGGTAAAGCAACCCTGTCTGGAATTTATTCAGGGTTGAAATGGGTTCCCCGGGCTCTGAGTCTATCGATTCTCTCGGCGCAGGTTATTTTTACCATTATTTACGTGCTGGTAGCATCCAGGGGACTAACTCAGCTCGGCGCTCTATTGTGTTAGATACTGCGTGAAACGAGAACCGGCACCTCCTGCCTATAAAGGGGGTTATAAATAAACAGGAGAGGCTGCAGGAGGGGGGCAAGGGAGGGGCAAACGATGCTCTCACATCCCTCTTTTGGGATGAAGACAAGTGACACAGCAAGGTGGCTGGATAAGCCCATGTTGGAGCAGGAATGGGTGCAAAATCTCTGCAGATCCCGTGTGCCCCCTCCCTCCCTCCCTCCCGGTCCAATTTCTTACCCCAATTCCCCACTTGGGCCCAAAAAAATCCCCAGATGGAGCGGTTATTCCCAGGGAAAGGTTGGGCTGGTGACTGAGCAGTGTCCAAAGAAAGAAGCTTTGGGGAAAAATAGCTCGTAACGTTAACTGCGCTAAAGAAACTGGTATTTTTTTAAGGCTGATGTATTAATTGTTTTACCCTTTTCCCGCGTCGGGCTATTGTGAGCACGTTTTCATTCCGCTCCTCTTTTGTGGCTGCTTCTGAAAAGCCAGTGCCTTATCACTCTCCTTTTCTTCACGTCTCTAAATATTTATCCTATAGCTTCATTCGACGGGTAAATAAACCCTTAACGCGTTTTCTGTTCCCTAACGTTGTCTTTTGAATTAATCTCTCAGCGAGTAATTGTGGGGGAAAGTGGAAGGAGCTGAGGTTGGAGAAGAAGGTGGATGGAGCTGTGGCAAAGCAAACTGCTCTATTCAAGTCCTTTCTTTTAGTCAAATTTCCAACTAAAAATAGTCGTGACTTCCATGTTCGCATTTCTTAATTGCTTATTTTCCATATCCCCCGTAGATAGGATAGGACATCATAGCCTTGAATTGTGGCAAGAGAAGTTTGGGGCCAGGTATGATGATGAGTTTTCTAATTGCAGCGAGGAACGGGAGTGGGTGACTTGACGCAGGGAGGGAGGAAGGACAAACTGGGCTAAATAATCTTTTTGAGTTCTCTTCCAGCCTTATTTTTTGTCTCTGATGCTTTGTTTAAACCTTGCGTGCCCATCTCTGGCAGTGAGGACTCGGTATTTCCTGGGAGATTGGTGAAATAGCCTTTGGTGCTTGAATCTATTCAATAAGGGAAAATAACACATTTTTTGTTGCCGACGTCAGGCTCCGATTGGGGAAAGATCTACTTTAGTATTTAACTTTCTGCACCGACGATCACCGGGGCTATTAACGGGATGTGATGTTAAGCAGGTGAATAACTCTTTGGAGGATCGGGGGCCTCTTTCGTATTAAAAATAACAGAGAAATCGAGCCAATTTGGCCAGTTTAACAGGTTTTACTGGAAGCCACAACCCAGGCTTCTAGTGTCCTGGTTCATCCAAACCCAAGGGACATCGTGTCACGGAGACGTCCCCACCAGTGGCCATATAGCAATAGGGTTGGGTTCTTTCTTCTTTGCTAAGGATGTAATTCCCTGGTGGCAGAACCAACTGGGTAAATGTAATGACAACGTGGGTGTTGCATCGTTAGCTTCTGCACAGCCCCCCCAGCTTCCCCTCCTTTTAACTCCCCGGGAAATAAATGTTACTTTGTCAGTGGATTAAGAAAAAAAAAAATTAAAAAAAAAAAGAGGGGAAAATCTAGAAAAGGAATTGAAAACAAATTGCCTGCTTCATTCGAATAACATAGCTGATTTAAATCAGAGAATGAACTCTCCTGAATTTCTGGGCTGTAATGAGGACAATGCAGACGTATTGTTCAGGCTCTTTCAAGCAGGCTGGATCCCAAACGCTCGATAGAATTAAGCTCTGATCCTGCAATCACTTAACGCCCGTGTGGAGCCGCCTGCCCTCCCCGCAGACCTTAGGGATGTGGTCCAGGCTTTGCCAGACCAGAGTGGGGAGGCCACAACTGGAATCCTGCCTCCAGTTCTGGGCTCCTCAGTTCAAGAGAGACTGGGAACTGCTGGAGAGAGTCCAGCGTAGGGCAACCAAGATGCTGGAGGGCCAGCAGTGTGCCCAGGTGGCCAAGAAAGCCACCAGCATCCTGGCCTGTATCAGGAACAGCGTGGGGAGTAGGGCCCGAGAGGTGATTGTCCCCCTGTACTGGGCACTGGTGAGCCCTCACCTTGAGTACTGTGTCCAGTTTTGGGCCCCCTACCATAAAAAAGACATTGAGGTGCTGGAGCGGGTCCAGAGAAGGGCGACAAAGCTGGTGAGGGGTCTGGAGAATAAGTCTGATGAGGAGAGGCTGAGGGAGCTGGGGGTGTTCAGCCTGGAGAAGAGGAGGCTGAGGGGAGACCTTCTTGCTCTCTCCAACTCCCTGAAAGGAGGGTGTAGAGAGATGGGGGTCGGTCTCTTTTCTCAAGTCACAGGCGACAGGACAAGAGGAAATGGCCTCAAGTTGC
>NW_015091123.1:450077-452115 GCF_001431845.1 Calidris pugnax | reverse complement strand
AACCTAGAAGATTCTGTGATTCTGTGATCTCCCTGGTGAGGAAAGGCTGAGAGAGCTGGGACTCTTGAGGCTGGAGAAGAGAAGGCTGAGGGGAGACCTTCTTCATGCTCCCAAGGATCTCCAGGGTGGGTTGAAGGAGGATGGAGCCGGACTCTTTTCCGTGGTTGCCAGGGACAGGCCGAGGGGCAACGGGCACAAGCTGGAGCAGGGGAAGTTCCACTGCAATGGGAGGAAGAAGTTGTTTGGGGTGAGGGTGGCAGAGCCCTGGCAGAGGCTGCCCAGGGAGGGTGTGGAGTCCCCTTCTCTGGAGATCTTCAAGCCCCACCTGGATGCTCCTGAGTGATGTGCTCTGGGCAGCCCTACCTTGGCAGGGGGGTTGGACTGGATGGTCTCTAGAAGGTCCCTTCCAACTCCAACGATTCTGTGACGCCTGGGAAAGGGGCATCAGGGATGTCCCCTGTCCTGTGTCCCGGTGTCACTTGTCACCTGGCAGCCCGGATGCGGGGTGATGGGCTCAGATATTCTTCTTGGCACCACCTGGACTCGCTCGTTGCTTTAATTCCCAGCATTTCTCATATTCCCGCTGCTCGTCTCATTTCGAGGAGCTTCTCATTCCCCGCTGTTTGTTTAGTCTCAGTGCTGGACCCTGCTCAATATTTGCCTTCTCCTCCCTACTGTTTGTTCTTATTTCCATGTGTTTAACATATATATTTGTCGCTATCTGCCCGGTAATCGTCACCGCTTTCCCTCCCTGCTTCCCTCTTCCCTGCTCAGCCCGAGGAGCAGCCTCGCAGAGGGAATCCTCCCTGATTTCCAAGGGCAGGATGGATGCTCCAAACACCAGCAGATGCTGGAATTTTGGGGCAAACCACCCCAGGAGAGGCAGAGAGCAAAGCCGTGGGCTCAGGTTTTTGTTTCTAAGCCACAGAAAGGCTTCCATAATAGCTCTATATCT
This sequence comes from Calidris pugnax, assembly GCF_001431845.1. Lineage (NCBI taxonomy): Eukaryota > Metazoa > Chordata > Aves > Charadriiformes > Scolopacidae > Calidris > Calidris pugnax. Next base: position 451,160 of record NW_015091123.1, on the reverse strand, counting down.
CCTTTATTTTTTTTTTCCCCATTTTTCTCCAAGTCTTTTGGGGCAGGCTATTTCCTGGGGGATGTTCCTGTGCCTGACAGTGGGTTAACTCCTAAGGTGCAGAGCAGGCACACGTAACCCCAAATCTTTCCTTCCCCCCATCCTGCTGCTCAGTGTGGAGGTGAATGATAGCCCTCCCCATGCCAGGGGTTTGTCTGTGTGCTGCCATGGCTTGGAGAGTGCTGGAAAATGGGAATAAAGACGAGGGAGAAGAGAAGAGAGAGATGGAAAAAGGATAGAGAGGCAAGAGATAGTGCTCCTGATGATGCCTGGGACGGTTGGGTTCTTTCTTCTTTGCTAAGGATGTAATTCCCTGGTGGCAGAACCAACTGGGTAAATGTAATGACAACGTGGGTGTTGCATCGTTAGCTTCTGCACAGCCCCCCCAGCTTCCCCTCCTTTTAACTCCCCGGGAAATAAATGTTACTTTGTCAGTGGATTAAGAAAAAAAAAAAATTAAAAAAAAAAAGAGGGGAAAATCTAGAAAAGGAATTGAAAACAAATTGCCTGCTTCATTCGAATAACATAGCTGATTTAAATCAGAGAATGAACTCTCCTGAATTTCTGGGCTGTAATGAGGACAATGCAGACGTATTGTTCAGGCTCTTTCAAGCAGGCTGGATCCCAAACGCTCGATAGAATTAAGCTCTGATCCTGCAATCACTTAACGCCCGTGTGGAGCCGCCTGCCCTCCCCGCAGACCTTAGGGATGTGGTCCAGGCTTTGCCAGACCAGAGTGGGGAGGCCACAACTGGAATCCTGCCTCCAGTTCTGGGCTCCCCAGTTCAAGAGAGACTGGGAACTGCTGGAGAGAGTCCAGCGTAGGGCAACCAAGATGCTGGAGGGCCAGCAGTGTGCCCAGGTGGCCAAGAAAGCCACCAGCATCCTGGCCTGTATCAGGAACAGCGTGGGGAGTAGGGCCCGAGAGGTGATTGTCCCCCTGTACTGGGCACTGGTGAGCCCTCACCTTGAGTACTGTGTCCAGTTTTGGGCCCCCTACCATAAAAAAGACATTGAGGTGCTGGAGCGGGTCCAGAGAAGGGC